>NW_008337073.1:5376991-5378273 GCF_000622305.1 Nannospalax galili | reverse complement strand
GCCAGGGATGGTTCAATATACGTAAGTCAATAAACATCATAAATCATATAAATGGGCTCAAAGACAAGAACCACATGGTCATCTCAATATATGCAGAGAAGGCTTTTGACAAAATTCAACATTTATGTTCAAAGTCGTATAGGGAATTGGATTGGAGAGAACATACCTCAACAAAATTAACGCCATGTATAACAAATCCATAGCCAACATCATTCTAAATTGTGAACAACTGGAAGCATTCCCATTAAAATCAGGAAACAGGCAAGGCTGTCCACTCTCTCTGCTCCTCTTTAAAATAGTGCTTGAAAATCTTACAAGAGCAATAAGACAAGAGAAGGAAATTAAAGGAGTAATAATTGGAAAAGAAGAGCTCAAATTATCCCTTTTGCAGATGATATGATATCATATCTAAGGGACGTGAAAAATTCCACCCGAAAACTCCTAGAAATTATTAACACGTTCAGTAGAGTGGCAGATTACAAAATTAACCTACAAAAGTCTGTAGCCTTTCTATATACCAATAACAAACAATCAGAGAAAGAGCACATGGAAACACTCCCCTTCACAATAGCTGCAAAAAAGTATATAATATCTCTGAATAAACCTGACCAAAGACATTAAAGACCTCTACAATGAAAAATTTAAATCTTTAAAGAAAAAGATTGAGGAACCCATCAGAAGATGGAAGGGCCTCCCATTGCTCATGGATTGGAAGAAATAATATTGTGAAAATGACCATCCTACCAAAAGCCATTTATAGATTCAGTGCAATTCCAATCAAAATTCTCATGACATTTTTTTTACAGAATTGGAAAAAACCATCCTAAGATTCACATGGAGGCACAAAAGACCTCAGATAGCCAAAGCAACCTTGAGCACTAAGAGCAATGCTGGTGCAGGGGAGGGGGAGGTGGTTACTACACCAGATTTTAAATTGTATTACAGAGCTATAGTCATAAAAACAATATGGTACTCGCACAAAAATAGACCCATAGATCAATGGAACAAAATTGAAGACCCAAATATGAGTACATGCAATTTCAGCCATCTGATATTTGACAAAAGGGCCAAGAACATTCACTGGGGGAAAGACAGCATGTTCAGCAAATGATGCTGGCAAAACTGGATCTTCACTTGTAGAAGAAGGAAACTAAACCCTTATCTTTCACCACGCACAAAAGTCAATTCCAAATGGATCAAAGACCTCAATGTAAAACCTGAAACTCTGAAACTGTTAGAAGAAAACATTGGGAAAAACCTACAAGATATAGGTGTAGGAAAG
>NW_008337073.1:5363820-5375274 GCF_000622305.1 Nannospalax galili | reverse complement strand
GAACTGGTAAAAGAAAGGAGCCAGGGGCTCCTCCCAAGCCCATGTGATCCATGAGGAACAGATTCTCAAATGACTTTAAGAGTAAAAACAAATTGGTTTATCTGGGCCAACTGTATGGTCTTAAACACCCAAAAGGAAAGTATAAACAAAGATTAAAGGGATCAATATAATTCTTTAAGAGTCCATGTGTATAGCTAAAAGTTACATAACAAGAAACAATGCCAGAGAGTAGATACCTTCTTTTGAGTTGTTGGCCAGGGTGGCCCAAGAGATTCCTAGATAGTAACCCAGCATAAAACTGGGAAAGTGAACAGTAGACCCCAATCTTATCTAAAGGAATATTGACAACTGATTGTTGCTAGATGATAAACAGCTGAGCTTCCTAAAACAACGACCTCTAGATAGGATGACTAGATTCACCAGATGGACAAGTACTGGGGAATGGCTAGGGGTGCCAACAACACAGCAAACAGTAGCAGGGTTAACAGATAAAACGGCTCTAGTGGGGTGAGGCTATGGGAGGGTGCCACCTGGGAAGTGGATATATAGATGAATAAGATTGTTTGGGATGTTCTTTGTAATATACACACAAAAAACAAATAAAAAAATGAGTTGTATTTGAGGAGGAAGCATAAAAATTTACATCATGTTAATTAGTAGAGGTGATAAACATTACCATTATAATCTACATGAGGACTTTATATCCATACACAGGTGCCAAGGATCTGAGTACAACCGACCATGACTAGTAATAATCAGATATATACAGATTAGAGACGCATATGCCAATATCTAAGTGTTATTAGCAGAAACAATGAGTCTTTCTGTAAGAAATAGTATATTTTAAAATGAAATGGAGATTATTTTAAAGATTAAAAACTCATTCAGTTTTATGTCTTACAGGGTATATACTGCGTTCAGTATTGTATAGCTGTATTAATCTGACTGTGAACCTAAAAGTTTTATAGCCACTTTTGAAAGAGATCTATCTTCGCTCTCGAAATTGTTATTGAGTATGCCCTCAGCAACAACATTCATCCTTGAGCTTCTCTCTGAAGAAGGCAAAACATCAAGCAGCCCAGTAACTGACCATCTACCCAAGAACGTTTTCAAGCCAAACAATAGAAAGATATCAGGACTGTGCTGGAAGGGTCTCACACAAACTGAACTTAAAGTCACCCCAGAAATAAAAGGTCTTGCCTCTTATTTAAGGGACTGTGGCATCACTGAACAGGTGGGAAGAGATCTCTGGTTCCTTCCAAAAGCCAGAGTACAGGGGGTGGAGGGCAAGGCAGTAAGAAGCAGATGTGTATCATTAAGATACTTTCAATTGGCTGCAACAGGTAGCCAGCCAGTGGGTAGTGAGCTTGAACTGTAGGAATTTATTTTCCTCATGGTACAGCGGTCTAGAGGGAGTTGAGTCAGTGGCTCAACTAAGTCACTGTCAGGACTTTTCTAAGAATCTCTTGGGACACTAACTTGTTATTCCAAGATAGCTGCCAAGGCTTCGTACATCATGCCTTGACAAAACAGCAAAGCGGTAGGCAGGAGGGAATGTGAATTTCCCCACGTCTATTTGTTCACCTAGATCACAGCTCGCCCAGAAGCACTTCAGTAGAGTTCTCCTCACATGTAATTCACTAATGTGGCCAGAGCTGCCAGTGAGAACCTACATTCGCTGCCTCTATGATGGGAATGAACTCTGTTGACCTGGAGAAGAGGAAATGGCTGCATGAAGGGCAACTAGCAGTGTCTGCCACAGACAGCCTTCCACTGAGCATTCCTCTGAGTCATGCTAGTCCTACCTAGAATATAATCTAAAGGTGGCTTTGAGTAAGAAGCATAGAGTGTCCCCAAGTAGACAGTCTTCCACAAATCAGCATATGAAGTAAGGTTCTGGGAAGCTAGCTCAGAATTCATTCATAAACCCCCAGTGCCTGAATGGTCTCAGAATGCGTGATTTCACTTTCTGTTGACTTTGGGCTATCTTTGGTTCCTGTACCGTTAGCTAGGCACTTTTGTTCCCTTGTGATTGACAAGGAGTCAGGGATCATGGGGCTGGAGAGATGGCTCAGCAGTTAAGAGCACTGACTGTTCTTGCAGAGGACCTGGGTTCAGTTCCCAACACCCAATGGTGGCTAACAACTGTCTGTAACTCCAGTTCCAGGGGCTCCAATGCCCTCTTCTGACCTTTGCGGACATTGCACAACACAGGTACACTTACATACATGCAGGAAATACACTTATACACATACAAATAAAATAAAAATAATAAATAAACTATTTTTTAAAAAAGAAGTCAGACAGGTGTCGTGGCACACGCCTTTAATGCCAGCACTTGGGAGGTAGAGGCAGGCAGATCTCTGTGAGTTTGAGGCCAA
The DNA here is from genome assembly GCF_000622305.1 of Nannospalax galili. NCBI lineage: Eukaryota > Metazoa > Chordata > Mammalia > Rodentia > Spalacidae > Nannospalax > Nannospalax galili. The sequence goes on along the minus strand of NW_008337073.1, from coordinate 5,372,893 downwards.
CTAGGACTACAGAGAGACCCTGTCTCAAAACAAACAAACAACAACAAAAAGAAATCAGAGATCTCTAATGTAGATTTGACTGGGCCAAATGAGGGGATATTGAGGGCAGTGTGAAGCCTGTTTCAAAGATTTACACTCAAGGAATGAGCCTTGAGAATCTGACCAGAAATTGAGGCCTGCTCACATCTTATACAGTAGTTCTTTCTGCAGTCGAATCATCCTGGAATTTTTTGTGGCTGGATGAGGAGGTGCTTCATCTCTGTGAAATTATTACTATCAATACAATCATTTAATTGATGAGGAAGCTAAATCTTAGCAAATATAAGTAAGTTGTTCAAGGTCATTCGGTCTCCCATTTCCTTACTTAAAACAAAGGAACGAAGGGCACAGTACAACTCTAGCAAATTGTTGGCAGTTTGGTTAGTAAACGTATTATTAGCAATCATTATTAATATGAAGACCTCTGAGCCCTGATAGGTCTTCTGTGACTGTGTATTTCTCTTTTCCCTTTGGTTACTATCCATGAATGACAATGGCCATATTTCCTGGATACCAAAGAAGCCCTGTTTTGCTTGTGGACACTTGCCTTTCCTCTACCCAGAATGTTCTTTACTAGCATCTTCTTTTCTACAAGTCTTAATGTAAAGAAACAGTCCTCAACAACCCTGAAGGCAGTTTATTTTCTATAATAGCACCCTGTTTATTTCCTCCATTGGGTTCATCATTGATGTCATCTTCTTATTGGATTCTCTCTCCCCTCTGAAACTTGTCAAGGCCCTTCTGAAACCAGAGACTTCCTTCTGGATTTATTCCCTTGGCTAGAACGATGCCCACCATATAATAGATGCTTAAGAAAATTTCTGAACACTTTGGTGGTTTTAAAATCTGAGATTCAAATGTGAGCTTAAGAAACCCCAAAGCTTGTATCTATAACCACCTGAATCAGAGGTTGTTGGAACATAAATTTAAAAAACAGTGACCTAATCTAAACCCCTTGTTATGAAGACATGAAAATAAGTGCAAGAGACTTCCACTCCTGAGGCTGCAGTAACAGCAGAGTTAAGAAAGAACACTAGAATTGGAGAATAGAAACCTCATCTATGAGCCAAGATAGCTTTCAAGAAGCTGGCTAAGCTATCTAGCCCACAGTTTCCTCTCTTGTAGACTATTAATAAGAGAGTCTAACAGAGTGATTTTGAGGTTAACATGAAATCAGATAACCAAAACAGCTAGCACAGTGCCTGGCCCACAGGAACTTTAGTTCCCCCATGGTCTAACAGATCAGTTCTGCAAGGTCATACCTCTGCAGACTCCATTGCTCATGACAGGATTCCAATAGGCTCAAACAGTACAGTCCTATCCTAGTCCGCTTTTGCTGCTATAAAAAAATATCCTAGACTAGGTAGTTTATAAAGTTTATAAAGGCATGGTGGTGCACACCTTTAATCCCAGCACTTGAGAGGCAGAGGCAAGCAGATCTCTGTGAGATTGAGGCCAGCCTGGTCTATGCGGTAAATTCAGGGAAGCTGGGGCTACAGGAAGATGCTGTCTCAAAAAAAAGATGAGAAATTAATTTTTGCACAATTTTGGAGTCCAGGAAGTCCAAGTCAAAGCAGCATCGGATTCGGTGTGTGGTGATGGCTGTTCTGCTACATCCTCACAAGGAGGAAGGTGAAAGGGCCAAAGATCTCCAACTAGTCCCCTTGATCCCATTACTTAATCACCTTCTAAAGTCTCTACATCTTAATAATATCACATTGGCAATAAAGTTTGACATATGAATTTGAGGGATACATTCAGACCTCGGTGTTTATTTATGGGTTTCTGGCTGAGAGTTCAGAGTGCAATCTATATATCTGGGGTCCTAGGCCAGCTGACAAAATTGAACTGAGATTGTACTGCAGCTGACACATTGATGGAGGCCTGGGGATACAGTAGCTTGAAGTACCCAGGAGCTAAGCAAGCAGAAAGGTCTGTATTGTCCCTGGACCTTCCCCTGCCCATCTCTGCTTCCCATGAGGTAAGAAGCACCTGTCACATGCTCCTACTGCTGCGATGTTCCACCTCAGCACAGCCCCATAGCAGTGGAACCTCAGAAGCCATGAGCCAAAATAAAACCTTTTTAAGTCATTCTTCTTCCTATTTTTGAATTATTCAAAGCTTTAATAAGTGGTAGAAGGGATATTTTGCCATAGCTCCATAAATTTTCATATTCTCTTCAAAATATCTCAATTTTTTCCATCTAACTTTTAAAATTTTGACAAATACAAACAACAACAACAAAACTTGAATTCCTTTTCATTTGAAAATAGGTGGGTGCCAAGAGTAGTGGTACATTTGAGAGGTAGAGGCAGGAAGATGGATAGTTCAAGGCCAGACTGTGCAATATAGTAAGTTTCAGGCCAGCCTGGACTATGTAGTGATATCTGTCTCATAAAACTTTAATTTAAAAGTGGATTTTAAAAATATTTATGCACCTTTTAAGCATAACACTTTTAGGAAATGCCATGGTAAGTGTCTAGACAGTGCTTGGTATGCACATGTTCAAGATTCCTTTTCAAAGTCAGTCCTCAAAAGGCTCTGAACCACATGTTGGAAATAACTGGGAATGATCGTCCTGAATCTTCAGTAACTCCTCTCTTTTTATACCTTAGTATTCATCTAAAAATTAAGGAGACTAGACTTGCTGCTTTTTAAAAATTTCTTTGAGTTCTAAAACTTCTTTGAGTATATTAAGTCCTTTATTTAGCAACCACACACAGCTGGATTTAAATGTCACATATGGATTTAAATGTCAATACGTAGCAATATTAATATGCTTTTCATACTAGAGAAGTTGCTCTTATCAAACATTTATCTACTTGAGGCTGGATTAGGCTACATAGTGAGACTTTGCCTCAAAACAAAACAAAAACAACAAAAAATTACTTTCATTTCTATACATTTGTGTCTAGAGACTCCATTGTAAATATTTAGCATGTGTAGTCTTCATAGATGGAGGTAGAGGTGCATGTGAGCATGTGTCTGTATGTGTATGGATCACATGTTGTCCTCACTCACTCCTCATCTTGTTTTTGAGACGGGGTCTCTCACTGAACCTGGCACTCATGGATTCAAGAAGACTGGATGCCCAGCGAGCCCCAGGGAGCCTCTTGCGTCTGCCCCCTCAGCACTGGGATTGCTGTTATGTGCCACCTCACCTGCATGCTGGGGATCAAATTCAGGTGTTCATGCCTTCATGATAAGCCCTCTGCCAACTGAGACACTCTCCAGCCACCCAGCATTTCTACTCTTAATGCTTTATATTTAGCTTAACCAGTGTCTGCTTGGGGTGAAATACCGTACAACACATTACATAGTAAGTCAGAAATAGAGTTCAGAATAGCACTCTCCTGGAAAACAATTTCTACAAAGCATGTTCTATTAGTCACTTAGAAACACCATTACCATGGGAACTTATAAAAGGAAGAGCTTATGGTTCCAAAGGGGCAAGAGTCCATCATGGCGGGGAGGCATAGCAGCAGAGGTGGCTGGAGCAGGAGCAGAAGCTAAACTCTCACATCATCATGCAGGCACAGGCCGCAGAGAACAATTGAGATCTGCCAAGGCTTAAGAACTCTCTAAGCCCAACCCTAGTGACTTGCTTCCTCCAGCTTGGCCACACCTTCTAAGATTTCCCAAAACAGCACTACCAACTAGGAACAAAATGCTCAAATGCTTGTAGTCTAAGGGGGACCTTAGCATTCAAGCCAGGATACATGCTAAAAAAAAAAAAAATGTTTGTGCTCTCTTCATAGCAGTGAGTAAGTTGTTGGAATAACAACTGTGCATGATTTTCTTCTCCAAAATAATCACTCCCCCAATTACTGATGGCTATTTGTACTCAGATTTTGCCTAGTTTATATTACTTGCTTGTAATTTTTTTTGAAATTTCTTTAATTTTTTTTATCACACAGAACATCACAAACCATCTTATTCAACTATACACCCACTTCCCAGATGGCACCCCCCAATAACCTCCCTCCTCCATCTAGAGCCCTTATACTCTGATATCCCTGCTACTGTCTGCTGTATTGTCAACACCCCCAGCCATTCCCCACTACTTGTCCATCTGGTGAATCTAGTCAGCCTATCTAGAGGTCTTTGTTTTAGGAAGGTCAGCTGTTCCTCATCTAGCAGTAATCAGTTGTCAATATTCCTTTAGATAAGATTGGAGTCTGTCGTTCACTTTCCCAGTTGAATTCTATGCTGGATTACTATCTTGGAGTTCCTTTGGCCACCCTGGCCAACAACCCAAAAGAAGGTATCTCTTATCTGGCATTGTTGCTTGTTATGTAGCCTTTAGCTATCCATATGGACTCTTAAAAATGATACTGGCCCCTTTAATCTTCGGTTAAACTTTCCTTTTGGGTGTTTAAGGTCATACAGTTGGCCCATATAAACCAATTTATTTTTACTCTTAAGGCTGTTTGAGGATCTGTTCCTCAGGGGTCACATGGGTTTGGGAGGAGCCCCTGGCTCCTTTCTTTTACCAGTTCTGCCTATGTGAAGATAAGCCAAAGGTCCTGCTCAACCATGGTTGGCTTCGCTTGGAAGCATGGAGGAAATGATTTCTCTGTGTTGACCCTCCTCTTTGTAGACTGGACACTGGTTCAAGTCCATCTGGTGGAGTCTCCTCAGTCTCCTTGATCAAGACAACAGGTGACCCACCACAGTTACAGGACATTTTGAGAGATGTTCTTAGTCCCCTGGAGCTAGTCAACCTAGGAGGGCAAGGAGCAAAAACTGCCCTTTATGTTCCTCTGACCAAATTATTATAGGCCTCAAAGTATGTCTGTTAAACATCCAAGAAGGTTAGTCCCACCAGTCTGATACTTTTAATTACTGTGTGTCATGTAGATAAATCTTGTGTAAAGACCAATTATTCTCAGATAAACCTTACCTAGACATATATTTCTTGATCTGCTATGTATAATTTGGCAGTACGTTGTTGGAGTAATGTGGTTCCCTCAGGTTTTTAAAAGTAGCTAGGCATCATTTATCTCTCTCATTGTCTCACCTCTCCATCATGGTTTTCCCATGTAAGGTGCCCCCATTTCCCCCATTTCTCCCTTAATAATACCCTTTGCCTACGGTCCTACTTCTCTTGAGCTCCTTCTTTCCCTTTATCCCCTAGGTTCCTTGTATACCCTTCCCTCCCCCGCTCTGTTAAACTAACCCAATTTTTATCCATATCTCCCTTATCAAGACCTGTTTCCTACTGTTCTTCTCTTTCAGATTCTTTCTTTTCCTTTACCTCCCTGTTTCCTTTCCATTATCCTGGTTCCTGTGGTTATGTCTGGATGCATACTCACTTATCAGGATTTGATGCTAGGATACACATATGAGGGAGAACATATGCCATTTTTTTTTCCTGAGTCTGTGTTACTTCACTTAGTATAACAGTTTCCAGTTCCATCCACTTACCTGCAAATTTCATGATTTCATCTGTCTTTACTACTGAATAAAACTCCATCGTATAAATGAACCACATTTTCATTGTTCACTCATCAACTGAGGGACAATTAGGTTGCTTCCATCACTTAGCTATTGTGAAAAGTGCAGCAACAAACATGGATGTACAAGTATCTCTGCAATAGGTTGAGTTCTTAGGGTATATGCCAAGGAGTGGTAGAACTGGGTCAAATGGTAGGTTCATTTGTAGTTTTTTAAGAGTTCTTCACACTGCTTTCCATAGGGGTTCAACAAGTTTGCAGCCACTCCAGCAGTGGATATGTGTTCCCCTTTCCCCACATTCTCTCCAAAATTTGGTATCATTTGTTCTCTTGATCTTAGCCCTTCTGGCTTGAGTTAAATGAATTCTTAAAGTAGCTTTCATTTCCCTGATTATTAGTGATGTTGAACATCTTTTAAGATGTTTCATAGCCATCTTTACTTCTTCTTTTGTGAACTCTCTGTTCAGCTCCTTAGTCCATCTTTTTATTGGGTTATTTCTTGTCTTGATTTTCTGCTTTCTGAGTTCCTTATATATTCTGGATATCAAACCTCTGTCAGATGTGTCGCTGATGAAGATTTTCTCCCATTCTGTGGGTTTTCTGTTCACTTCCCTGGTTGCCTCCTTTGATGTACAGAAGCTTTTTAGTTTAATGAGGTCCCATTTGTTAATTCTTGTCCTTGTTTCCTGAGCAATTGATGTCCGGTTTAGAAAATCCTTTCTTACACCTATATCTTGTAGGTTTTTCCCAATGTTTTCTTCTAACACTTTCAGAGTTTCAGGTTTTATATTGAGGTCTTTGATCCATTTGGAACTGACTTTTGTGCATGGTAAAAGATAGGGGTTTAGTTTCATTCTTCTACAGGTGGAGATCCAGTTTTGCCAGCACCATTTGCTGAACATGCTGTCTTTCCTCCAGTGAATATTCTTGGCCCTTTTGTCAAATATCAGGTGGCTGAAACTGCATGTACTCATATTTGGGTCTTCAATTTTGTTCCATTGATCTACAGGTCTATTTTTGTGCCAGTACTATGTTGTATTTATGACTAAAGCTCTGTAATACAGCTTAAAATCTGGTATAGTAATCCCCCAAGCATTGCTCTTAGTGCTCAGAGTTGATTTGGCTATCCGAGGCCTTTTATGCTTCCATATGAATCTTAGGATGTTTTTCTCTAATTCTGTGATGTTCCATATGAATCTTAGAATAGTTTTTTCCCAATTCTGGGTAAAATGTCATGGGGATTTTGGTCAGCATTGCATTGAATCTATATATGACTTTTGGTAGAATGGTCATTTCAAATATTAATTCTTCCAATGCATGAGCATGGGATGTCCTTCCATCTTCTGATGTCTTCCTCAATTTCTTTCTTTAAAGATTTAAATTTTTCATTGTAGAGCTTTTTAATGTCTTTGGTCAGGTTTATTCTGAGATATTTTTTTTTTTTTGCAGCTATTGTGAAGGGGAGTGTATCCATGTGCTCTTTCTCTACTTGCTTGTTATTGGTATTTTAAAAGGCTACAAACTTTTGTGGGTTAATTTTGTAACCTGCCACTTTACTGAACATGTTAATAATTTCCAGGAGTTTTCTGGTGGAATTTTTGACATCTCTTAGATATAATATCATATCATCTGCAAAAAGGGATAATTTGATCTCTTCTTTTTCAATTATTACTCCTTTAATTTCCTGCTCTTGTCTTTTTGTTCTTGCAATAGTTTCCAGCACTATGTTAAAGAGAAGTGGAGATAGTGGGAAGTCTTGTCTGGTTCCTGATTTCAATGGGAATGCTTCCAGTTTTTCTCCATTTAGAATGAGGTTGGCTTTGGATTTGTTATATATGGCTTTAATTATGTTGAGGTATGTTCCCTCGAGCCCGATTCCCTCTAGGACTTTGAACATAAATGCATGTTGAATTTTGTCAAAGGCCTTCTCTGCATCTATCAAGATGACCATGTGTGATCTTTTTGATGTGTGTCTGTATGCGGTTTGCAAGTATCTTGTTGAGAATTTTTGCATCTATGTTCATTAAGGATATGGGTCTATAGTTTTGTTTTTTGGTTGTATCTTTATCTGGCTTTGGTATTAGAGTGATGCTGGCTTCGTAGAAGCAATTTGGAAGTTCTCCCTCCAATTCCATCTTTTTGAATAAATTAAGTAGTATTGGATGTAGATCTTCTTTAAATGTCTGATAGAATTATGCTGTAAATCCATCTGGTCCTGGGCTTTTTTTAGTTGGGAGGTTTTGTATTACTCTTTCAATTTCTTTTTTGCGTTACGGGTCTGTTTAAGCTGTTAACCTCTTCTTGGTTTAGTTTTGGTGTTTCCCATGCCTTTAGATATATGTCTATTTCTTTTAGGTTTTCAAATTTAGTAGCATAAAGGTTTTTAAAGTATTCCCTTATAACGTTCTGTATCTTTCTGGTGTCTGTTGTGATGTTTCCCCTTTCATCTCTGATTTTGTTGATTTGGCGGTGCTTTTTCTTTCTTTTGGTTAACTGAGCTAGCAGTCTGTCAGTTTTGTTTATCTTTTCAAAGAACCAGCTCTTGGATTCCTTGATTCTTTGTACTGTTTTCTTTGTTTTGATTTCATTAATTTCTGCCATGATTTCTGTTATTTCTTCTTGTATGCTGAGTTTGGGTTTTATTTGTTGTTTCTTTTCAAGTGTCTTGAGTTGCAATGTTAAATCATTTATTTGAGTTCTTTCCGATTTTTTGACATAAGCACTTAGAGCTATAAACTTCCCTCTAAGGAGAGCTTTCAGCATGTCCCAGAGGTTTTGTTGTGTTGTATTGTCCTTTTCATTTAGATCCAGGAATACTTTTATTTCTTTCTTAATTTCTTTTTACCCATTCATCATTCAGGAGTGTGTTGTTCAATCTCCATGTTTTTATGTTGTGATTAGGGCTTCTTCTGGTGTTGATTACAAGCTTTATTGCATTGTGGTCTGATAGAATGCACGGAATTATTTCAATCTTTTTGTATTTGTTGAGGTTTGTTTTGTGCCCCAGTATATGGTCAATTTTAGAGAAGGTTCCATGGGGTACTGGGTAGAAAGTATGTCCTTTGGTGCTTGAGTGGAATACTTGGTAGATGTCTGTTAAGCCCATTTGATATATGGTATTGTTTAATTCAGATATCTCTTTGTTAACTCTCTGCCCTGTTGACCTATCTAATGGAGACAAGTAGGGTATTGAAGTCTCCTACTATTAATGAGTTGGCATTAATCTAGGTCTTAAAGTCTTGTAGTATTGTTTTTATGAAGTTGGGTGCACCAGAGTTTGGTGAATATATGTTCATGATTGTAATATCTTCTTGATTTATTGTTCCTTTGATCAGAATGAAGTGGCCCTCTTTATCTCTTCTAATTAGTTTTAGTTTAAAGTCTATTTTGTCAGATATTAAAATTTCTATGCCTGCTTTTTTCTTAGTACCATTTGCTTGGTATATTTTTTTCCATCCTTTCACTTTAAGATAGTGCCTGTCCTTGAAAGTGAGATGAGTCTCCCAGACAACAAAAATATGGGTTTTGTTTATTAATTCATTCACCTAATCTGTGTCTTTTGACTGGGGAGTTCAGTC
>NW_008337073.1:5303815-5363445 GCF_000622305.1 Nannospalax galili | reverse complement strand
TTCAGTATTGTCTCTTTGTTTTGTACGTTTACTGTTTTTACTATGATGTGCTGTGGAGAGTTTTTTTTTCTGGTCCTATCTGTTTGGTGTTCTGTATGCTTCTTGTATTTGTATGGGCATGTCTTTCTTTAATTTTGGGAAATTTTCTTCCACGATTCTGTTGAAGATCTGGTCCATGCCATTATCTTGGGATTCTTCTCCTTCCTGTATGCCTATGATTCATAAGTTTGGTCTTTTTATGGTGTCACACAATTCCTGCATATTCCATTCTTGTGATTTCTTAAATTTTTCATAATCTTTGCTTGAGTGGTCTAGTTCGTCCACTTTATCTTCCAGTCTTGATACTCTGTTTTCCATTTCATTCAGCCTATTGGTGAGGCTTTCTCCAATTTCTTTCTAATTGGCTTCCTGAATGTTTCACTTCTTCATTTCGGCCTGAATAGTCTTCAATATTTCTAACTCTTTTCTGAATTCATTCAGATGTTTATCCCTATCTTCCTTCAGTTCTTTGATTTCTTTGTTTGTGTGTTCTTTAAATTCACTGAATTCTTTTATCATGTTTATAATTGTTCTTTTGAGTTCCATGTCCTGCATTATTTCTAGGGGGTTCTCCTTGTACTCCTCTAGAGGACTATTGGTATTTGGTGGGGATATGTTATTTTGGTTTTTCATGTTATTATTTTTTGCCTGTGGTTTTGACATGTGTATTTCTTTTGTTGTTTCTGATTCTTGTGTGAGACTCAAGCCTTCAAGTTTAGGTCTGCTTCTTTTTGTGAACTTTATGTGTATTTGTGGTTTACTTTTTGGGCATGAAAAGCTGGTTCCTCTAAGCTTCCGGTTCTCTCTTTTGATTTTATATTGGAGTGGCCAGGTTGCTTTAGTCTTCAGGAGTTCCCACAGAGTCCCAAGTCAGATGAGGATCAGATGCTCTCAGGCTTTCTCCTAAGGTTTGGATCCCTCCAGGAAAGATTTTGGCCTCAGGAATTTGGGGGTTGGACTGACCTGGGAGCCAATCTCATGAAGGATGCTGGTCTAGGGTAGCTGGTGGCCATGCCACCCAGAGATGCAAAGGAAGATGGGGGCGGAAAGTGGCCCCAAGGGCTCCTGGAGACTACACTGAGGAGCTGGGTTGGTCTGGATGCAAAGGATCAGGAAGTGGCAAGGTCAGCCCCGGCATCCAGCAAAGAGTCTGGCGGGTCCTGCAGGCCCAGGGAAGTAGAGGGAGGTGAGGGCAGGGGCAAGGCCCAGAGTGCTCCTGGGGACTCGAGAAGGAATTGGTTGGTTTGGATGCAAAGGATCAGGAAGCAGTGGTGGTTCCCCAGGTGTCTGGGGTGCCAAGAGAAGGAATAGGACAGGACCCAGGCTAGGAGGGGAGATGGGCAGGGCGGGAGATGGGAGGGTGAATGAGGCTGGGGGAGTCAGGGCATGGAGGGCACAATTGACTTACCCTGGAGAGCAGCCTGAAGGTCCTGCAGGCCCAGGGAAGCAGAGGGAGGTGAGGGAGGAGCCCATTCTTCTTTTTAAAAAATATTTTGACATAGATGTTAAAAGGATATGGGAATGGAGATATTTTCCAAAGTAGAAAAAATGAGAAAGCCTAAGCAAGTGATGAAGGTTTGTTATGATATACAAAAGATAAGACAAAAATAATATACACATAATCTTAAATTTTCTGTGGTCATAGTTTAGTCAACTATTTTAAGGAACAAAATATATATCTAGTCAAGGTTTATCTGAGAATATTTGGTTTTTTTACCCAAGCCTTATCTACATAGCACATGATAATTAAAAGTACCAGACTGGTGGTGGAACTAACTTACAGGATGTTTAACAGCCATAGTTTGAGGCCTATACTAATGTAGTCAGAAGGACTTAAAGGACAGTTTTTGCCCCTTGCCCTCCAAGGTCAACTAAGTTCCAGGGGACTATGGAACATTTCTCAAAATGTCCTGTAACTGTGGTGAGTCACCTGTCTTCTTGTTCAAGGAGGACATGGAGACCCCACAAGATATACTTGAACCAGTGTCCAGTCTACAAAGTAGAGGGTCAACTCAGAGGAAACATCTCATTCATGCTTCCAAGTGAAGCCAGACATAATTGAGCAGGACCTTTGACTTATCTTCACATAGATGGAACTGGTAAAAGAAAGGAGCCAGGGGCTCCTCTGAAGCCCATGTGACCCCTGAGGAACAGATCCTCAAATGACTTTAAGTGTAAAAATAAATTGATTTATTTGGGCCAATTGTATGGTCTTAACCACCCAAAAGGGAAGTATAACCAAAGAGTAAAGTTATCAGTATATTTCTTTAAGAGTTCACGGGATTACACTTCCCAGACACAAGGCTTAAGTCTATATAAAAAGTAATTTTGACAATTATTTGTCATTGATGATTTTGTTCCTAACCAGAAAGTACTGCTCAGATGTAAGACTTCAAATCTTGGTCTCCAATACTGTAGTGCCCACCTGTAGCTAAGGGCGACAACCAGCTATTGTTTTAAAATGATTTATTCTAAATAAATTTGTTTTCTCCCCCTCTCTAGAAGCCTTTGAGAGGGAACTGACACTGATTCTAACCACTCCAACAGCTATCAAAATACCTGAAAGCAAATCCTGAATCCATCACTCTAGCCTTGGAAGAAAAAAGAAAAATGAGAAAGAACCCAATAGAGGGATGCTTTGGGAAGCCCTCGTCAAGAAATTCCAATGGACTCTCATATGAACATTTGAAAATTGTCCTGTACTGACTTTTTCTAGCTCCCTGTCCAGAACTTGTAGTGCTAATTACTCTTGCCTTACTTCTCCTTCACATCTCCTACTCATGATTCAGGACTTTCTTTTCCCCTTAGAGATAAGAGTTATGCAATTTGGGAATCTTTTAGATAGACCCACTGAAGGGGTACTCCAATTGCCTCACCTTGTGACCCTGTTTAGCATGGAAGAAGCCAGAGTGGTCGGCGTCCCTATTTTCTATTGGCAATTTGGGTAACCTCTTCAGAGGATGGTGTGATAAGAATAGGAGGTAGGAATTGGCTAGGTAGTTAGGGTAAAAAGACCCCAAAGAAATATAGCCAGTTTCTTGGCTGAAAGGCAAAATGTCCTTGGACTTGTTAGCAACACGCTCTGTTTCAAGGCTAAAAATGTCAAAAGTATTTTGGAGCTTGCATCTAATCCTTAAAAGATTTTAGGGTTACCTCTTCAGAGGATGGACTGTTAGAGTAGCCAAAAGCTCCACAAAAATAAATCAATTAATCAAAGAAGAAGAAAGGGTACATGAAGTTATCAGAAAAAAAGTGATGGGGAGATATGGGAGGAGTTGGAGGGGAGGGAATGGGCATGGATTTGATCAAAACACCTTATATGCATGTGTGAAATTATTTATTTAAAATATTTTTAAATTAATTTATGGTATGTGTGTGTCCCTCTGTGTGTAAATGCACACATGTGCACATGTACACACATGCACACACATGTGTAGGTGTTGTGCCAAATTCCCCTCTCCTCTCCTTGGGAGACCCCTGAGCTCATGCCCTCTGATGTTCTAGGGCTGACAAAACCAACAGAATAACTTCCTTTTGGGTTTTGCATAGGTTATGACATCCAGGAGGAGGTGACTTACAAAGGCATAAATTCTCAGAGGCTTTTTCTTTCCCATATTTGAAAAGCCCACCATCAGTGCATCCTGCCTTGTAGTCTCTACCAACTTTTCCAGTGCTGTCTCCTGTGGTCCGTAGCTTGGGTCCCCAAAAATGGCAACGGCTCCTCCCGTTTTTCTCAGCATCTCTCAGCGTCAGTCTCCAGACCCGCCCCTGTTCAGTTCTAGCTTTTCGGATGCCTACCCAAAAGTAGGTCAGAGGACAACTTATAGGAATTCGTTCTTGCCTTCCACATGTGGGTCCTGGAGATGGAACTGAGGTCCTCAGGCCCAGTGGCTTTTACCTGCTGAGCCAGCTCACCAACTTATTTTGTCACAGTGACAGAAGAACTGACTCACACAAGGGCTCAGGATTCCAACTAGGAGAACAGCAAAAGTCCATCTGAAGCCACCTCTGCCCACCAAGCTACAGGGAAAGGGAAATGATTTATAACAAGTTCATACTGGCTCAATCTGTCAGACACTTACCAGGAGCAAACCTAATAAATGCTCTGGCACATGGCAAAGGTTCAGGGTGCTGGGGGGTTTAAGAGCCTATCAAACACACCACCTGCCTGCCCCCAAAGGCTCAGAGCTTGATGGAAAGAAGATGAGGTCCAAAACACAGAAATGTTCAGACTGGGCGAATCCTGCAAGTGAACAAGGAAGATCTTTAAGGCTGTGCTGGAAGTGACAGACAAGCCTTGGTCCATTATACCTGTTCATTCAGTCATTGGAAAGACAATGGAAGACAAGTGACAATTCACTTTCAATGTCACCTCTGCCATCCTGGTGTCTTATAGAAAAGGCTAAAGATGTGTCTTGCCCAATGGCTCAGACAGAGACCGCTAATGGTTCCTCAGAGGCTATTCTGTCTTTCCTGCTCTAGAAACAGCCCTCTAAGCAAGAGGTTTGGAAACTAAACTCCTCAGTGCTAACCAGAGACAACCTGCCCCAGACCCTGCAGCAGTATGTGCGCTCTAGGACTCAGCTCTGACCAATGCAGTGAGGAAGCAGTAATGCATAGAACTTCCAAATCAAGTTTTTTGTTTTTCAGTATGGAGTCTCCCTACCCTCCTCCCAGTCTTTTCTCCCCACCCTACAGGCTAGGAATGACAGCAAGTGGAGAAGGAAGGCACAGGCTGAAAATGGCAGATCTTCTTGCCATCATTCAACCCTCCATCTCTCAACTTCTCTCCTTCTGCTCCTTGGATGGAGGAAAGACTTCAGTCTTCCTGAAGCCGCTCTATCTGGGCATTCGTTTCAGTGGACTCCACTGACACCGCTTTGTTCTGGGCACATATAAGTTAAAAGTGTATCTCTGCACTCTTTATCTTGCTCTTCCTCACCTCCCTCCCCTGGCTCTGACTGAACTAGCCCAGTTCTGTTCCTTAAACTTGCTCAATTCTTTTCCAGCTCAGAGTCTTTTGTGCAAAACTCACTTCTCAGGACTGATCCTTCCTAACATCAGGTTTCAGTTTAAAGTCACACCTCAGAGATGCCTTCATATGTATATATATTTTTCCCCTCTGTGGTAAATACTCCTTAATCTTTAATGACTAAATTAACATACAAATATTCATCATTGTATTATCAACTTTATTATTATCAAGTGGAAATCTTTTAAAAATTATATCATATTACTTATTTGTGTGTGTGTGTGTGTGTGTGTGTGTGTGTGTGTGTATACATGTACATATCACTGCCATGATGGACATGTGGTCAGAGAACAACATTCAGGAGTTGGGTCTCTTCTTCTACGATGTGGGTCCTGGGACTCAAACTCAGGTCATCAGCTTTGGTGCCAAGCACCTTTACCCACTGAGCCATCTCATCAACCCTCAACTAAAAATATTTAACTTGCATTTCTATACATCTGCAAGTTACCAGAATTTGATACTAATAATGATATCCTGGAAATGTGTAAAGACTCCAAGAACATTTGACTATCTGGACAAGTTTATATTAAGCACAGAAAATTTTTTAAAATTTGTTTGTTTTTTGGATTTTTTAAAATTTTATTTTTATTGAATTTTTGTGTATGTCATACAGAACATCTAAATCAATCTTAACCCCCCCCCCCACTGGCACCCTCCCATAGCCCCCCACTGGAATTCATACATTCTGTCATTCTGTCATTTGTGTTAAGATCTATTGTGTCAAGTTAGTGTCCCCAGATGTTCCTCACTGTAAGTTCATCTAATGAGATCTAGTCATCATATCTAGAGTCCCTTGCTTTAGGAAGATGAGCCCTTCTTACCTAGCAGTAATCAGTTGCCAATAATTCTTCAGCTAAGATTGGGGTCTGCTATTCATTTCCCCAGTTCTATGCTGGGTTGTTGTCTGCTTGAGTTTACATGGGACCTGTCTACATTGGCACCATTGCTGTAGATTCATATGAGCAGGGTCCCAGGAGCTTGTAGGACTCTATTTCCATATGGTCATAAGCACAGTATAATATCGGGTATATTTTATTATACTTTACTAGTATGACTTTTGATAAGTGAAATTTATATTAATCACCAATGTCTACAATGCTTGTTTTACACTGTATTCTAAAAGAACTTGAGGTTTAAGTAACAGACCTAAAATAGGATTTCAACAAAATGAGAATAAAAGCAGGTAAAACTGAACGAAGCAAACAGAGCAACTGTGTTGACTGTGGAAGTCACTGCGATTGCTCTACTGTGTCATAACATTGTATTGAAATTTTGGGCAGGACCACAGCCAATGAAACCAATACTTCAGAGACTGATGTGCATTTCAGAAGACAGAAGATGTGCTTTGTATAAAATGCCAGATTTCCCCATGGGTCATCCATAGCGCACAGTCATCGGCTGCATCATTCGGTGTTTCTCATGGTATTTTCACCATGAGTTCTGAAGTATGAAGACTGCTTCTCACCAGCACCAGAAAAGTCAGCAACATCAAAACATAACTTCCTACAGGGTGTTGTTGAAGTATGTGAAGCAAATGCCAAGCTTTCCACCTCATAGAAAACCTGCTGAAATGTGCAAATACCAAGTCCCCTTTGCAGTTTCTTCACACGTCTCATTTCTGTTCCACTGGGTTCCTTGCAAGAACAGGCCTAGTACAGAGGTTAAAGGATATTGCTATCTGAATTTGATTCCAGGCTCCACCTCCTCCAAGCTGTATGATCAAGGACAGTTTCTTATGTATAAAATGGGGATTGTTACCAGTTATAGCATATTCATGGGTCACAGGGATATGTGTGAAACTATATGAGTGAGTGGTAGAACTCATACTCCTTTATGCAAATTAAGGTAACTCACCCGCTTAGATGAAAAGCATCATTAATTCATAATGGTTCCATTTTTAAGTTGGCACTCTGTTGAGAATTACAAATGTATTTTTTATTTTAACTTTGCCTTTTTATGACAGAGTATAAAACATGGATTTGTCCTTTTCTTCGTGAAAATAATCACAAATTAATTGTGTGATTCTATCCCTTGGGTGCCCCCAGGACATGTGGGGACAGTGCCCCCCCCCCAACTATGTGGCCTCAGACTGCTGTGCCTGCCTGTCTCTCAGGGAATGGTGTCCCGTCCTCTGCTGCCACTTGTCAATTCTCAGTGCTGCTGATCTACTCCCTAAAGGAATACTCTGCTGCTTGGGTCAAGGATCAACAATGTATCCTTGCCACTCCTTTGAATGAAGTATAACTACATCTCTACAGACTGTTTCCTTTGATTCAAAGTTAAGTTCTGGGGTCTGGATGGTTTGCATTTCTACAAATGTGATCCTGGAATAGAAAAGTGTGATTTAAATTCCTGCCAGTTTACCTATTTGGCAACAATTACGACACTCAAATCATAAACTAATTTCACAAACCACTTTCTCCTTAAGTGATTAGGCTTCTAGAAAGTTCCTCTAGAAAATTGTCCTTGAATCCAGAAAGCTATTGGAACAAAGGGAACAAAACTGAAGACTCCATATTTTCCCCCTCAGTCAGGGCATGGAAGCTACTTAGGGTTTTCTCAGGGAAAAACCCATATTGAGGATGAAGAAATGGCTCTGCAGTTCAGAGCGCTTACTGGTCTATCAGAGAGGACTAAAGTTTGGTTCCCAGGACCCACAACTCATGAACACTTTCACACACACACACACACACACACAGAGAGAGAGAGAGAGAGAGAGAGAGAGAGAGAGAGAGCTAAAATTAATACTTAAAATATCATCAACACCTTAGTTATAAGGAGGATGAGAATGAGCTCTAAACCTGTTGGGAACACCAGAACTGGAGATACAAGGATTCAAAGGAGTCAGCATGAACCATTTATACAATACATTTTCCTCTCTATGAAAATGGGCAAATTTTATTTGGCAAAAGGCTAGATAATAATCTTTCTAGGGCGCTGGAAAGATTGTTCATGGTTAAGAGCACTGGCTGCTCTTACAGAGGACCTGGATTCAGTTCTTAGCATCTACATGGTAGCTTACAACCATCCATAACTCTAATTCCAGGGGATCTCATGCCCTCTTCTGATCTCTGTGAGCATTGAATGACTCAAGTGTATATACATACATGCAAGCAATATACTTATACATATAAAATAAAATAAAAATAATAAATGAAATAGTTTTCAAAATAAGCTTTCTAGGCTTTATAGTCACCCTAGCTCTTGGTTGCATACTCTTCTTTTGATTATTTTTATTTATATATTTTTGAATTGTATTTTAAACCTCCTTAAAATTGCAAGAAATATTACTGACCCATGGGGCTGTACAAAACTGGGGAGATCTGGCCCATAGCTGTTGTGTGCTGGCCCCAGTCTTACTTAGACCACTAAGATGTGAGTCCTGATTTTGCCACTGTGAACAATATAAACAGGAATGAGTAAAATAAGCATACTAAGTCTCTGTCTTATTACCTGCAAATGAGAATTCAGGGTCCATATCCCAGGATTATTGACTGGGATGCTTTACCACAGGGCACATTAATAGTGACCGACACTGGTACTTCCTGAATTGCCATAGAGTCCCTGTTGCAAAGTTACTACTGTCCTTATTCTTGAAAAGTGACTTCAGGGTTAAAGTTGGATTTGATGTGGGAGTTGGTCCCATCGCAGAGGCCTGGGGGAACAAGATGAAGTCATGAGGAGTTCCTAAATGTCTCTCCTTCCAAATGGACAAAAGCATGACTTTCTATCAGGAGAATTGCCCTTTTGCCACGTGATACCAAGTCTCCATAGTCCTCTGTTACAAATATATTACCTGGAAAGATAGGGGAATCTCCTTGACAGCTTAGGATACCATAGCACAAGCTTGTTTAACAAATTAGCCCATCTCTGGGCAGAACCTGAAGGAAGGTCCATGAGGATGACCTCATTGGCTAGAAGACAGTCTGTACAGAAGTCAAAGGGTATGAGGAATGTGGGCTGGAGGGAGGATTCCAAGAGGAGGACCAAAGGCAAATATTATGTCAGCTGCAATAAAATATTATTTTGCTGTTCTGAGGCTTCCTTCCTCATTCCTAGGTTCTGGAACCAGCTCCCTCCATTGCTGGGACCTGAAATGTGTATGCTTTCCTAATCCGAAATCAAGGTGGCCACATCCTCTTCCAGGAATTTTCCAGAATTCACTCCATAATCCTTGCTGACAGGGCAGCTTGTAGTTCTAAACTTGTGGGCCTGAAGTAAATGGATTTATTTTCATTTTCTGTTTTCCTGTTCGTGAAACATAAGACATGTGTAGAACCATATATGAAACCTGAAACTATAGTAAAAGAACCCCAACTAAGCTCCTGTCTGGTCGTGACAGCCTCCATCCTCAATGTCATGGTATTCATTACCTTATTTTTTAAAACTTGTTTAATTACTTAATTATGCATGGTCAGGCAACAGTGTTAAATCTTGTCTGTCTTTAAATTTCATGAGTGGAATTTGTATTTTTATATGCCTGGTCCTCTTGTTGAATAGTAAATCTTTAAGGAGCTTACCTGTTGGAGCCTGACCTAGGTCTGCTTGATTTTCACTGCTATGTAGGATTCTACTGTTTAAACAAACCCCAGTTGTTTACCCAGTCTACTGCTGACAGACATTTGAATTATTTCCATGTTGGGGCAATTGAAAACACTGCTTTTGTGGTCTTTTTAACCACATAGCCTGCTGCTGTAGGCTTACATTTCTGATTCTACTAGGAGTAGAATTGTGGCAAGAAAATATGTGTATATGTGTATCTTTTACTAAGTATAGCCAAATGTCTTTTTTGAAACATTTTTCCCTGGATGTTTCTGCACTGGCCTACTTAACTAACTCATATCATAAGAATAAATTGTTTTTCATGTTATTCTTAATCACATATTGCATCACAGTACCTTCATCCCATCATTTTTTAACAAATATAATAAACTTCCACTATGTGCCTGCATAATGCTAGGTTCTGGGCTTACAACAATGAACAAAATAAACTTCTGATTTTAAACATTGATATTCTAGAAGAGAAACTATTACAAATAAATAACACCTTTTTATTTTTAATTAAATTATTTTATTTTGGGAAGGAGGATTTATTTAGTTTACGTGTCCAGATCACAGTTCATTATCAAGCGAAGCCAGGGCAGGAACTCTGGAGGCAGGAGCTAAATACCAAAGAAACTCTACTTACAGGCTTGCTCTCCTGACCTATGCTGTCTGCTTTTTTTTCATATTTTTATTGAACTTTTGTGCACTTAATCATCTTTATACCCCTCTCCAAAATCGAGACCCCCCCATAGCCCACCCCCACTGGATTTCATACATGCTGTCATATATGTTAAGGTCTATTGAGTCAAATTAGTGTACCCCCACGTCCCTCAGTGCAAGTTCAACCTCTGGGGTCTAGTCAGCCTATGTAGAGTTTCTCCTTTAAAGAAAATCAACTCTCCCTCGCCCAACATTAACCACCTGCCAATAGTTCTTCGGCTAAGGTTGGGGCCTGCTGCCTATTTCTCCAGTTCTATGATGGGATTTTGTCTGCTTGAGTTTGCATAGGTCTTGTGCATACTGACACCATTGCTGTAGATTCATATGAACAAGTTTCCAGGAGCCTGTAAGACTCTTCCATATGGTCATTCACCTCCTCCCTTGGCTCTTACAGTCTTTCTACCCCCTCTTCTGCAATGGTCTCAGAGCCCTGGGTGGGTGAGGTTCAATACAGGAGTCCTGTCCAGGGACTCATACTCTGCAGACCCTTATTCTCTACACTTTGGCCATTTGTGGCTTTTTGTGTTCATTTTTCTCTGTTGCATGAGGGAGCTTCATTGATGAGAGTTGAGAGATGCATTAGTGTCCTCTTTATTCCTTGTTCCACTGTGTTCCATGAGCATACTTACATGCAGAGGTTACATTATAGATGTGTCACTTAGAATTTGGCATCTCACAGAAACTTATTCTCTCTGTGTGTGACCAGTTGTGGAACTCTTTACTAGTTTCCCTCTATCGTAAAAGAAGATTCTTTGGTGAGTGGTGACTGGGATACTCGTGTGTAAATATAAGGAGCCATATTTAGCATATAATAAGAAATTAGTCAAATTTTGTCAGCCTTTGGAGTTTCTCTAAGATCAATGACCTCTCCAGCCATGTGTATTTTGCTATGTTATGGTACCACACATGAGTTCCCTCCCATTGAGTGGGCTTTAAGTCCAATTAGGTAGCTGTTAATTACCCCTAAGATAAAAGTGCCACTACTACACCAATATAGTTTATTGTGCCAGTCATTGTTGTGGTTATTAGGCCTTAAAGCTGGGGAAGAACTATCAAATGATATTCTTCCTTAGCAGCTTGCATAGTGTCCTCCAAAACTATAAGAACTAGCCTTCAGGGAGGTAGCATCCAGGTCAGTTCCAACTCCAATTGCATGTTATTGGTATATAGAAAGTATTGATTTTGTAGATTGA
This sequence comes from Nannospalax galili, assembly GCF_000622305.1. NCBI lineage: Eukaryota > Metazoa > Chordata > Mammalia > Rodentia > Spalacidae > Nannospalax > Nannospalax galili. The sequence goes on along the minus strand of NW_008337073.1, from coordinate 5,351,916 downwards.
TTTTGTAACTTGCCACATTGCTGAAAGTGTTAATCATTTCTAGGAGTTTTCTGGTGGAAATTTGGGGATTTCTTATGTTTAATATATCATCTGTAAATAGGGATAATTTAACCTCTTCTTTTCCAATTAGTACTCCTTTAATTTCCTTCTCTTGTCTTACTGCTTGTGCTGGGCAGCTTTAGTGTCAAACTTGACACACCTGGGTTGAGGGAGCCTCAACTGGGGGATTTCCTCTATTGGACTGGCCTGTGGCCATGTCTGAGGGGCATCTTCTTGATGAGTGATGTGGGAGGGCCCAGCCCACTGCGGGTGGTGCCACCCCTGGGCAGGTGGGCCTGTGTTGCATAAGAAAGCAGGCTGAGCAGGGGCCAGGGGAGCAAGCCAGTAAGTAGCGTTCCTCCATGGCCTGTGCTTCAGCTCCTGCCTCCAGGTACCTGCCCTGAGTTCCTACCTTGGGCTCCTTGATGAACTGTGACCGGCAGAGGTCACCAAGTTGGTAGTAGTCAGAGTGTTTTGTCACAGCAATGAAGAGACAAACTAAGACACTGCTATAGCAAGAGTTTCAAGTACTATATTAAAAAAGAGTAAAGATAGTGGACAGCCTTGTCTCATTCCTGATTTTAATGGGAATGCTTTCATTTTTTCTCCATTTAGAAGGGTGTTGGCTATGGGTTTGTTGTATATAGCTTTAATTATGTTGAGTATGTTCCCTTCAGTCCAATTCCTCTAGCACTTTTAACATGAGTCCGTGTTGAATTTTGTCAAAGGTCTTTTCTGCATCTGTTGTGGTCATGTGATTTTTGTCTTTAAGTCCATTTATATGATTTATTATATTTACTCACTTATGTATATTGAACCATCCCTGCATCTTTGGAATAAGACCAACTTGATCATGGTGGATGATCTTTTTGATGTGTGCCAGTATGTGGTTTACAAGTCTTTTGTTGAGAATTTTTGTAACTATGTTCATTAAGGATATGAGTCTATAGTTTTCTTTCTTGCTGTGCCTTTACCTGGTTTTGGTATTAGAGTGTTATTGGCTTCATAGAAGGAGTTTGGGTGTTCTCTCTTTGCTTCTATCTTTTTGAATAATTTAAGTAGTATTGGTTGTTAATCTTCTTTAAATGTCTCATAGAATTCTGCTGTGAATTCATCTGTATATGATCTTTTTAGTCAGGTGGTTTTCTGTTACTGTTTCAATTTCTTTATTTGTTATGGGTCTGTTTAAGCTGTTGATCTCTTCTTGGTTTAGCTTTGGCGATTCCCTTGAATTTAGATATTCATTCATTTCTTTTAGGTTTTCAAATTTAATAGAGTATAGTTTTTTAAAGTATTCCCTTATAATGTTCTGGATCTTTTGGGTGTCTGTTGTGATGTTTCTCCTTTCATCTTTGATTTTGTAGATTTGGATTTGCTGTTTCTTTCTGGGCTAAGGGTCAGTCTATCATGCTTATTTTTTCAAAAAACAAGCACTTAGATTCATTGATTCTTTGCTTCTATTTCATTAATTTTTCCTGTAATTTTTGTTATTTCTTCTCATCTGCTGGATTTGGGTTTTGTTTGTTCTTACCTTTCCAGAGTCTTGAGTTGCAATGGTAAGTCATTTATTTGTACTCTTTCTGATTTTTTAAAGTAAGCACTTCGAGCTAACTCTTAGGACTACTTTTAAAGTATCCCAGAGGTTTTTGTTGTGTTGTACATCCTTTTCATTTAGTTCCAGGAATAATTTTATTTATTTCTTAGTTTCTTCTTTGACCCATTCATCATTCAGGAGTTGTTGTTTAATCTCCATGAGTTCATGTAGTTGCTAGAGCTTCTTTTGGTGTTGATTTTAAGCTTTATTGCATTGTGGTATGATCGAATGCATGGAATTATTTCAATATTTGTTGCGGTTTGTTTTGTGCCCCAGTCTGTGATCAATTTTAGAGAAACTTCCATGGGCTGCTGAATAAAAAGTGTATTCTTTGGTGCTTGGGTGGACTATTCAGTAGACGCCTATTAGGTCCATTTGATATATGGTATCATTTAATTCAGATATCTCTCTACTTAGTCTTTATCTGGTTAACACGTCTATTGGAGATAGTGGGGTATTGAAGTCCCCTACTATTACTGAGTTGGAGTTAATCTGTGACTTAAAGTCCTGTAGCACTGTTTTTATGAAATTGGGTGTACCAGAGATTGGTGCATATGTGTTTATGACTGTAATATGTTCTTGGTCAATTGTTCCTTTGATAAAATAAAGCAACTCTTTTTATGTCTTCTGATCAGTTGTAGTTTGAAGTCTATTTTGCCAGATATTAGAATTGCAACCCCTGCTTGTTTCTTAGAGCCATTTACTTGAAATATTTTTTCCTCAATCCTTTCATCCTAAGTTAGTGCCTACCCTTAAAGGTAAGATAAGTTTCTTGAAGACAACAAAAAAGATGGATTTTGTTTCTTAATCCATTCAACTAGCCTATGTCTTTTGACTAGGGAGTTTAGGTCATTGATACTTAAAGTTATTATTGAAAGATGTATATTGGTTACTGTCATTTTAATTTCTATTTGCATTCTTGGTCTAATTTTGTGTTTCCACAATTATACCTTCATTTAGTTTCTTTCTGTTGACTCTTGGGTATAGATGTTCCTTTCTTTAGTCCTTTGCATTGCTTGGAGTATTCTCTGTAGGGTTGGTTTAGTGGACATGAATTCTTTTCAGCCTATTCATATCATGGAAAATTTTCTTTTCTTATTCAAGTATAATAGAGCATTTTGCTACATAAAATATTTTGGATTGGCATCTATAATTGTTTAGACTTTGGTATACTTTAGTCAAGACTCTTCTGACTTTCACAGTTTGCATTGAAAAGTCAGCTATAATTCTGATGGGTTTTCCTTTATATATGTGCCTTGTTTTTCTCTTGCAGCTTCCAGTATTTTCTCTTTGTTATGTAAATTTAGTGTTTTACTGTGATATGCTGTGGGGAGTTTCTTTTCTGGTTCTGTCTATTTGGTGTTCTGTGTGCTTCTTATACTTGTATGGATATGTCTTTCCTTAATTTTAATACATTTTCTTCTATAATCCTATTGAAGATCTGGTCAGTACACTTTACCTGGGATTCACCTCCTTCCTGTATGCCTGATTCATAGATTTGGTCTTTTCATGGTGTCCCACGTTCCTTGCATATTCTATTCCTTTTTTTTTTTTCATATCCTTTGCTAGAGCAGTTCAATTCTTCAACTTTATTGCCCAATCTTGATATTCTGTTTTCCATTTCATTCATTCTATTGGTGAGACTTTTTCCTGTCATTTCAAATTGTCTTATTGAGCTTTTCACTTCCTTCTTCATTTCAGCCTGAGTTTTCTTCAATGTTTCTATCCCTTTCATTAATTCAGTCAGAGGTTTATCCCTGTCCTCTTTTAGTTATCTGTGTTGTTTGTGTGTTCTTTAAATTTGTTGAATTCTTTAATCATGTTTATGATTGCTCTTTTAATTCTGTGTCCTGGGTTACTTCTTAGGGGTTCTCATTGTAGAACTCTTCTGTAGTACTGGTGATATTTGGGGGGGCATATTATTTTGGTTTGTCATATTATTATTTTTCATTGTGATTTTGGCATATGGATTTCTTTCGTTGCTTGTGATTCTGGTATGAAGCTCAAGCCTTCCTAAAGTTTGATTCTGTTTGCATTATTGATGTACCTTTGCATTATTGATTGCTTTCTGATTGGGTATGCAAAACTGGTTGGTCTAGGATTCAGGTTCTCTCTTTTGATTGTATATTGGTGGGACCAGATGGCTCCAGTCAGGCTACTCAAAAGCTCTCCAGGAGGGCGAAGTGGCTCTGGCTAGTTAGGAGCATTTAAGTAGCCTCAGTTGGATAATGCCAAAGTCCAAGGAGAGGAGAAAGGAAGTGGATATGGTGGTCCCTACTAGTCAGCAGGGAATCCTGGCCCTGGAGCATCAGGAGGGACTGCAGATGGTCCCAAAGCAGGGGGATGGGCATGGCATGATTTGGCAAGATCACCCTGGAGGCCAAGTCAGGTGCTCTCAGGAAGTCTCAAAAGGTCTCTGCAAGGAGAGGTTACGGTAGAAGGACATCCTGGTCCCTGCTAGCCAGCAGAGAATCCTGGCCCTGGAGAGTGGGAGAGACTGAAGATGGTCCTATAGCAGGGGGGTTGGAATGATGCAATTTGGGAAGCTCACCCAGGAGGCTGAGTCAGATGCTCTCAGGCAGTTACTAATTAAATTATTTTTGAGATAGAGTCTCATGTAGACCAGGCTGGCCTCAGATTCCCTATGTAGCAGAAGATGATCTTGAATTCCTGAACCTTCTGCCTCCACTTCCCAATTGCTGGGATTACAAATATGTGCCACTACTCCTGGTTTGTAGATACTGAGGATCAAACCCAGAACCTCATTCATGCTAGGCAAGCACTCCACCAACTGAGCTTCATCCCAGTTATTGAATACCTTATTAAAGCTAAGTGTGGTGGCTCACATCTATAATCCCCAAACAGAAGACGCTGAGGCAAGGAGATCTTGAATTTGAGGTCAAATTAGGTTACGTGATGAGACTATCTCAAAAACTTGTCTCAAAAAATTAATTAATTTAACATTAATTTAATCTAACATTAATTAATTTGATAACTTTTCCAGGTATATAATATATAAAGAACTTCTACACTCGAAGTAATAGCAAACACACCTGCATATCTTTACATAAAAGTGGGCAAAGGCTGGGATGTGGCTCATGTGAGAGTGCTTGCCTGGCATGCATGTGGCCCCGGGTTCAATGCCTAGCACCAAAAAAGACAAAACAACCTAAACCACTAGTCATTAGGGAAAAGCAAATTAAAACCACAATGCAATATCACATCCATTAGGATGACTGTATTGAAACAATAGGAAATTAATAAGCACTAATTAGGATGTGGAGAGAGCGGAACCCTTGCACACTGTTAATGGGAATGCCAGTGTGGAGAACAGAAAAACAGTTCCTCAAAAACAGAGTTATTATACTTTCTAGTATTCCACTTCTGGGTGTGTACCCAAAAGAACAGAAATCAGGGTCTTGTGGAAATACCTGTATGCCTGTGCTTACAGCAGCATTATTCATAACAGCCAAAGGGTGGAAGCAACAGAGTCCTTCAGTAACAGAATAGATGGACAAAATGTGGTGTATGTGTAAATGCAGTGTTACTCAGCCCAGAAAAGAAAAGGAACTCTGACCCATCCTATAATGTGGGTAGATCTTGAAGAGTTTGCCAAGATAAGCCAGTCCCCCAAAGGCATATATTGGTTAATTCTGTGTACACGATCCTCAAATTCACAGAGGAAGAGTATAATGGTGGCTGCTGGAAGCTGAGGGGGGGAAAGAGGTTATTGTTTTATGAGGGCAGAGTTTCCAATCTGCAAAACAAAATGATGTGTGGAGATGGGTAGTGACCATTGCACAACACTGTGAATTTACCTAATACCACTGAACTGTGCATTTTGAAATGGTTAAGGTGGTATGTTTTATGCCACGTGCATTTTACCACAATTTTTTAAACCATATAGGATATATAGATATAGATGTAGATAGCATAGAGATAAATATCAAACATATTTGTCAGACAGACAAATAAGATAGGAGATGTAGGCAGTGTGGTGAGGGGAGGTATGTCCAAATATCTGACAAAAAGCAATTTAAGGAAGGAAGGGTTTGTTTAGGCTTACAGTTTGAGGAGAAAGTCCATCATTCTGGGGAAGGCACAGTGACAAAAGCAGCTTTAGTTGGAGTGTCAGGAGCATACCACAATTGGTCAAGCCCAATGCATCTGCAGTCAGGAAGCAGAGATGTGCTGCTACTCAACTGGCTTCCTCCTTTTCTTCTTGACCTTCAAAGAGGTGCTGTGCTGGATAGCTTTAGAGTCAACTTGACACACCTGGGTTGAGGGAGCCTCAGTTGGAGAATTGCCTCTATTGCACTGGCCTGTGGCCACGTCTGAGGGGCATCTTCTTGATGAGTGATGTGGGAGGACCCAGCCCGCTGTGTGTGGTGCCGTCCCTGGGCAAGTGGGCCTGTGTTGCATAAGAAAGCAGGCTGAGCAGGGGCAGGGGAGCAAGCCAGTAAGCAGAGTTCCTCCATGGCCTGTGCTCCAGCTCTTGCCTCCAGGTTCCTGCCCCGAGTTCCTACCTTGGGCTCCCTGATGAACTGCGACATGGAAGATGTAAGCTGAATAAACCCTTTCCTCCCCAAGTTGGTATTGGTCAGAGTATTTTGTCACAGCAATGAAGAAACAAACTAAAACAGGTGCCAACCGCTAACATAAATGATGGACTGTATTCATTTCCTCTGAATCTTCCCAGTGAGTGGTCCATACCATACCATTAAAAATAGCTAGATAAAGCTGCTTATCAGAATTCTGAATAGGCGATATGATTTTTTTTACATGTACCCCCACTGAAAGGACATCTTTAATGAAGGATCTTTTTTTCTAAAGATGAATTCCCAATGTTCTTTCCTTGTATTCCCTGTCCTCCCAGAGCCCTCTCCCTTGGCGTCTCTTGGTACTTTGATAAATGCCACAAAATGTAGGACTTGCAATTCAATCCAGGCTTCTCTCCCTTGGCCATCCCATCACTAGGGACAAATGAGCAATCCCACCTGTGACACTGATCTCATCAGTGTCAGCACAGCTCCAGAGGACAGTCTGTCCTGGCAGAAAGCAGGCGCCAAAGTTCTTGAGGCATACTTCCTCAGCAGGGTTCAGATATTTCCACCTGCCAGATGGGAACTGGAAGTTTCTAAACCTTCAGCCTATCATTTATTTAATTCAGATAATAGATCCACCAGATGGCTGTCCAGTCCTCAGTGTTCAGCTGGGCATTCCTCCATCCACTCAGGAGACAATAGGCCTTGTGGACACACGGATGCTCCAGAGACCATTTGGAACAAGCTGAGTATGTGGCAGGGGAAGAGAGCAGAGTGAGTCTAAAGATACCAAACAGCCCCTGGGTGTTTTCTCTTTATACCACATATACCACTCGCTTTCTTCTCTGATCCTGTGTTCCAATGTGAAATGACCAGAGACTTTGCTGTGAGCAACACATACTCACAGAGTCAAGTGCTATAGGTATGAAGAGGCAGCGCACATTACCCTTACACTGGGTGTTCCATTAGCTCTTAGACAGGAGTTAGAGCAGAGATACTGCCCTCAAGGCACCTGGGGCAATCTTGGGGCAGCAGTACCCATTCACCCAGAAGACAAAGAAACCTTGAGAAAGGTTTGGAACACATGTTTGTGCCAAGGTTATCTACATATCTGATGTTCAGGATATCCCAACAGACAGTCTACTTATATTTTTTTTCTGTTATTGTTTTTGTTTTCATCATTTACCTGGACTCTTACAGGCTCCTCTCATGGTCCCTCCTTATTTGGAATGCTCTTTCTATCTACATGTCTTAGTTATATTTCTGTTGCTGTGATAAAACACTGTGACCAAGAAAACTTATAAAAGGAAGAGTTTATTTAGCTTACAGTTCCAAAGGGGCAAGAGTCCATCGTGGTGGGGAGGCATGGCAGCAGAGGTGGCTGGAGTAGAAGAAGAAGTGCTCACATCTTCAAGCAGGCACAGGAAGCAGAGGGTGACTGGAAATTCAACAAGGCTTAAGAACTCTCTAAGCCCGTCCCCAGTGATGTGCTTCCTCCAGCAAGGCTACACCTTCTAAGACCTCCCAAGTAATGCCACCAACTTGGGACAAAATGTTCAAATACTTGGAGCCTATCGGGGACATTTTCATTCAAACATCTTAATTATTTTCAATTGCTGTGACAAAATACTCTGACCATACCAGTTTGGGGAGGAAAGGCTTTATTTGATTTACATCTTCCAGGTCACAGTTCATCACTGAGGGAGGCCAAGGTAGGAACTCAGGGAAGGAACCTGGAGGCAGGAGCTGAAGCACAAGTCATAAAGGAATGCTGTTTACCCGGCTTGCTTCTCTGGCCTGTGCTCAACCTACTTTCTTATACAATATAGAACCACCTGCCCAGGGGTGGCACCCACCACAGATGTCCTCACACATCACTCAGTAATAAAGAAAATAACCCCACAGACATGGCCACAGGCCAGTCCAATGGAGAAAATGCTCCTATTGAGGCTCCCTCTACCCAGGTGTGTCAAGTTGACAACTAAAGCTGTCTAGCACACTATCCTTATGCCTCACCTCCTCCACGCAGTCTTCCCAGAACACTCCAGGCCTCATTTACCTCCCACTGCTCTGAGAGCTCCTGAGAACCATCTTCCTTGAATTGTTCTGTGCGTATAACTCTTATATCCTCCATTCAATCCCATGGCAGACATCACACCTGGATGCCTTGGTTATTGTACCTCATTACCAGGTTCAATGTTGAACCAGAGTAGGTGCCTGCTGACTCATTAGCATGAGTTGAGACATGCAAAAATCTTTAAAAATGAATTGGGTAATGCAATACACTTGGTGAAAAATAAGTTTCCACCTGAAATGAATGATGAAAGACAAGCTTTGGCAAAATAAGACAGTAGAACTATTTCATCATTCTGCACTGAATACAAAAAGAAAGGGAGACATCGCATGAAAGTTCCCAGTGACATCAGCTTTGGCAGTTCCTGATGGAAAGTGACCTTGCCAGAGCCCTGCTCCCTCACTCAATCGGAACACTTTCCATTAACGCTATTAACCTGGCCCTGCAGTGGGAGGCAGAGCTGCCTGGCCAACTGTGCTCTGTTCCAAATGCTGAATCACCTCCATCTCTTTTGCCCTTCCTAGAGCCTTCAAGAATTAGAAGAAGCAAAGGAGAGAGAGAGAACCTCTGAGCATCACCCATACTCTCAAACTGATCACACCCGTACTCTCAAATTGATCACAGGAATGATCTTGGAGAGCTCCTTCTGTCTCCTTCCATCCCTGGGAACTCTTTCTGTTAAAGACGTTTCTCTACCACAACCAGGCTTTGGATTGTTTGTAACCTCGGTCCAAAGGAAATTTTGCAGCTCTCCACCTCCAACCACATACCATAAACAATTTCCTTCCAAGGACACACACACAAAAAAAAAATCACTTTTTCCCAACTTACAGCTAGATTGCTTGGCATCAACCAAGAAACTGTAGCAACATTCTGACCTGAAAGCAAACTGGAAGATCAAAATCTTTGCCAGGTGCCTCCTGGACTCAGTATGATCAAAAGCTGTGAAAAGACACCATGAAGGGAGATATGAAAAAAAATATAACTTGAAGGAAGGAAAAAGCAGACTTAACCTAAAAGCAGGCAAACTCAATCTTCTCTGAGCTGGAAAACAAGAGCCAAGGGAATTCTATTATTAGAAGAGGCTCAGCAGTCTCTGTTCTCCAAGGGTTAGGGTAGGTTACAAAGAAGGCTACAGTGCCCTCTGTCGGGGATGTGTCAGCAGGCATCTAAGGGCTTTTCTTTCATGATCTCAATTAGTCATTGTACAACCCTTAGGAGGTCTGTTTATCTGAGAGGAACCAGGAACACAGAAGCCAAGTAACTTCACCAAGCTCAGGCAGTTTGGAAAGGATGCTAACCCAGTGATGAAGGGCTTTCAGGTTTCCTTTTCTTGCCGTTCATCTTTATAGTTAATTTTCCTTTCTTAGACTCATATCATTTGATGCTTGAAGGGTTTGATAGCCAGTTCTGTCTGGAAGAGGGGGTCTCAAAGATAGCTGAACACTAGAGGAGAACCTGGAGACAGGCTCTGCTCTGGTTTGGGCAAATGCCTCCCCAAAGGCTGGTATGTTAAAGGCTGAGTCCCCAAACAGTACTACTGGAGGTAGTGGAACCTTTAAGAAGTGACGTGTGGTAGAAGGACACTGGGGACATGCCTTTAACCGTCCTGGGAGGAATGATGCTATTCTGAAGAGAGAAACCTGTCCCCACCTTTCAGCTATCACACAGTTGAAACAATAGTCCCCAAAGAATTGAAATTTCCTCATGCTGGGAAAAGGAACAGGCTGAGTTTGGTGCAGCCAGAAGAGGAACCTATCTCCCTGGAAGAGATTTCACACAATTCTGACATCTTGTCAGACCACCTTGCAAGGGGAGACTGCAGCTAAGATAATGATGGGTCAGCGGTGGGTCAGTGGTGAGTCAGTGATGGGCAGGACCATACCTTGACCAGGACTACCTAGTTAAGCATTGCCTTCTATTTAAACCTAAGTCTCACAACAGGATCCCAAAGATGGACCTGGTATCACTAGTCCTTTTATTTGTTCCTCTTCCCAATGTAGCCACATCGAATAAATCTTTCTCTTTCATTGTCCTACTGAGGATGGATAGCCAAGCCTATCTTGTTGGGGCTGCCAAGGCCCAGGCTCTGATCTAACAATTCTGGGAACATGTCTCTAAGGGAGGTATGGGATGATGGTCTCGCCCTCTCTCTCTTTTAATGCCTTGACTTTAGCCCAGTGAGACTGATTTTGGACTTCTGATCTCCTGACCTCTAAGAATAAATTGTATTGTGTTGAGCCACTAAGCTTGTGATTTCTTAAAGCAGCAATAAGAATGATCACAGACGTTGCACAATTCATTTGTCTGTGGCTTGGTTTCCTGGTGTCTAAAATGAGAAATTCATATCTTCTTCAGTAGGGTAGTTGTGAGGACCATATGCAATAACTGTGAAGTAATTATTGTGGCTAGTACACAGTAAACACCCAATAAATGGGTCTACTCTTATAATTATAGGTAACATCTTCCCTAGGTTGTTGTGGGTCAGGACAGGTAGGGCGGAAAGTGGGAAAGTGCATGAAGAAATAAGAAGGGGATACTCCCTGCCATGTCCCAATTTATTTGTACTAGGCAATCAATGGAGCTGAATGGACAGTGATTTCTCAGCCAGTTGGCCTTTAGGAGATGTTCACACCTGCCTGTTCTGAACACCCATCCTATTCCCAGCACTTTGGAGCTGTTCCTCAGCAACTCAACATGTCACTGTAGTTCACATAAGGAATGTGAATCATTGAGATACCTAAAGAGCCCCCAATACAGGCTCCCTTGCATTTCATTTATAATCCAAATACAGTCAGCAGGTTGATTTCTAGGCCTATGGACAATTTCCAGGTCTTACACTCTCCCAAGAACAAAACACAACTTTCTATCTATTTAGTTTTGGCTGAATTATGAATATTAATATGCAGCCTATCACTTATGAGACCTAAGACTTTGGGCAAATAACCATTCTTCATTATCCTTGTTTGAACAGGGACACAGATAAAACTTACTTATAGGGTTGTTAGGATAATTAAATGATTTCTACATGCAAAAGGTGGTCTAATATTCAGTAAGTTAGCAATTAGTACTCCTTTTGGGGTTATTTTTGTTTTTGGAAAAGACATAAAAATAGATGAGTAAGTCACCAATTTAGAAGACCTGACGTGCAAGATAAGATAATCTTCAAATTCCTTCAATTGAGTTAGGTAGTTTCCTTTATAGAGTTGCAAAAGGAGGTAATCCACAACAGGACCAGAGAGCATCACTTACAAGGAGCATACATTGAGTGCATATTGTGTACACCAGGCACTTTTCTGGGAACCAAGAACCTCAAGATAAACAAGGTGTCCTAAGGTGGAAAAGACTTGGCAGATTCCATGACAATCTGCTCTATAGCAGGGGTCGGCAGAGGGCAAGGAGGATGTCCATAGGGTCAGCTGAGGCTTGATCTGGGAGAGGGACATCAGGGAGGACTTACTGGAGGAAGTGACATCTCAGCTGGCTGAACAATTTCCCAGATGAAGTAAGCGCTGTGAAGAGTTTGAGAGGGGACCAGCTCTCTGAAGGCATTAGGTTACATACAAGCAGTGTTTTTAAGGAGCTCCGACATCAAAATGAGGACAATGGTGAGATCAGGTCCAGAAGTGAGTTGGTGAAACATCTGGCTGGAGAACCAAATGTCATTCGTTTAATAGATTGGCTTAACCACGATAAGGAGTCTGATTTTAGCTTAAGGACAATGAAAGCTGTTGACAGGTTTTAAGCAGGAAAATTTTGTAATAGTGTTTGAACTAGAGAAACAATCACTTTCTGGGACAAGTTGAGGAGGGACATGATGACACACACTGAAGGCCTGTGGGACTTTTTCATGGTTGGGTGTAGTCAGCAGTTGGATGTAAGTCTGGAGTTTAAGATGAGGACGAGCTTTGTCCATGGCTAGTCTACTTGAAACTATGGGAATAGGTGAGATGACTCGGGGAGAAGGAAGAGAGGGAAGAGAAGAAGATGGACAGGAGTGTAAGCACAGAAAAAATTAGTCCAGAAAGGAGACTGAGCCTAACATCCCAACAGAAGGCCCAGGGGTCTGTGAAGTCCTGGAAGCTCAGGATGTGACTCTGTCAGACTAGATGGGTCCACGGTACTCAACACATCAATGGCATCAAAGAAGTCAAGGATTTGGACTTAACATAATTCAGGTCACTGACAAATCTAGTAATGGCAGTTTCAGTGAAACGATGGTAGTGGTGTTCACCTGAGATAAACAACTTAAAGGAGGGAAACTTCATTCTGGCTCACAGTTTGAGAAGTTTCGGTCCAAGATCAACTGGCTGCATTGTTTTTTTCGAGCTATAGCAAGACAGAAATACAACACAGGGAAGGCAGAGGAAAATGGCTCACCTGAGGGTAGCCAGGACATAGAGAGAGACCATGAGAAGGACAAGATGTATCCCCAAGGGCACATTCCCTGTGACACACTCCCTTCAACTAAGTGCTTCCTCCCAAGTTTCCATCAGCTCTAATAGCCCATCAAATTATAAACCCACTAATAGATCCATCCATGAATAAGGACAGAGGCCTCATGATCCAGTCACTTCCTCAAAGCCCTACCACTAACATGCTGTATTGTAGACCAAGACTTTAACCTATGAAGGGGGTACTTCCAATATAAGCTATAACAGTATGATAGTTAATCTCAGATGTCAATTTGATGATATCCAGAATAACCTTGTAGAGACTCTTAAAGAAAAGGAGCTGGGGCTCAAAGAGGCAGGCGGCCTGCCAAAGTTCAAGTGGCTAAGCGGTAAAGACAAGATCAAGAGGCCAGATCTCCTTACTTCCTTTCCAGTTACTAATTTGTAAGATAGCATGCTTTAGCCACATGTGTTCTTCAAGTACATGTTTGTACTTCCTTCTTTGTTTGTTTGTTTTCTCTTTCTTTCTTTCTGTCTTTTGGAACGTGTGTGTGGTTTATATACTTGTTAATGTAGATATACGGACATATGCATATTTGCATGCACATGTGAACATATGCATGTGGAGCCCAGAAGTAGACATCGGGTGTCTTTCTACCATTGCCTTCCATATTTATTTCTTAGAACAATGTTTTTCACTGAATCCGAAGCTCATCAATGCATCTAGGCTGCCCAGTGGGTTTCATGGATCCACTCGTTCCCTCCTCCCTGACACACACAGACACACACAGACACACACACACACACACACACACACACACACACCTTCCAGTGGGGTTACAGGCCTGCACCACCCTGCCTGGCTTTTTTGGTTCTAGGGATCCACACTCAGTTTTGCATACTTGTAAGGCTGGCACTTTACCCACTGAGCCGTCTCCCCAGCTCCCAGGTTGCATTCTAAGCAGAGCAATAAGATGACACTTTGAGTGTTTCACTGAGAAACAGACTGGGACAAGTGAAACAAATGACTCTTTGTCAAACATGTGACAGGTAAGGAAACACAAGTACTAATTTACACCCTGCCTGGCACATAATCATTCTGAAATAGCCATTATTAAGAAGATTAGTGGGGGATTGACACTCTCATTGGTGAGAAACAATAACTCTGCATGGTTGCCTCTGGAATCCCTTTCTGATATTTTCTCTTTTGTTTTACTGGTGATTTCCAATTACAACTTCATATTGCCTCTTTTACTTCTATGACATTATGAGCCCTAAAATCTCAACCACATCCACCAAGCATGGTGGTACACTTATATAATCCTGCTAAAGAACCAAAGGCATGAGAATCAGGAACTCAAGACCAGCCCTGGCTTGGTAGCGAGTTTGAGGTCAGCTTAGGCTACTCAAGACCTCAATACATATATTCAACTGCATCCTCCAATGAGGTAACTTGGACCAACAACAAATTCTCCAATTCCTTTCTTGCCGTATAAGGTGACTCAGAAGCAATCATTTCTCTTAAGACAACAGTTAGATCTTTTGGGTTGTTTCCAATACTGAAATCCACAAGCCTGTGAACATGTCAGTGGAAATGGGTCTGCCTTGTAGCTCCTCATGAGAAGGAATGGTCAGGTGGCTAATAGAAGGAACACTGCTAAGGGTCAGAAAATGAAAGCACTGATTTCTCTCTGAGCTCTTATGTCACAAGACAGCTTCTATTTTATAATGAAATACTTTTTCCCTGAAGAAATGTATTCATAGAAGGGTAACCATAATCATAGATGTGCCCTTGTTTCCATTTCATCATCTTTTAAATTAGAATGCAGCTTACAATCTAGGGGAAGTCATAATTTATTGGGCAGAGTTTTCTCTTTCTTAGTCATACATAAAATAATGTCATATCCATTATTAATAATGTCCTAAATTGAGCAAAATATTGTATTAAAATTTTTGACTCTAGGCTTTTCCAGGACTGATAATTATAACTATTCTCATTTGATGCAAAACTATTGTTATATAGCATATATTTTATGGGCTAATATCCCTGAAACAAAACTGTCATGATAAATCTCAGTGAGTTCCATGCTAAGGAAAGCACATATCTCCATTTGAACTGCCACAGCTTTCCTCCTGGGCAGTCATAATGATAGGTCCCGTAACCATCTTTTTTTTTCAATATTTTATTTATTATTTTTATTTTATGTGTATGCGTATATTACCTGCATGTTGGTAAGTGCACCCATGTCGTGCAATGCCTGGGGAGGACAGAAGAGAATGTTGGATCCCCTGGAACTGGAGTTACAGACAGTTGTTAGCTGCCATGTGGGTGCTGGGATTTGAACCCGGGTCTTCTACAAGAACAGTTGGTGTTCTTAACCGCTGAGCCATCTCTCCAGCCCTGTAACCATCACTTTTAACCTGACACGGCCAAGAAGCAAGAGTTAAGTCTTGCACTAAATTACAGTATCCTCTTCAGCCTGGGTTCTTCCTTCTGAATTTCCATTAGTGAATTTACTTTTGTTTTAATTGTGGTAAAGAACATTTTTTCCCTTTTCAGAAACAAGTAGGGAACCATTAAACAAATAAATGAAATATGTGTTTTAAAAAATTCATCAGCTATGCCGGGTGTGGTAGCGCATGCCTTAAATCCCAGCACTTGAAAGGCAGAGGCAGGCGAATCTCTGAGTTCAAGGTCAGCCTGGTCTACATAGTGAGTTTCAGGCCATAGTGAGTTTCAGCTGGGGCTATAGAGAAACCCTGTCTCAAAAAGATTTAAAAAAAAAAATGCATCAGCTATGGGTGTCACACTCTCCTGAATCAGTGATTTTTGTCCTTTCCTTTTGCTCTATGTATACAAATTCTTGACCCTGGCTTCTCACAACTCCTGACCTATCAAATGATTAAAAAAATGTGTATTTTCCCTAAGAGTCATCAGACTCCATCAGCACTACGCCATAGGCCAGGGATTCTAACCAATATCCACCCCTGCTTTTAACCATCTCTATATGCCTTAAATAGTGGCTTACACACAGTAACACTCAATAAATCATTCCTAAAAATAATACACCATTAAAAATAAAAACTGGGGCGGGGGGGTCCAGGCATAGTGGCACACACCTTTAGTACCAGCACTTGGGAGGCAGAGACAGCCAAATCTCTGTGAGTTTGAGGCCAGCCTGGTCTATATAGCGAGTTCCAGGCGGTGTGCTGAGGTTATGCTTCACTGGCCCCTAGATGATGCCATATGAGACACAGAAGAAGAATGAGACACGGAAAGAAGTGTTGTATGAAGCAACTGAGAAGTCTCCTTACAAGGAGAGAGCAGGTCTTTCATCTTTTCTTCCTCCTTATGACTGTCTGAAATTCACTGGGGTGGCTAGCACTCCAGTGACTATGTTAAGCCAAGAAAAGGAGGGTCATAGTCAGTGGTAGGGAAGTCTCTGAGGACTGTGAAGCTGCCCACCAATCCCAGGCAGCTTTTTTTCCTGATCTTTTTTAGTGAAGAAATGAAGTCTTGAATATTCAAAACATCATCTGGGGTATCTCTGCCAGCCAAATACAGTTCATCACTAATTCACCATAATAAGATCCATTCAAGGTTTAACAGGATAGGAATGGAGGCCATGGAACCAGTCCTGAGTCAGTCTTTCTACTCTGTCCTGTGCTACTTATGCGTTTAGCTTGCTCTGTGGACTTAAACCACTTAAACTCACATTTAAGAAAAATAAATAAATAATAAAATAATAAATAATAAATAAGATTTCCTCCCACAGAGTCATGATGACTAACTGACATGAAAATAGGAAATAGTTTGAAATGGCAGACCGTTCCTCTTCGTCTTGGTTACTGGTAGCGGTGACGTGAGGTAAAACAATCTTCTTGTTGCCCCACTCCTACTAAATCACTTCAATTCTAGACTCCTGTGTCCTGAGCAGTGCTGTGGATGTTAAAAATCAAGCCATAAACCATAGTTAATGACATTACCACTGTTCAGCTGGAGAACAGAAGGCGGGAAAGGAATCTTCCCATGATGAGGAGGCTGCCAAAAAGGACCAGCTGTTTCCTGTGTCTTCCAAGAATTGGGGACAACAATTAGAGGAATTTCAGAGCTGGTTTCTTAGGAAAAGAATCTTTGAAGGGGGATACATTCAAAGGAGAGATGTCAAAGGAGCAGGTGAAGGAGCCAGGTATAGCTATGAGTTTAGCTAATCATGCAGCCTCCAGAACATTGCAGTACCAAGGGGACCTAGCCTTTATGCCTCTGTATCAATCTGTCTCTGCTGCAGACACTTCTGAGAAGGGGGCGGGGGGGACACTTTCTCCCAAGAGTCCCTGGAATAGGATTATCCAGAAAGGGTACAGCTAAGATCTGACATCAGCCAACACTCACAGCAGCAGTGAGAGAATGTACTGGACCCAAAGAGAGGCAGAGCTGCACCCCCAGTATAGAGTACTGAGATGCCATAGGGTTATGGAGAAGGAGTTCTCTATAGGCCCTTAAAAAATGGAACCAAGTCACCTACCTATCTGACAGAATGAAATGGATGTGCTTGACCTGAACAGATGCATGGGTGAGACATCTTTACTGTAGACCACAGGACTCAGTGGTTCTGCTTTCCTGCCTCCTGAGTATGGACCAGAAACATGATAGGTGAAGGGCCCCTCATTCTCCATCCTGAGAGTGCACACAGGGAGGAGGGACTTTCTCCTAGCTCCTTCTACTTTATTCTATAACAACCGATCACTGGTGAGAGGGGTTGGAGCCAAGTATGCTGGCTAACACCTATATCCTGACACTGAAGAAGCTGAGGCAGATGGATAGTCGTGAGTACAAGATCAGCCAGGACTACATAATGAGTTCCAGAACAGTCTAGGCTACCATGTGTCAGAGAGAGAGAGAGAGAGAGAGAGAGAGAGAGAGAGAGAGAGCAAGTTTACCACCAACCTTGTTTATTTTACCATTGGAGTGATTTGTTAAGCTCTCTGAGCCACTTTCTCCAGCCACAAAGAACACCAGCAGCTGGCTACTCCTCAGGGTGGACAAGCCTGGGGGCTCTCTGCAGCCTGCCAGACTTAACCTCACCAATGAGAAATGAGCAGAAGTGATTGTCACTGATATAAGCGACCAAGCAGTGCCTGCATCTCCTGTCTTCTCTTTTCCAACATACTGCTAAAGACCTGGAGAAGGGAGGAGCCTGATATCCCACCCAGGATGATGCAGAATAGGCAGGTGACTAGCTTTTCTGTTAGGGAAAGCACCAAGCTTTAGGGAAGTGCTAGAACACCCTAGATCAAGCAGCTATGAATCTGTACTCTAAGAGTATTAGGAGGTTGAGAAGACAGCTGTAAAGAACTCAGGCTTCTTATGATCCATCATCTTCCTTGTCAAGTTACCCAGAGAATGATCAGAGTCTGCAAAGCCAATATGCAAGTGCAGCTGTAAGACATTTCCCTAGCCCTGCCCCAACATTCAATAGATAGAATTTGGCATCACTGTAGCCAGGCACAGCACCTGGCAGATAACAAGCACTTAAACATGTTTGTTATGACTATTTGCAAAGAAAAGGAACAGAATTGTTTTCTGGGAACAATAATAAATTCAATAATGACTGAGTACTTACTGTGTGCTACACACTGGATAAAGGACTTGGATATGCTATTCATTTCATTCTAATCATAAAGCATATTCAAAGCATTGGCTTTGGTAGCCTCATTTTACAGAGAAGCAAACTGTGGTTCAAGAAGGTTGTTATGGACCAGCAGAATGGCTCAGGGGATATAGGTGCCTGCTGCCAAGTCTGACAAGCCAGGACCCACAAGATAGGACAGAACAGATTCCCACTAGTTCTCCTCTGACCTTCACACACATGCTGTGGCATGTGGGCACCCTGACACATACACACATGCACACAAAATAAATAACTAAAATATAATAATAAAAAAGAGGAGGAAGAAGAGGAGTTGAGTTAAGTGTTGAGTTGCAGAGTTAGTAGGTAAATGAAAGGAATTTGAGTCCAGGTCCATTCAACCCCAAAGTCTACGTTTCATCCTTTCTGTGAGGTAAAGGGTAACAGGACTCTCCCTCAGAGCCTTCAGGCCATGTGAAAGTGTGCAGCCTGCAGTGCAGGTTGGTGGTTTAAGTACTGCTTTTCCCAGATATACTGCTTTTCCGGAATGTACTTCATTTCCCAGATGCACTGACTTTTGAAAATGTATTGATTTTCCTGGAGGTAATATTTTCCCAGCTGTAGTCATTTTCCCGGATACACTGCATTTCCTAGGTGCACTGCTTTTCCTGATGTACTGCATTTCTGTTCTCGGAGGGAGCAGAAGACTCCCTCTGCTTCCTTTGCTGCAGCCCTTGCTTGCTCTCTGGTCCCCATACACAGAATGCATTAGATTAGGCACGGTCCAAATTATGATATGATGGGCTCCACATGCTTTCTGATGCAGAGTGGCATTTTCCCAATCTGCTATCATTATACAAACTAAACATCATTTCCATTACTTTGGGCTTGACTGATGAGTCACGTTTTCCTCTATCTTATTTACTCCTTGGTTCTAGAACCACTGTGCACTGTCACCCTGTGTCCTGTGCAGCAAATGGCATGCTTCCAGTTATAGGGAGTGCCACAGCAAACCAAGGAAAGAGCCCTGCTGTTAAGACCTTCCTCAAGACCCTGAGGTCTTAGGAAGACGCTTCTTGTTTAGTGCTGTCCTGGTGGAACTGGTTTGGATTGTCTGAAGAGTCAAAGATTTCCAAGGCTGGTTGAGTCATAGGTTAATTAACCCCATCTTATAGTCATTGTACATGATTTCTTACTTGCAGGTTTTAAACTGTCTAGTTGTCTAAGCAGGGTAGAATATTCTAGAAGAAGCCAGATAAATGAAAATTTTGTCATGGTAGATTCTTGCCTTGTTGTGCAAGCACTGTTTTCTTCCCAGGAAGTTAAGGAGAACCAGGTCCCATGGGAGTCAACCAGAATTATAGGCCAATATCCCAGGTCTGAATAAAAGTGATGATAATATCAAAATGGTCTCATCTCCTAAAACTCCTTAGAACAAAGTACAACTGTACATATATTTAATCTCTGCATCACAGGATATTTTTATTTTCATAAGAAAATTTTTCAAGGCTCTATCACTCATACTCTTGACCCACCAAAGCTCAAGAGATCACTATTTCCTATCTGATTGGCCTTACATCTTCCCTCTCAGCTCCTGACTTCCAGCTATCCCTCTGACCCCTGCCACCTTCAGTCTCCAAGGACCCACTTTTAATCATTCTTGTATTTGGTTAAAACCTGTTAGAGGTTTTCCTCATTGCACTGGGTACAATTCCGAGTCTTGACTCAAGGCCTGCCATGGGATAAACTTCATTTATAGCCTTGACTTCTACCTGCACAATTCCAGTTCCCTCTCCTGCCAGAATCTTGCTGTTGGTCAAAACCAATCCCAAATGGCACCTTCCTCTGGGCATTTACCTAGGTGATCTTTCTAGACAATCATGCTTTCTGTGGATGTCTATGTGGACAGGCAATGTCCTGGTCACTCTGTCCTCTTGTATGCTTGTCTCGCCCATCTCTTTGAGGGACTTTTTCTGTCTATTCATCTTGTGTTCCCCACAGCACGTAGCACTGTGTCTTAAACTTAGTACTTGCTCAATAAGTTGTCATTGACTTGATTTAGAGTTTGATAACGTGTCTTTCTTATTAGGCACACTGAAATACTATTTTCCTATTTTCTATTCTATGGTCAAAACTTATACTCATTTCCAAAATGGTATCAGGATAGAAAACTCATACTAATCAATTCTTCCAAGTTTTAGGACACACAGAGGTCTGCAAGAAGCAGGGACAAGACAGGTCTAGCAACTGAACTGAAATTTCAAGGGCTTTGGAGATATGCTGAATCCCTGTGTGATCCTTAGCAAGCTCCTTAACTTTTCTGAGCCTCACTTTGTTATCTCTAATATAGAAACCAGATAGGAATTTCATGAGTTTATTTATAAGAAATAAGTTAGCACCTCTGGGTTGTTAGCTCTTCACCCAGTGCCCAGTATGTGGTGAATAAATGTACCACTATATGTCACCATGTACTACACATCGATTGTCATTAGCATCCTTCTCCTATCCATATGGTACTTCAGAATCAAATGCTAAGCTTTGTAATGAGTGTTTACTGAGTACCTAATATTGTTCAGACCAATACTAAGGAAAGGGAGCAGGAGCTAGAAATGGGGACCCCAAAAATGAAATATGACAAGATTATAATTTGATTGAATGAGAATATTAGCACAAAAGAGCATCTACTAAACAGTGCTGTAGCTGGATGTTACAGGTATCAGAGGTTAACTTCAAACAAAGGGAGATGCAATATAGAAGTTGTTTTTTTATGTGTATGAGTGTATTGCCTGCTTGGGAGTAAGTACACCTGTGTTGTGCAGTGCTCATGGAGGTTGGAAGAGGAAATTAGATTTCCCTGGAACTGGAATTATGGATGGTTGTTATCCACCACGTGAGTACTTGGAATCGAACCCAGGTCCTCTGCAAGAGCAGCCAGTGCTCTTAACCATTGAGCCATCTTTCCAGTCCCCAGAAGTTGCTTCTTATCATTGATTCTACATTCTGTGGTGTCAGTTATCTTTAGTCAACACAAATAAAAAATGCTAAATAGAAAATTCTGGGAATAAATAATAAAGCCATTTCAACTTGCACTCCGCTCTGAGTGGTGCCATAAAACTTCACTCTGTCCTGCCCAGGCAGAGTCACCTTTGTCCAGTGTATCCTCAGTGTATATGCTATTCACTATCAGTCACTGATGTGACTATGATCAGATCAGCTGACACAGGGTCACAGAGTTTATGTTCTAATAACCCTCATTTTACTTCATAATAGCCTGAAAGTGCAAGAATAGTGGTAGAAATTGGTGTCAAAGAGAAGCCATAAAGTGCTTCTTTTAAGTGAAAAAGTGACACCTTTAATATAGATATGTACAAATGTATATGGGAAAATAGTATATACATGGAGTTTGATACTATTGATGCTTTCAAAGTCCACTGGGAGTCTTGAAGCATAGCCCCTGCAGATAAGGGGGGCAATATCCTAGCTACTTTTCCTGTTGCTGTGTTAAAGCACTCTGGGAGAAATGGTGTATTTAACCTCACAATTTGAGGGTATAGTCCATCATAGCAAGGAAGTCATGATGGCAAGAGCTTGAAGCAGACAATCACATTGCATCTGCAGTCAGGAAGAAGAGAGTGTTGAACGCTGGTACTCAGCTCACTTCCTTCTCACACACTCTAGGACCCCAGCCCAGGGAAGTGCTGCCCTTCTTTAAAGTGAGTCTTCTCACCTCAATTAGCATAGTCTAAACAACCTATCATAGGCATACCCAGAGGACAACCTAATCTAAATAATCCTTCACAGATGGACCTGGAGAGTTGTCTCCTAGAAATCATCTAGAATCATCTAAAATCATCTAGAATCATCTGGAATCACCAGATCCTGACAAGTTTACCATCGACACTAGCCATCACAGGGAAACTACCATTAAGTATGGCAATAAATAGCCCTTGGTCAAGACCAGTGAGCCCCCACTGCCCAAGGCTGTCAGCAGACTGATTCAACCCCCTTGGGAGACTTAGCAGGACCCTGTGATGGGTTTAATGCAGTGATATATGATAGTACTTGAAATTCTTTCTTTTTAAAAAAATTGTGTATATGGGCTGAAAAGATGGCTCAGCATTTAAGAGCACTGGCTGTTCTTACAGAAGGCGGATGTTCAGGTCCCAACACATGGTGGTAGCTGGCATCCCACCAAACACAGACACACACACACACACACACACACACACACACACACATACAGACAGACATACACTGACATACACATATACAAACATACAAAACACACACCACACACACATGCACACAACTTTTATACTCTCAAGTAAACAATTTTATAGTAACATATAGCATTAAAAAGGAAATTCAACTACAATTTCTAAAAGATAGTGAAACTGCTTGTTTTGTTTTGTTTTGCATGTATGTGTTTGTGTATTTGTGTATGTGTTGAAATGTATGTAGCATTAAGTTTACTGCTTTAATGGAATAGACTTTTCCAAAGAGGAAATACAAATGACTGTAAGCTCATGAAAAGCTCGGCATCACTAAATCGTCACAGAAATGCCAATCAAAATTACAATGAGATGCCAGGGGTGGTAGCTGGCATCTACAATCCCAGCACTTGGGAAGCAGAGGCAGGAGACTCACCCAAGTTTAAGGCCAGCCTGAGACACATAATGAGCCTCAGGTGATCTGGGCTACACAATGAGAGCTTGTCGCATACAAACTACAGTAAGATCTCACTTTTTACAATGTAGAATGGCTACAATCAATAAAAAGAAAAGAAGGAAGAGAAAGAGAAAGCAAGTCAAAAACTACAAATGTTGGCAAGGATACAGAGAAACCGGAATGCTTGTGCACTGTTGATGGGAATGAAAAATGGTGTAGCTACTATGGAAAGCAGTATAGGGATTTCTTCAAAACACAAAAGAGTATCTGTTTGATCCAGTTACTCTACTACTTAGGATACAATACACACAAAGAATTGAAAACAAAGAAACGAAGTTGGTCTATTCTCATGTTCACAGCAGCAGAATTCACAACTTAGTGACCCATCAATGGATGAATATATGAATGGATAAAAAGTTGTGATGTATACTTACTGTGAGGCTTAGAGGATGATGCCTCCCCAACAGAGCATTCTGAGTGTTTGATCTAAAGGGCAAGAGTGTAGTTCTTCTGCCAACCCAAGTGTGGAGAAATTCTGCAGAATTATCTTATTTGCATTAAGGCTAGACTGCAAATCCCCATTGCTACCCTGAAATGTCATTATCCATCTCAGAAAAGAAGACTAAAGACTGTGGTAACATCTGAGCAGAGGTCCATTGCAAGATGTTATCTGCCCTTTGTGCTCAGATTTCAAGGAGCATCTTTTACATACTGATCTCTGTCTTATATCTAACCCTGCACAATTGCCCATCGACTGTGGATTTATTAAGTGGTATTGCTCTCTGTGTCTGTCCAGCATTCACACAGTCAATAGGCTAACCCAATGAAAACAATGCAAAAGACTCACCAGCAGCCCTCCATTCCCGACAGTCATTTCTTATGACCCAAACAGGCCACACAGAGACCATGGTTAGATGACTCTGGCAGGAGAGAGCTTGAGCTTCCAACTGTGTTGGGAAGAACTTTCTTTTCATACTGTAGGTTATGGTATATGTGAGTTATGGACAGCCACAAGAGTTGACATAAACATCTTGGACATGACTGAACTGTGTCACATCATCAACCTTGCACCGTCCTTGACTTAGCTAAGTTCATGAAAGGCTTTCACAAACCATCTAGCAACTAGATGATGAACAGCATCATTGATGGAGTTCACATGAGTCTCTTCTTTCTCATTTAGTTCACTTATCATATATTTATAGAGCATCTACCACACACTACTGAAGTGAGCGGGACAGATGAAGGCCCAGTACTCAGGGAGATTACACACAGACCAAGACTAAACAAGCAGTTGAGCAAAGTCACTTCTGATTGTGTTAAATATTCAGAAGGGCATCAGCAAGGTTTACTGGGGAGTAGCTACAGGAAGGGGTGGGAGAGCCACGGTCCATCAGGGCACAAGGGAGAAAAAGGTGCTCCAACTGTGGTGATTAGGCTGAGGCCTCAGGCAGAGATGAGCAGGCCACTGAAGGCACCACAGGAAGAGCATACTAGGGAAAAAAGGTGTCTGTTTAAGAGGCTTGTTGTATTCAAGAAGCAGAAATGAGGCAGAAGGCTGCAGCTCATAATGAGCAGGAACAGGTGGTCACGGCCAGCAGGACTGACCATGCAGGCTGCAGGAAGAAGGCCGGCCAGTTATAGGAAACCACAGGAAGAGGACAGCAGGAATAATGATCTGAATCACATGTTCAAAGAGCACTCCGGCTGCAGCTGTGAGATGGCAATGGATGACGTGAGCCTCTTCCTTTGTTCTTCTGGGAACAGCGCAGGCAGGACTGCAGTGAGCTGGTTCACTTTTCCCTTATTCTGTGGGACTCTGCATATACCATCATGGAGACAGACTCCTATTCTCTATATTATTGAAGCCAATGGTATATTGGACTTCTCTTATCCATTTACCTAATTATCTAGGATCCAATAATGAGTGTATAGGTGTTTCCTTGGAATTTAAACATTCTCCCACAGAGGGAGATTTGGAAGCAAAACGTAGAAGTCTCAGGAAGCTCCTGAAACTCACAAGATTCATAAGGCCCCTCCACAAGGTAACAACTGCTGAGGAAGGAGACTCTGCCACCAGTTGAGCTGTATGTAATTTGCCCACAGAGTTCTGGGGATGAGGATCACCAATGCTGGGATGGGCTTTCCAGTGATGCAGATGCCCTTGAGTCAGCATACTGCTATAAGTAAACTCTCACCAGTATTCCTGTGAGTAATAATAAGAAACTCATTGCTTTACCAACGTAGACTTGGACGGAATCATTTCTCTGGTCTGTCATGGATGCTTTATCAGGAGGTGAATAGACATTTGTTCGCATCTCCCTGGGAGAAGTCATATAGCTGTAATAAAATCCCATTTTCAGCTGTTCCCAAAATCCCAGGCACTGAACCATCAGTCTGTAAGGCTCCTTGGCGTTGGGCCTTTCCTTCTGTGTCTCTAATGTCCTGCTTGCACCCTTGGCCCTGATCTCCCAGCCCCATACTTAGCAGCTACACAGTAAACACTGAGCAGCAGAGGTAGGGGACAGCATCTAGAGCTGTCTTCTCATTTTCAGACCTTATTAGCTTTCAGGCCTCAGAAGTAATAAGTGCTGTGAATTCATCGTGAGAAATGGCTGGTGCCTGGTCAAGTGGTACCCAGCCCACCAGTATAAAGGGTTTGAAAGAAGGGTCCAGGCACTCTGATTCTGGGTGCCTCACCTGGAGAACCACAGCCTTGACTGACTTGCATAAATGTGCAGCAAATGGGGTGCAAATGGGGGGAGAACTATCTGAGGTCCAGTTCAGGGTCTCACTGCCCCATCACCCCCTTTCCCAGTGGTGTCTGCCTTTCTCTGCTGCAACCATTGCACGTTTGAACCAGTCATGTTCCCTGCAAATATTTCTTCAGTTATCTCTACTCCTAGACATTTCTCCACCAAATCAGCCTGCCTTTTCCAACTAGGTACCTGGCACACAGGAAGTGTTCAATAAAATGCAGTCTGTAAAACTGAACGAATGAATCTTTTGGTGCAATGAGGAACAGCCCTTTTGCAAATTTTAAAAGGAAATTGTCACACACTGATCCGATTTTTCACTTCGTAGATGAGGCCTGGCCGGACTTTCGGTTCTCAGCCAGTTTCTCCAGCTGGATTCTTAGCCAGGTAACTTCTGTTACCGAATGCAAAGAATATTCGCTTAAGAATGAGCCGTAAATCGGGAGTGGCAAAGGGAAAAGAATATTCTAAGACTGTGCCTAAGATTAGGCAGAGTTGAGTTCGGAATTATCACGTGCAGCAGGCCCAACCTGCAGCAGGCAGGGTTTGGATTCACAGGCTGCCTGGGTTCGCCCAGCGGGGAGCTGGCGCGGAGGAAGAGCGCCCTCTGCCGAGGGTGAAGGAAAATACTCTGCAAGCCCAAGGGGTCTGGCAACTGGAGAACCCTGAGCCTAGATTTCTGTTCTGCGCAGAAGAGTGGAGGGGCACAATGTCCAGCCAAGGAGGTGTTCCTCTCTCGCACACTCTTATTCCTTTCCCTTCGGCCCGGAACTGAAAGGCCAGTGGTTAACTGCAGGCTCCGATCTCTCTGATCCAGGAAGACAGATGCGCCCAGTACTCGCATCCCTGAAGTCCAAAGAAAGATGCTTTGAGACGATCACTTCTGGCCCTGTCACCTTTCCAACCCTGACTTTAGAGCTCAGAAGCTGGATCTCCACATAGGAACGGGCTGGAACTGGTTTTGGGGAAGACGTCGGTCACCCTGTAAGAAGGGAAGGGGCGCCGACCCACGCTGAGGCTGGGCCACCCCCACCCCACCACCACTTCGGTTGCTAATTGACAAAATCGAGAGGCTGGATTCGACAGTCGGTGGCCCCAACCCTGGTGGCGCCTGACCGTTGTCCTGTTTTAG
The DNA here is from genome assembly GCF_000622305.1 of Nannospalax galili. Taxonomy (NCBI): domain Eukaryota; kingdom Metazoa; phylum Chordata; class Mammalia; order Rodentia; family Spalacidae; genus Nannospalax; species Nannospalax galili. Next base: position 5,325,088 of record NW_008337073.1, on the reverse strand, counting down.
ACCCAGCGTGTGTCAGCGGAGGGAACTGAAGAACAGTGGATGGTTAGGGAGCATGAAGCAGCAGAAAACAAAGTACGGGGACCATCTAACCGGCTTCCTCCCCAAGAAAGGCAAAAACGACTTCCTAAGGACTCTCTTTATTGAATCTTGAGTGACACCTAGTGGTCCACCCGCCTCACCGTCACCGAGACTAGTTCGCCTTTGCTACTGTGTGATAGACTTGGAGGAGCTCAGAATAGCTCGGAGGGTTCCTGGCACTTCTCAGGAAGCACGCGCGGTCACCATCTCAGCCCTCGTGGTTTGTCGTGTGTGACTCTAAGGGAAATGGTTTATCTGGAGACCTTGCTTACACAATAGGCACAGCATTCTGACAGCAAATATTTATTGAGCTAGATGCTCTTCTGGCTGCTAGGGATACGAAGATGACCCAGGCTTGGCTCCTGCTCTCAAGAAACTCACAGTCTAGGTACAGAAATACCTGCGGAAAAAAAAAAAAAACCTACACTACACTGGACAAATGTTAAGTGTATGTGTTCCATGTTGTGGAAGGGGTGGCCTGACTCCCTAGAGGCATGGGGGATACCCTTGAGCTGGGCTCTGAAGATCAGATGGTGTGGTAGGCAGGGTAATAAGCTGACCCCAAGATTCTCGGCCCCCACTGTAAACATACTTCTTCTCTGTTATTCAAACTAGTTTGGTGCTGCAGGAGTGGCTAAAAAAATCTAAAGATTATCCTGGGTGGGTCTCACCTAATCAGCCAAATATAAAAGGGACTGGCATTTTTCAGGCAAAAGAGATTTGTGAGTGAAAAGGACCGGTCATGGAATTTCCACATGTCGGCTTTACAGGTAAAGGGAGCTGTGCATTGAGGAATCTGGGGCAGCCACTAGAGTCAAGAGTCAGAGAGGGAACAGGACTTTAGCCTAGCAAATGTGAAAAAGTGGAATTCTGACAGCAGCCAGTGAGCACGAAGAGAAGGTAGAGTTTGAGCCAGGTGAGAACCAAGTCTCAGCTGACACCTGAGTTTAGCTTTGTGAGACCATGGCTAGAGACCAGTCCCTCTGTACTGACTTCTGATCTACAAAGCTATGATTAATGAATTGGAACTGATTTAAGCTGCCAACTTTGTGATTTGTTAAGAAGTCATAGATAGGCTCTGGAGAGGTAGCTCAGCGGTTAAGAACACTGTTCTTGCAGAAGACCTGGGTTTGAATCCCAGCACCCACATGGCAACTAACAACTGTCCATAACTCCAGTTCCAGGGGATCCAACCGTCTATTCTGTCCTCCATGGGCATTGCATAACATGGGTGCACTTATCTACATGCAGGCAATACACTCATGCACATAAAATAAAAACAATAAATAAAATAAAAGAAGTCATAGACAATGGAGGCAGATAGTCATTTGAAAGGAGAGAACTGGAAAACAAAGATTAAGAGGCACAAAGAAACCATGTTTGTTTGGAGAACAAGTTGTCTGGTCAAACAGAACCATGGGAGTAAACGAGAAGATAAAACCCAATGTTAAGAATTTGATGTTTGTTGGGAGACACTGTGTCTTTGTGTGAGTTGATAGCTCCCAATATCTTGGTGTTCTTCAAGGTAAAATGGAGTATTTGTAGTAGTTAAAGCCTAGAGAGTTGTGTTTGTGGGATATATGCATACAGAGAATTCAGCACAGTTTAGGGACATGTTAAGTGTTCAAAAGATATTAAGCAGTAATATCTGTAGGAATGAATCATGGGACACTGGCCTGGAGTAAGGAAAAGCTTTGATGGTGTGGCTTTTTAGTGAAGTCTAGAGATGTCATGCCTCAGAATTGCTTGGCCCCACCTTTGATCTTACCAAGTCAGACTCTATAGGGGTGGGACCTGAGAAACTTCCCTTTTGAGAAGCTTCTAAAGTAATCTATGAGAAACAAGCAAGAGAGAAGGCTGTGACTGGGCTATTGCAATAGTTCCACATGAGTCATTGACAGAATAAAGCAGGACAGTAAGAAGAGGAAGTGTGCACAACAGGTTTTGAGGTAGACAAGTCCATGGGGATGAACAGCTAATCACATAAAGGTGATGATTCAGGGTGGGCAAAGGATTGACTGGGACCATTTTGATGAGGTGGGTGGGGATGGGGTTGGTGACTAGGGATATTGGCTTATAAGAGTCCAGGCACCTGTGGAGCACCTATCTGGAAAGCCATGTTGACAGAAAGGCTAAAATCAGGAATTAGAACTGGAATTACAAGTTTGACTATCCATGAGCACATGAAATCATGGGATGATGTCAAGAATACAACTGAAAATGTCCCAGTGATAGAGATAGGCATCTCAAGAACTAAGACTAAACCATCAGAAAGATAGGAAGGGTGTTGATTGGAGCAGGGTCCAAGAAGGCTTTGGCCACAAGCATCCCCAGCCTTGAAAGAATCCAAATGGACAAAGTATGAATATATCCCTGGGACCTAGCACATCCATGGCAAGATGGGCAGCACTCACAGGCTGTGGTCTGGGAATGAATGAGAGGTGAGAAGAGGATATGTTCTTTAGACTCTGAGGAGAAGAGAAATAGGGTAGGAGCTAGAAATGGACTGGTTCTATGGGACTGGAGTGATGGCTCAGCAGTTAAAAGCACTGGCTGTAGAGGACCCAGGTTCTGTTCCTAGCACCCACATGGCACTAACAACCACCTATAACTCTGGCTCCAGAGGATCTGACACCTTCTTCTGACCACCACTGGCATTGCATGACATGGGTGCACTTACATACATGCAGGCAATACACTCATATGCATAAAATAAAAATAATAAATAAAGGGGCTGGAGAGATGGTTCAGTGGTTAAGAGCACTGGCTACTCTTACAGAGGACCCAGGTTTGGTTCCTAGCACCCACAGGACACTAACAACTATCTGTAACTCCAGTTCCAGAGGTTTTGACATCCTCTTCTGACCTCCACTGGCATTGCACGACACGGGTGCAGTTATTTACATGCAGGCCACACGTTCATACACATAAAAAAAGAAGAGGAAGGATGGAGTAGGGGCTCGTCTCTGTGGAGACATGATGAAGGCTGGCAGATCCAAAGACAGCAGAGCTGCAGAAGGCCCAGCGATTACGCAACACAAATCCTATGAGCCTCCTTTACTAATCTCTCTGTTTCAGTAGCTCATGACACAATGGAAATAATAGTCATGTTTTCCCACAAGAATTCCCCAAGACAGCAGCCATAATGGTGGTACACTGTGAGTGCTAATAAATGGTAGCGGTCATGAGGAAAATTATTATTTTCTAAGTAAGACAGTGGCAAGTCTTCATTCAGAACTTCTGATTACGTCCCATCTCACATACAAAGAGCTAAAGAGCTAATTCCTTACCTGGGCCCTCTACCACCTGTCCTCACCTCAATCCTCTCTCCCTGGGTTCTCACTGCTACACAACACACACACACACACACACACACACACACACACACACACACGTCCTGGCGCAGCTCATGAAACGTGTCCAGCTTTGCCCTCACTGTCTCCCTCCCTGTGACACTATGACCTCCGACATCATTTTACCCTAGTCACCATCTTTGCCCCACCCCCAGGATTTTGTCTCTTTTATTCTCCTCCTCACCTCATGCTTTCCATTCTGGCTGCTCTTTGGGCTTTACTTAGCTGCTGTCCTTGGTAGAACGCTTGTGTTTGTTCACCGAGTTATTTCCAGAGCCACAACAGTGCCTATCGCACTTAGACTACGTACTAAGGTCTTGGTTCCAGTGTCACTTCTTCAGGGAGTCCTACTCTAAAATTCCATCTAAAGCACTCCTTGTCTCCTCACTCTCCTTTTCTTCATGGAACTCATCTGTGCTTCATATTACATATCTGTCTATTTGCCTATTGCTTCTCTCTCTCCCAGCTAGTGGTCAGCAAGGGTATAGTTTGTTTCACTGGCACCTCCAAGAGCCAGGTATGAAATGGTACATGATACATCCTGAAGTGTTATCTTTGCTGTTATTGGCTCTTTCAGTTACTGCCATATTAAAACACAGAAGGAATCTATGGCATAGATATAAAAGGGTCAGGAGAGAAAGCTACCACAGAGAACAAGAATGCCCCCACCCTATGCCCAGCTAGGACCAGTTTGTATGCACAAGCACCCAGGTCATCTGGAACCACACACAGGCAACCACTAGGGAGCTTTCTTCCTCTATAAATGCATGTGAGGCGACTGCATGAGAACTTTCTAGAACTTTGGAAGGGGAACCATTACCCCACACATCTGTTCAGTTTATGCCTGAACATGTAGAAGCAGAATTTCCTTTTGAAAGTGAAGTTCAGTAGCTAAGGCAAGCTCTGGGTCCTTCTGCTTAAAGGAGGAAAAAGATCAGCACTCAAACGCTGGCTGTTCCAAACTGTGACTTGGACACCACTCAAATAAGGTCTCTGTGCTGTTTCCTTACCTGTAAGATAAAAATAATAGTATTCAGTTTATGCCTGAACATGTAGAAGCAGAATTTCCTTTTGAAAGTGAAGTTCAGTAGCTAAGGCAAGCTCTGGGTCCTTCTGCTTAAAGGAGGAAAAAGATCAGCACTCAAACGCTGGCTGTTCCAAACTGTGACTTGGACACCACTCAAATAAGGTCTCTGTGCTGTTTCCTTACCTGTAAGATAAAAATAATAGTAATACCTAGAGAGAGAGAGAGAGAGAGAGAGAGAGAGAGAGAGAGAGAGAGATTCGGCATATGGCAAAACTGAAAGGCTTGGGATATTTTACAGGGAGCTCACCAGTCAGCCAGCTCCCCTTTCATAGACACCAGTGAAGAACACAGAGTCAAGGGCAAATTATTGTGTTACCCATTTGCAATAGCAGGAGTCAGAGTTTCAGTGTGTGTACAGTTCCCTGAATTTCTTGTAGTGATGCAAAGACCTGATAGGAGAGGATTCTGAGTGTGGGAAACCCCAAACTTTTATAACGGGCAATGACACCTATTCTCCAGATAAAAACACTGTATCTCTCTTCTAAGGATGTTTGCTAACAAGTACCTGTGAAGAGATAATACAGACCCAGATTATCTAGTCCCGCTCACAAGATATACAGAAATACCAGAACTCCACAGAGAATTGGCTCCGAGAACCTGTGCTAAGAGCTATCATTGCTATTATGGAAAACATGGACCTAAACAACATAACTTTATTTCTCTAGGTGATTCTGAAATCACTAGAAAATAGAGTAAATCAGGACATGGAGTCAAAAAAAGTTACAAAGACTACTGGCAAGTGGGGGATTTTGAGCTAATGTTCAGTGACTAGACGACCAAGTGCATTTCACAAATGGATTTCTAGAAGAACTGCTGTCAGCAATTGATTATGATATTGGGCAAATGAGTGTGCAGTTTCATGAGGAATAATCTATCACGCTCTATCTCAGAAATCCAGGCACTCCATCTTTTTTGACAGGTAGCATGTATATTCTATTGCCAGGAAGGAAGGCAGTTGTCAAATTCCTAATTTTTCCCTTTGAAAAATTAACATTTAACTCAAATGTAAGAGCTGGAGAAGCACATAAGACCTTAATTACAAAAACACAATCCAAGCTTTGTACTAATTAATAAGCTGATGAAAAATTCATTGAAATTCAGAGAAGAATCAAGGGAGGATAAAAAACTGGCCGGTGTTAACATAGAGTTCTATAAAATGTTTAAGTCTATCCAAATAGGCAGCCACCCCTCCATCATAATTACAGTTTAATCATGATTATTTCATTTGTATGACTTTAACTGCACATCAGAAGCTCTGCAGAGAATATTTCTTTAAACTTTGCAGTCTCTAATAGCAATATTATACTAGTATATAGGGACTTCCAAAAACCAGTTTAGTTACCTCAAGTATTATTTATTTTAGGTTTGGGGGATACTGTCTGGCTATGTAGTCCTAGCTATTCTGGAACTCATTATATAGTCCAAGTTGGCCTTGAACTTGTGGTGATTTTCCTGCCTCTGGCTTCCAAGTGATGGAGTTACAGGTATGCACCACCAGGCCCTACTATTGTTTTTAAATGTAAGAGAAACTATTTGTTGGAATCCTGGTATTGCTATTCTCTACTTGTGACCTCCAGAACGTTGCTTAAGCACTTGGAACCTATCTCCTACTCCAGATGAGGGTGTGAGTCAATGACATGCTTCTTTTCCAGTGTCTGAGCCCAACCAGACCAGGAACTAGACAGAAATTGAAATAGTAAGTGGCGCAGGTGGCTGATGGACAAGATAGTGAGGATTTGAGCATCTACCCTCCCCTGCCTCTAGCTACCATCACCACCTCAGCCAGACCTAGGGCTCTGATATGAAAGAATAGGTCTGTCTGCAGAGCCTAACTCAAGCAGAGTCACCAAGGGTCCAGCTGCCTTAGCCCCAATAAGGAGCAGGAAAGAAAGCAGCTGGCGAAGGGGTGAGATGGGGTTCAGAAAGAGAGGCCTCCATTGAGATAGGAGTGGTGACCCTCCAGGAGACCACAGTTCTGCATAGTGGCGGAAGAGAAAGGAGGGGTAGGCTATGTATCCTTGGCCCCACCAAACCAATCTCACCAACTCGACAAGAGATTCTATTCAGTGGACAAGGCCATGGGGCAGACGTTCCTTCTGTCCCACAATGTTTCCGTTTCCTGATTAACAGAAGAAAGGCACCTCTCATCCCTCTTGAAGCAGGTCACAATGGTCATGTCCCCGACATGGCCAGCAACTGATCTTTCCAGAGCAGAAGCCAGCTGCCTGGATTCAAATTCAGTACCTGCGGGACCTTGGCAAGTTAGTCCAGCTCCTAGGCTGTTTCTTTATCGGAAAAATAGTACCTATCATAGTTATAAAGGTTATTCAAAGTGCAAGAAGCATTTGTAGAAAGAGCCTGGTCTGTACTAAGTGCTCCACAAGTCTTGGTTACTATTTAAATTGCTTCTTTTACCAAATTTATGATTCTGCACTGAAGTATTATTTATTTATTTTAAATTTGGGGGATACTCTCTAGCCCCAAGAATACCACTTGTACTATTCCTTTCTCTTTCCTTCCTTCCTTCTTTCTCTTTTTATATTTTCATTTATAATCCTCAAAGCCTGCTATCTAGTTCTAAAGTCATTCCTATGGTTTTTTGGTTTGATGTTGTTTTGCTTTTGGTTTTTGCTTTTGGTTTGAATTTTTATATGTTTATCTGTGTGTGTGCATGTGCACATGTGTGCAGGTGCCTGTGGAGAACAAAAGGGGGCATTGGATCCCCTGGAACAGGAGTTATAGGCTATTGTAGCTGCCTGATGTGGGAGCTAGTAATTGAATTTCAGTCCTCTGAAAGAGCAGAAAACTTTTAACCACTGAGCCGTCGCTTCAGCCTGTTTTTGAAATGTTTAAGTTAACATACAAAGTAATGGACTTCATCATGGCATTTTCAAACATACATGTTATTATACTTGTTCTAACGTGCCCCCTTCCTGACTCCTGTCCCCCATCACCCGCCCCTACACACACACATTATTTTCTTTGACTCAACTCCTCCAGTTTCCCAGGCAGAGTCTATGGAATTCCAGGGTGGATAGGCTAGTTATGTTTATAAAAGACAAATAAAAGCAAAGCATATAATTAATTAAATAAAACCTGACTGCTTACAAAGCCTCTCTCCATCCTCTCCTCTCTGCACATGCGCAGAAATACCATTTTAGACAATGGCTAGGCCATGTGTCCATCTACCAGTACAGACTATAAGCTGTGTGAAGTCAGATGCCAAAGACTGCCTTGTGTTCTGGTTATCAGTTTACAAAGTATCTTGACAAATGAATGAATGGATGGATGAAGCTTTGAATGTATCATCCTATTTATTTATATTTTTAATATTTTTATTGATTTAAGACTTTCATACAATATAATTCAACTATAGTCAGGCTCCCATCCCCTCTTTTTATTTATTTATTTATCTATTGTGTATGAGTGTTATGCCTGAATGTATGTAAGTGCACTGTGTCATGCAATGCCCATGGAAGCCAGAAGAGGGTGTGAGAACCCCTGGAACTGAAGTTATGGATGGTGGTTAGCTGCCATGTGGGTGCTGGGAACTGAACCTGGGTCTTCTGCAAGAGCAGCCAGTGCTCTTAACCACTGAGCCATCTCTCCAGTCCCATTTTTCCCTCTTCTTAACCCCCACCTTACTACCACCACCCCCAACTTCATGTCCTCTGTTTTTCCTTTCTTTTTAAAATGCCTATCAAGTCTAATCTAGGTTTCCAAAATACTCTCAGGTGTGGGTCTATCCCTTGGAGTCTGGTTAACCCGCCAGGCAACACCTGAGTAAGGAAAACAGACTCCTCCTCTCCCAGCAGATATTAATTGCCAATAACCCTCAACGAGGGCTGGGGCTTCTTGCCAACCTCCACCATCATGATGGAGTTTTGTCTGGCTTGGGTTTGCACGCGTCTTATATATGCTGTCACAAACTCTACAGGTTCATATATGCAACTATGCTGTTGTGTCCAGACAACACAGTTTCCTGGTATTCATCTACCACCTCTAGGTCTTACAATCTTTCCACTCTCTCTTCTGCAATGATCCCTGAGCCTTGAGAGAAGAGGGTGTGATACAGGTGTCCCATTTAGGAATGAGTACTCCATAGTCTCTTATTCTCTGTATACTGACCAGTTGCATGTCTCTGTGTTAATCTCACATGCTGCAAGAACCTTCTCAGGTGAGATTTGAGAGAGGCACTAATCTGTGGATTTAACAATAAGTCATTAAGAGTCAATTTAATACTATTTTTGTTTAGCATAAAATAGTAGTGGGTTCTCCTCTTTGGCCTGTGGCCTGTCTAGTCACAGGTTCTTGACCCTGGTAACAGTGTCAGGTATGGACTCCACCTTGTGAAGTGGGCCTTAAATCTAATCAGAAGGTGGTTGGATAGTCCCACCACATTCAGGCCACTGTTGCACCAGAGGACATACTTTGCCAAGTCAGTCGTTATTGTAGTTCTCAGGGTTCACAGCTAGGTAAGGATGAAAATTGCCTTTCTCTGTTGGTAACACAGATAGCACCTTCTAGTACTATGAAAGTGAGTCAGTAGAAGTTAAACTTTGAGTTATTACCAGCTTAATTTCTCCTTGTTTGTTCTTCAACTTAGGTATGCAGTGTCTTTAGCAATAGGGTCTTACAGTCAAGTTCTGGCAGGTAACCAAGTGCAATAGAAATAGCCAGTATTGTTTAGGGGGTCTATGGAATCTCTCTGGTCAACAACTCCAAAAGACGGAGTCCATTCCTGGCATTGGGCTTTTCATTTGCTAGCCTGTGGTATCTATTAGGACTACTGAACCCCTGATATAATTTTATCACATTTAAACTTTTTATATTGTGTAAAAGATATTCTATAAATTTTCATACTGTTTTTTAAACTTTAAAAAAAATATTATTTTTATTTTATGTGCATGCGTGTATTGCCTTCATGTAGGTAAGTGCACATGTGTCATGCAATGCCCGTGGAAGTCAGAGAGGCTGCCGGATACCCTGGGACTGGGAGTTACAGACCGTTGTTAGCTGCCATGTGGGTACTGGGATTCAAACCCAGGTCTTCTGCAAGAACAACCAGTGTTCTTAACCACTGAGCCATCTCTCCAGCCCCACAACTTTTATATTGTATAGAAGATATTTTAATGTCTTATATATATAAACTTCTACAGTAGGTTTCCACATGACTGTTTCAAAAGGCATCTAGTGTTAGTTATCCCTCCTCTTACTCCTTCTTTTGCCCAATCCTCCCATTCCCTACCCCATTAAACCCATCCTATCCTATTATGCTTTTTTTCCCCATTCAACGTCTTTACCCATCAAAGAAATGCAAATTAAAACTACTTTGAGGGGCTGCAGAGATGTCTTAGCTGTTAAGAGCACTGGCTGCTCTTGTAGAGAACCCAGATTTGGTTCCCAGAACCCACATTATAGCTAAAAACCATTCGTAACTCCAGTTCCAGGGGATCTAACACCCTCTTATGGCCTCTGTGGGTATTGTATGGATGTGGTGCACTTACATACATGTAGACAAAATATTCATATACATAAAATTAAAAAGTTAATAAAACTACTTTGAGATGTCATCTTATCCCAGTTAGAATGGCTAAGATCCAAAAAATAAATTATGTCAAATACTGGTGAGAATGTGAGGAAATGGGAACATTTGTTCACTGCTGGTGGGAGTGTAAACTGGCACAACCATTATGGAAATCATTGTGAGTTCCCATAAAAGACTAAAAATAGATCTCCCACAAGATCCAGCCATACCACTCTTGGGCATATCCCAAAGGACTCTGTATCCTGCTTACAGAGATACTTGCTCATCCATGTTCATTGCTGCTCTATTCACAGTAGCCAGGAAATGGAAACAACCTAGATGCTCATCAGTTGGTGAAGGGTTAATGAAAGTGTGGTACATTTACACAATGGAACATTATTAAACTGTTAAGAAAAAAGAAGTTATGGAATTCTCAGGTAAATGGATGGAACTAGAAACAATCATCCTAAACGAGGTAACCCAGGCCCAGGAAAACAGACATCACATGTTCGCTTTCATAAGTGGATGCTAGCTTTGATTCTTTCTCTATGTTTAATTATTTGTTTTATGTGTATGATTTGCCTACATGTATGTAAGTGCACCCATGTCATGCAAAGTCCACAGAGGCCAGAAGAGGGCATCAGATACCCTGGAACTGGAGTTAGGATAGTTGTTTGCTCCCATGTGGGTGCTGGGATTTGAACCTGGATCCTCTGGAAAAGCAGCCAGTACTCTTAATTGCTGAGCCATCTCTCTAGCCCCTTAGCTTTGACTTTTTAGATAGGTATATTTCAACTGGAAAATCCTTAGAGGCCAGGAAACTAATAAGGGGCCAGGGGAGCTGGTTCATGACGGGGGAGATAGAATGCAGTGATATCATCCCATTTTTAAGCAGTCAACCATATACACAGAGGCCATAAAATAACAAATGAAAAATTGCAAAACCCAGGAGTGGAGGTGCATGCCTGTAACTGTAGGACTGGGGAGGCCAAGGCAGGAGGATAGAAAGTTCAAGGACAGCCTGGGCTATATCACAAGACTCTGTCAACACTAATTAAAATGGTAATAGTCAAAATAATAACAATTGCAAGCCAGAATAGCAAATTCTGAATCAGAGAGGGCTACCCTCTCCCCCTTTCTACCTCACCTTGGAGTAACAGGTATGGTTCTTCCCTCCTGATTTTTCCTCTTCCCTTCAATAAATGAACTTATTTGCTTTTTGACAGCAAATTGAAAGAGGATTCAGGGAATGAATGAATGATTCCTGCAGTTGTAATGAATCAGAAATTGGGGAGAAACATCAGATTTTAGCAGTCAGGAGAAGAATCTCACTGTTCAAAAAGCACTTGTCCCTCCAGCTTGAAGAGATTAGAAGCTAATAATTTATACTGAAATCCACAAAGACTTATTTCTGGTACCTGTCTTTTGATGGACAGGTAGGAGAATGCAGACTGATATGAAAACCTAGGGCTATCTAACAAGAGCTGGAGTAATTCCTCCATTAGATGCTCAAAAACAAGAGAGTGGAGGATCCAGTCACCAGGGAGAAGCAAGTGTCCTGGAGGAAAGACACGCCTTCCTTCAAAGGAAACTTCCAACACCTCTTCTGATCTGAGTTTGCTTTCTAAGCCCTCCAGACCTTAAATTGGCAGAAAACAATTTTTTTCCGTAAGAGTTAAAATGCCCTCGAGCTCCAGTCGTTAGGTTCACTGGACAGCGGCATTCTGATGTTATCGGCTCTGTCTTCCTGTTTTCATGAATAATGTATACGAAGCAGCTATTAGAAATGGATTCTTCCATGGCTGATGATATCGCCACCAAACAAGTCTGTGAACCCTCCACAGTCATTTCATCTGTAATTCTCACAGGTCTCTGTGCTCTCCTGACTACCATTTGCTGGCTGCCATGTTCCAAGAACCCTCAGAAGATACCTACCCTATCCCTGCTTGTCCCTTGATAGTAAGAAACTGGGGGAGAAGATGAGGTACTCACTACCTCCCTTCTTTCTGTTGTCCCACATCACAGGAGTAGCCCTGGAGCTCCTGATGTGCCAAGTCCATGGGCTTGATGCCTTATGATGCTAGAGTGGGACAATCAGCCCCACTCTATATACAAACACCTGCACACAAAATGCTTGTCATAGAGCAAATGTGCAAGTTGGAGGGAAAGCTGTGCTAAGATGCCTCTGCCTGCTTTTTTTTCTTTTGTATGTTCACATCTATCTTTATAAAGAAAACAAAGATCTTTCAGTCCTACACTATCATTCATTCATTGTACACACACACACACACACACACACACACACACATTGGTGAGGCGTCTCATGATAGAAGCATGCAGCAATCTATGATTACAGAAAGAAACATAACTTGTTTATTGTACACTGTGAAGAGTGTACAATAAAGGGAAGTAACCAAGGCAGAGAAGTGAGCAAACAGATGTGAGGGCTGAACTAAGGAGCTGAAGGACAGGGAACTGTGAGGCCAGGAACAGTGTATGCAAAGTCCCTCAGCAGGAAAGGACTGACTATGCTACAGAAATAAGAAAAAAGCCTGGATCCTGTCCACTGTTTGTAAATTAGGGCATCTTTGTTCAGTTTGACACCTGTCTACTTTGCCCCTCTAGACTCTCTGCTGTCCCTTAGGAACTGAGAACTGCTCAGTCCTGGCCCTTCTCCACTTCCCCTCATGGGCTTTTCTACTGTCGTCCCTCACTCTGGGCATTGACTCAGAGCCGGTTTCCCTCTGTGCCCTGGAGTCAGATACAGAGCCCGTGGAACACCACAAAGACAATGAGCATTTACTGTTGAGTCCCAGTCAACACCCTGAAAGCATCCAGAATGGGGTTAGCCATGATCAAATAAGCCACAATCCATACAGTGTCATAGCAGTGTCATCTGGGTGGCTGTGATTAAACAAGTCACAGTCCACACACAGCAGTGCCATCCAGTCAGTCAAAGGGATGCTTCTCACACTAATGATCTTGGAAATGTCTCAGAATATAACATCAATTTTTAAAAGCAGAATACAAAATTCATCATAAGGCACATTCTCCATTTCATGTGGAAAACATATATGTAAAGAAAAAAAACTAGAAGCAAAATCATCAACAGTAGCAGCCGTCCCTAATAGCAGCACCATTGGCGAGTCTAATTTTCTTTTTCATACTTCTCCATTTTCCATGACACATGCTAAGCAATTTAATCTAACTGATGATTGAAATTATTTATTTGAACTAATACACAAGCACTTAATACATGTTCAGTATCATTTGTAATTCAGTGGTATGCAGAATACAAATATGGTTCCTGTCCTAAAGAAATGGGTTTTTTTTGTTTGGCTGGTTGTTTGGAGGAGTATTTCCATTGCACTTGTCATTGTTTTGAGATATGGTCCTAAGTACCCTGGGTTGGCCTAGAACTTATGTAGCCAAGGATGGCCTTGAATTCCTGATCTTCCTGTCTTCACGTCCTGAGTGCTGTGATTATATGTGCCGTCATCCCCTGCTTAAGAAATGCTTTTGTAACATTTTTGTGTTTTGAAAAGAAGTTGATTTTTATTGGGCAATCTATGGCTTCTGGGCAGAGTATTATCCTCTGTGTAGTGTAACTCCAATTAAACTCTTTATGAAAAAAATATTTCGGACACTTATAACATAAGAGGTTTCATATGGCTTTTTCAAACATCCTTAGTAAGTACTGGTTATCCCTCCTCCTATACCCTCTTCTGTTCTACCCTCCTATTCCCCACCCCACTTAAACTCCCTCCCTATTATTCCCCTTTACCCTTTCATATCACCTGTGTTCCACTATTCCTCCTGCCTTAAGATCATTCTTCTGCCTCCCCACCCATGGTCCCTTCCAATTTTCCTAGATTCTTTAGTACAGGCGTTTCAAATTAAATGCACAAATCTAAAGCCTTGACACAAAGAACCACATGAGTGAGAATATTCAACATTTGTCTTTCTGGGTCTGGGTTGCCTCACTCAGTATAATTTTTCTACTTCCATCCATTTACCTCCAAATTTTATAACTTCAGTTTTCTTTATAGAAGAATAAAATTTCATTGTATATAGGTACCACCTTTTTATTATCTCTCATCAATTGATGGAGATCTAGGCTGTTTCCATGTCTTTTTGTGTGTGTATGAGTGTTATGCCTGCATGTTTGTAAGTGCACCCATGTCATGCAGTGTCTGCAGAGGACAGAAGAAGGTATTGGATCCTGAGAACTGAAGTTATGGATGGTTGTTAGCCACCATGTGGGTGCTGGGATTTGAACCCAGGTCTTCTGCAAGAACAGCCACTGCTCTAATTGTTGACCCATCTCTTCGTCCTGTTTCCATGGCTTATCTATTGTGAATAGAGCAGCTGTGAACATGGATGAGCATGTTCTCTGTAGTAGGAAACAGAGTCCTTTGGGTAAATAACCAGGAGTGGTATAGCTGGGCCATTGGTAGATCTGTTTGTAGTTTTTAGAAGAATTGCCGCACTGATTTCCACAGTGGCTGCACAATTCACTCTCCTGCCGACAGTGCATGAGGGCTCCCCTTTCCCCACATCCTCACTAGCATTTGTTGTCTTTTGGTTTCTTAATCTTAGCCATCATGACTGAGGTAAAATGAAATCTCAAAGCAGTTTTGGTATGCATTTCCTGATGGCTAATGATGGTGAAATTAAAAAGTTCAGTGCCAGGATAGTAAGCCTACCCTCAAGTTGTTTGCCAGTGGTGTCCTGAAGACCACCAAAACAGTACAGGCTAATGCCATTGCTCTTGGCTGCCCACCAGAACTTGATGGTAAGACCCTATTGCTGAAGACACCACACACATTAGTCACAGGAGGTGGAGAAATCAAATTGGCATTGATCAGGAAGCTTCCTCCCTGCTGGCTAGCTTTCATACTACCTGACAGTGCTGTGCAGGCTGCTGAGGGAAAAAGCCATCAACAGTCTTATCCAACTGCAAACCCTGTGAACTGCAATTAACGACTGACCTGGCATGGCAAGATATGCCCATCAGTACACTAATGGCACATATGTTATGGGACAACCAACTGCTTTCTGATTGGATTTATGGTCTACTCCACAGGAGGAAATACATGCCTGGTACTGTAAATCAGTCCAGAGCCCGTAGTCGAGGTGCTCACAGGCTCCATGGGTAAACCTACTATGATTACTCTCCTAATGGACATAGTATCAGACTGGTTTCTACATTCATAGCTCTATGACCATAGATTAGTGCAACTCTCAGACCATACCAGAGAACTTTCTTGTGCAATGGATAATAATTAATACAGAAACTCACAACTGGCCAAAGTACAGAGAATAAATGTCAGTGGAGTGCTCAGCCACAAATGGGACATCTATATCACCCCTCCCCTAGGATCAGGGACACTGCAGATGCGGGGGCAAAAAGACTGTGAAAGACAGCTGTCAAGGAGGCCTGGAGTGAAAACAATGTCTTCTGAACATGACAGGACTGCTGAGCTCATGAACACACAGCAGCTGTAACCACAAGTCACGCACAAGATCAAGCCAGTCAACATTCTAGCATGGACGGGGAAGGGTTCAAGAGCCCTCCCCCCACCGCTAACTGAGGCACTATGGACAGTTGATGGCTTCTGGGGGAGGGAGAGACAGGATTCTTTAAAGGTATAGTTCCTTGTAGGTCTACCACACTCCAGTGGATAGCCCCACACCCAGGTATATATGAGCAGCACAAATTGAACTTAATGCTATATATATGAGAAGAGGACATGGAGTTAAGTAGGGAGGAGGGGTGGATCTGGGAAGAGTTAGAAGGAGTGGGGAGTGAATATAATCAAAATACAGTGTATAAAATTCCAAAAAGAATAATAAAAATACTACAGCTCTAAGTTGCTTTAAAAAAACGATAACAAGATACAAAAAAGAACAGCTCTCATCACTCCTGGAAAATAACTCCCAAAATGTTGTCTCCTGTCAGCTCCAAAAGGGCAAGTACCATCCAGTGGCATCTTGATAGTCCCCACTAAGGATGCCAAGGGCAGAACTGCAGTGAATGTCCATTTGTCATTTCTGCCCAAAGCAAGATACTGGGAACAAGGACTCTGCTGTCAAGTCCTCAAAACTCCCAGCTTCTGTTTCCCTGGAGCAGCAAGTTCTCAGCCACTCACTTCAGAGATCAAATCTGCACCTCCCTGCCTGCTGCCTTCATTTCCAGCCCCCTTGCAGGTATATTTCTAAGAGTTTTTTTTTTTTTCCCTATGAATGAATCTTCAAGTATTCCAGAAAGAAATACCATCTCCTCATGTCTGAAGCCTGGCCCTGACTTGTGAGCTCCTAACTGCACCCTGTGCTGCTGGGGCTTGTGATTACACCACAAACAAAGCATCAGCCCTGACCGTAGAGAAACCAGCAGAACCAAGGACTCCTGTGAGCTCAGAGTGATTGTTTTCATGCAAATTGTTTTGCCTAGTAGGGAGATAACAGGCAAATGAAATATGGGAGATAGAGATTTTTCTAAATCAATGGTGGGGGCGGGGAGCTCTCTAATAGAAGCTCAGCTAGTCCTTAAGGGTAATACTACAAAATTCCCAGGAAGTGACTCTGTCTCTAGTGCATCTAGCCTCAAGGGTGGCTCCTCCTCCTCTCCCAGCTCAGCAGCATCAGTATCTCTTTCTGCTTCTCCAACATTCCATGTAGCCTTGACTGGAGTTCCTTCAGAATGATAGGGCTGTGTGCCAATGAAAAATGTTTTGACCGGAGAATGACCTTCAGTGGTGGGCAGAATAAGCAATATTAGCTCTGAGTTGTCTATTTTCATGCGTTTAGAGGAAGCTGTGTCTAGCTCATCAAAGCTATGGTTGTTATTATTGGCCACAGCAGCCTAAGCAGTAAAAAGTGAATTAGTGTAGAGACAGTAAAGAGAAAAGCATTAAGTAAGTCATGATATGCATGGTATGTAAATGTGATAAAAATACCTGTGAAGTAGTGCATACATACATGATGTTTGGAAAACACAAGTAGCAATTCTGCAAAAAGTCCAACTCGGCTCCTGGGGAAGGGCCAGAAAAAAATTAGCTGGCTCATTACAGAAACCCAGATATAAATGTTTGCATTGAATTCTCAATTGCTGATAAGTCTTTGCACTCTGAATCCTCCTGAAGCCTCAGCTCCGAGTTCTTAGATTCTAGACTTTGTCTGCAGTAGGGAGGTAATTTTTCCTAAAGATAAGGAAATTTTACACAAAAATGCAAACTTCTTATTCTCTATAAAAATAGGAAATTCTGGCAGACTGGGTCTACATCCATGCATGACCACAGACCCCAGGAGTCACTCTTCTCAGCAGGCCCTATCCACACCTTGTGTGACTAGACCTATCCCAGCAACACAGAGCAGAAAGGGGGTCCTCCTTCTACTTCCTCATGCCCTGATGTCAATCTTCTTTCTTTCCTGTCCTTTCTCCCCCCCCCCCGGCCTTTCTTCTCTCTCTCTCTCTCTCTCTCTCTCTCTCTCTCTCTCTCTCTCTCATAGAGCTAAGGTTGCTCATTCTGTCAACCACTGAAGGTCACCCTCTGGTTAAAACACTTCATTGGCATGAAGCACTGTCATTCTGAAAGCGACTCTTCAGTCAAGGCTACATGGAATGTTGGAGAAGCAGAAAGAGACACTGATGCTGCTGAGCTGGGAGAGGAGGAGGAGCCACCCTAAAGGCTAGATGCACTAGAGACAGAATCACTTCCACTTGAGAGGAAAATACTGGGAGATAAATACAAGAGTAAAATCTCATCTTCCCCTGCTGATTGCTGCAACTCTCCAGGCCTGAGAAGGGACCCAAGTTCATTAACCATCCTCAGTTTCACTATCTCTTGTCTTGTAGCCATTTGACTGGCAGAAGCTTACTGGAAACCATCTAATAAATTATTTTTGTGTAGAATGTGAGATTGGGATGAAGAGTCCATTTGTCCCTTAGTACATCATCACACACAGGGGACAAACACATTATTTGGGGAGCAAAGTGTTTGAGTTTAAATTCTGGTTTTCTCATCTGTGTGATCTTGAGCAAGTCATTAGCTTCTTTGCATTTCAGTTCCCTCTTCTACAAAATGGAGACAGTAGTGTCTGTTGTAAAGGCTTGTCATAAAAATTGAATGAGTGAGTATATATAGACCACTGACAACAGAGCCTGGCACATAGTAAAGGTTGTACAAATGTGACTACTGTGTGAGTAACAGTCTTCTATTCTATCAACTAACATAAGAATAAAAAACGCTGCCCCCAGAGATGATTAACTCAGCCACATTTTCCCAGCAACTACTAAATACTGGCAAATTAAGTGCCAGGCATTGCAATACACCCTAAAATAAGAATAAAAATAAGAAAATGCCCTTTCTCTTCAAGAAGTTTCCCACCAGGCTGGGGGCGTAGCTCAGTAGCAGAGTGCTTTCTTACCACGAGTGAGGCCCTAGGTTCCATCCTTAGCTCCGCCAAAAGAAAAAAGAAAAAAAGTTTTCTGTTGCCAGTTGCTTTGGAATTTGAGGTAAAAGTAAGCAAATACCATATGACAATTACTGACATAAGGATAATGTTAAATGAAGCAAATTTTTTATGACAATGTTTTAAACAAATAAGAGCCTTGTGGAGACCAAAGAATTCAAGTTTTTCAAGATTCAGTGTACAAAAGTCAGAAACAATTGAGATTTAGAAAGATATCCTAAGTGAGAAGAGGAGTCCCAAACTTAAGTCCAGAAGAATAGAATTTAGAGGAAGCTGGTAGAAACTTCCAGAAGAAAATAACCAAGAACATGTGTGTTGCGCTCACATACATATCACATTTGAGGGAGCACAAACTGTGGGTGGTGGCTAGAGAAATTCATCCAGGCTTCAAAACAAGTGGGTTGGGATTCTCTATGTGCAATTTTATGACACTTGAGGTTACTCTCTCTAAGTTTTCCTATTCCATGTCATGCTTCTGTAACTTCCCGAACTTTTGAGTACATTAGCAAAATCAGGGTGACATGATGCATCTACCAAGTGGTCACTATCAGGAGTGCACATCTGAAGGTCAGCTAACGTTCTGTCCAAGGCTGCCAGTACTTCTTCTGGGGATATGTCTATCAAAAACCAATGATTATTTTAATATGCAAATGAACACCAACATTTGTTTTTATTGCTGAAATTAATGGCTTGTCAATTAGCTTGCTGCATGTTAGAAAATGACTCTCATTAAAGATAGTCAAGATGTGTGAATTGGCTAAAATGGTTCTGAGATAACCCTTCCTCCCCCAACACAGGCTCCAGGAATAAACAAGGAGTAAGAATGAAGCTAAGTCCCCTGCCCCCTGTGCCTTTAGGATGGTTCCTGAGTTTGATTCCTCATCAGTTCGGGCCATTGGCTTGGGGAATTATTACCTGCATGATACCTGTCTGGGTCCACAGCCCTGCCTCACAGAGCTTGCTCCTAGTGATCTTTCATCTAGTGTATCAAAGCACAGAAAGGGCTAGCAATATGTAACTCCATTCAGCTTGTAGTCCTGTTATATCCTGTGTGGCTAAGACATTTCTATCTACAAGTACACGAGTGGCAGAAGGTGACTTGACTGTTCCCTTCAGTTCAACTAGGATTGAAGTTTAGAAAGAGCTCGCTCTACCTCAGGGTGTCTACCACTGCTGTTATCCTCCCCTAAAGGATATTATGGAACTGATTTAGCCTACTTGGTTTCCCAAGAAAGGCCAGATTTCATGGGATCCAAAGTCTTATCCAGCTCTGACTTGTGGTGGGGTGGTGTGTGTGTGTGTGTGTGTGTGTGTGTGTGTTGTGTATATTTGCATGTTCATGTTGGGGGTGGGGGTGGTACACCCAAGGAGGCCAGAGACCAACCTCAGGCATCAGTCCTCAGGTGTCACCCAACTTTAATTATGCATACTGATGTTTTAATTTCGTATAATTTTTATGTGTCTTTTTTATACCCGTAGTTCTAGCTACAACTAGAAATACAGCAGAATATGTCTTGAGTTCAACTAGGACCTGACATTTGAGAAGAGAGATACCCTTCCTTCTTCCACTTAGCCATTTAAAATGTAAAAACCCATTATTAGTTCAAGTCATACAAAAACAGATGAGGGCTGGTTATGGAGATACATGCCTTTAATCCTAGTACTCAGAAGGCTGAGGCAGGAAGATCATGAATTCAAGGCCAGCCTGGACTACATGGAGAGTGTCTAAAATAAAATGAACATGTCTCACGGCATTTGGCCCAGGCAACTCTGACTTGTGATTCCCTGATACTTCTCTGCCCACCCACCTCGATGACCAGGTCCTGAAAAACTTACTATGACAGCAACTGGCACAGGTTGCCTGGTGGCCTGAAGGCGGCAATGCAAAAGAAAATTCTCACAGGTCTTAATTTGGTTTTGAAATGTTTTCTTTTGGAAAGGTCCTCACTATCCTAACTGCCACTCAAAGTCTCTCCCCCCCCAGGCTTCCAAATTCCAATTTTGCCTGGTGACTCCCATCAATGCTTCCTGGCTACCTGTGCTGAGTCAGAGGGTGGGCAGCAGCCAGAAGTAAGAGTGAAACACTCGAGCTCTCACAGCAGCTAAATTACAAGCTTTTCTCTGGTGGAAATTTGGGTGTATCATGGGAAAAATCAACCTGCCAAACCCTACAAAGGTCTGGAGTAGCCTGTGCAAAAGAACTTTCTAAAATGACAGAAATGGAGGCTGGAAAGATGGCTCAGCAGTTAAGAGCACTGACTGCTCTTGCAGAGGACCCGGGTTCAGTTCCTAATACCTACATAGTGACTAACAACAGCCTGTAACTTCAGTTCCAGGGAATCCAACACCCTCTTCTGGCCTCCACAGGCATTGCACACATGTAGTGCACTTACATACATGCAGGTGAAACACTCATACACATAAAATAAAATAATAAAAAATTTTAAATAAATAAAGTGACAAAAATATTCTCTTTCAGTGCTGCCCAGTATGGCAACCATTTGCCACATGTGGCTAGTGTACATTGAAATATGATTCCTGTGAAAGAGGAACTGAACTTTAAATTGAATTTCATTTAAATCAAGTAGCCGCATGTGACTAATAGTTACTGTAGTGGACAGGGCAATGCTAGAGCCTGGCCTATCTCTCTAGTCTTCAGAAACTTTTCTTTGATTGGGAACTGTTTGATCTATTGCAGCCTCTTTCTCTCAGCTCTCTTCCTGACCTGAGTTTCTTTCTCTCTCTCTCTCTCT
>NW_008337073.1:5279397-5303781 GCF_000622305.1 Nannospalax galili | reverse complement strand
CTCCCTCTCCCTCTCCCTCTCCTTTCCCTCTCCCTCTCCTTCTCCCTCTCCCTCTCCCTCTCTCTTCAAACATGTCTGTGAGAGCGTTTTCAGAGGGGCTTAACTGAGGGTCAAGACCATCTCCATTAACTCGGTTCTCAGACTGAATAAAAAGAGAAGCCAGGGGAGGGGCCCTGAACAGATGGCTCAGTGGTTAAGAGCACTGGCTGCTTTTGCAGAGGACTTGGGTTTCATTCCCATCACTCTCACAGTGACTAACCACCACATGTAATTCTAGAGCCAGGGGATCTGATGCCCTCTTCTGGCCTCTGGGGGGCATTGCATGCACACAGTGTACTTACATACATTTAGGCAAAACATTCATATACATAAAAGAAAAGTAAGTAAATTTTTTTGATTAAGGGAAAAATGAGGGAGCCAGCTGAGCACCTGCTCCATTTCTGTCCACCTCCTGGCAGCTGACACAGGGTGACCAGCCGCCTCACACTCTTACTGCCATGCCTTTCCCATCATGATGGATTCAAACCGAGAGCCACAATAACCCCTTCCTTCTTCAAGTTTCTTTGGTCAGGTATTTTGTCACAACAACAAAAAGAGTAATTGATGCAGGTGGTTAAAAGGAAAGAAAACAGTCATTCCCAGCCATTTCCCCAGAAGAGATAGGCAAGAGGTTAGAACACTGGGAAATAAGGCACTTAACAATATATGGGACTCAGAATTTGAAACTCATTTGGAAAAACCCTTTGGAACTAATAATTCCAACTGTGCTATTTATAGTGCCTTATACTCTGCTTGTTTGTGTTATAGAAAAGCATCACTATGCAGCCTGTGTGGAAAGCAAGCAGAGCCAGACTCAGACTCCATAGCTTAAAGATAAAAGAACCAAAGGTTGATTAAACTAATAGAATCACCTTGTGGATAATGACAGAACTAGTCCCAGATCCAGATGTTCTCCCTTCTCTTGGGTGTAGTACAGACTCCTCACTACTGGTCCTGATTATAAAGGAGAATGACAAAAGAAAGGGACGATAATCACCCCCAATAGATTGACCATGACTTAAACAGGGCTGCAGCAATGCATTCTGGACATACCACATACATCTCAGTCTCTGGTGTTGTAGAGGCCAGAATGAGCTGAAGGTCCTGATTTGTTTTTCTTTTGGTTGCAAAAAATTCCATTGTGTATATGTACCACATTTTCTTTACTCATCAGTTGATGGACAACTAGGCTGTTCCCATTTCCTGGTTATTGTGAATAGTGCAACAAACGTGGATGTGCAAGCATTCTCTGTAACATGTTGATTTAGATTCCTTCAGGTATATACCCAAGAAGAATGTATAAAGAAAATGTGGTACATACATATGATGGAACTTTATGCAGCTGTAAAGAAAAATGAAATTATGACCTTTGCAGGGAAATTAATGGAACTGAAGATCGTTGTGTTATGTGAAATAAGTTATATTCAGAAAGACAAATGTCATGTGTGTTTTCTCTTATATGCAGAACCTAGATTTAGTTTTTTGTGTGTGTGTCTGTGTGTGTGTATGTGTGTGTGTGTGTGTGTTGAAACTAGAAAAAGGGATCCTGAGAGGGAGGGAAGCGATCTTAAGGGAGGGGGAAAGAGAGTAATGGACTACATTTGATAGATAAGCAATAGTAGAGACTCTGAGGGGAGGAAGGAAACCACCTAGAAAGACAGGTGGTACAAAAGGGGGGGAGATAGTGGAGGAAGGGAATGACTGAAACAAAGTATAACTACACATATGTATGAAAATGTCACAGTGAAACCGATTACTATGCTAACCTAAAAAAATTGTTAAACAAAACAAACCAAATAACCCTCAAACATCCCAGTTTGCATCTTCTGAGAACTTAGGTTGGGCCTGGGCATTGGCAGCTTTTCAAAACTCACAGATCAGAATGTTGGGCTTCCTGGTCCCTGGCTTTTCATATGCACTGGCCTTCCTGAGCCCATTGACCATTCTGTAAAATGTAGAGAGATAAGGTCTGCCCTACTTTGGGGAGTTCTAAGTGTGAGATTTTAAGGAAAAAGTTTTGAAAAGTAACCCATATAGTTACAGAAGAGGGAACTGCAGGCCAGCAGTCAGGTCCCACCTGCAAAGGGGCCTGGGGTGACATTTCCACATGGGTGCACATGGTCTGCTCGCCTGCATCCCTCTATGCTAAAAATGAGTATAGAGTGGGTGGAGCTCAAAATACTTCAATTCAAGTGCAGTGGTGTAGGCAGCTTCCATGGGTCTAGGTAATTCTGGACAAATGGATTTTCTGCATGCAGCTATATTTATTTCCAAAATAACTAGTGAGAGTGCCCCAAGGATGTTAAGATATTTGGTTCAGTCTTATCTGTTTTGAGGCCTTTAGGCCACGTGATTTAGGAAACCCTCTGCATGAATCAGGAAGCAGAAGTATGGGAGCATGAGAGCTGTTCAACCTCAGAGCTAATTTGGGAGGGGGGGCATGACCATTAGAAAACTTGAAAACTACTACCTTGGTCTTAATATCAAGCAACACACACACACACACACACACACACACACACACACACACACACGCACACACTGCAGCTAAAAGCCCAGGATTTGGCTACCATACAATCCTGGCTACATACAAATTACAGATATACATAAATACTCCAAAATGCTGATAATGCTTTCTTTTAAAACACCAGGTTTTACATCTGACAAACAGATCTGTTCGTTTCTGTTAATTACTTTTTTTTCCCACTTCATACATCACAAAGTGGTCATAGCAGGGAAAAATGCATTAAGGAATATGATTTTACAAAAAAATATGTTAATACAGGAGCAAGGAAGCTAAGCATCTCGTGGCTCTGCTTAAACCATTTTGAACTTCTTAAAAACTCAAATTTCTTCCCCTAATATAAGCATCCGAATTTTAACTTTTACCCAAATTACTATCTCAAGCTAGCGAGATGGCTCAGCAGGTAAAGGAGATTGCCACCAACCCTGAGTTCAATCCCTGGGACCCACATAGTGGAAGAGGAGAATCAACTCTTGCAAGTTGTCCTCTGACCTCCACCTGTGAATGTGATACATATATGTGCATGCACGTGCGAGCACACACACACACGCACATGCACACACACACAAAATAAATGAAATGTAGTTTTTCAAAAATGTAAAATCTACTGTCTGAAGTAGATAGAAGAATCAGGTCCCAGACCTGCAGAGCTAGAGATGAATTGGTGTTTAAGCCACCATGGAGAGTATTGTTCTAAGAAATGGTTACCTGTGGGGAGCTGGGCAGGAATATCAGAGTTCAACTTAGTGAAGCAACTATTAAAGATCATCATTTCTCCCCTAAGCTTCACTGGGACTCCTTATGACAAAAGACACTGCCTGAAAGGCAGTCCAGAAATCATTTCTTTTTGTTGATAGATTATGGGTTTGGATAGCATTGAACTGTATTAATATGTTGGATTTCTGACACTGTCACCCAATACAGTTGTGTGAGTTGAGCACTACACTACCCAAGGACATCATATCTAAAGAATCATCATTTAACATAAACACAGTGCATTTGTATATGTATTAGGAAAGTTTTCTCCAGATGACTGTAATGTATCTTATTCCAAATCAGTTGATAATGATTTTTCCAACAGATATAGCAAAGTGTCTTAAATAACGGGGGTGACATTTTGTATTTCATACATAGGTACACTTCAGGCTAGCTGTAGCCAAGCTCTGGTTCTTGTCCATTGAGCTCTTCCCTAGTCTAGAGGAAAGTCTTTTGCTAGAGAGAGTGTGAGTGGCTCCAGCAAGGCTTGTATGGGGCCCCTCTGCCCATGCAGGCTCTGCATGCTCTGTTGGCTGTCTTGGAAAGGTGGAGTCAGATTTCTCCATTTGTTAGCCTCCTAGAGACTGTTATTCCAAAAATTAGGAAGATGTGAAGCCTGCGCTACTTTTGTGAATTTTAAGCATGAGAGCTTCTGCAAAGAATTTTACAAAGTAACCTGCCTAGGCACCATCCTTGCATTCTATCACTAAGCGACATTGTCACATGGCATCGTGGTACTGTAGTTTGCAGGTCAGCTTGCAGGTGGGGCCTGACTCTGGTCATCACTTGCTACTAATGTAAGTGCACTGGATTTTCCTGCCAGGCCTCCAACTTTACTTCCTTCCTCTATCTCCGGGCTCTTCACTCTGCCTAAATTGTTCCCCATCATCCCAGGACATCCACTTCATTTTTTCCTTTCTGCCACATCTGACCTTGAACTTTTGTTTGTTTGTTTTGTTCTAACAATAAAACAAAACAGTTGTTTGAGGCAGGGTCTCCTTGTAACCCCAGCTGGCCTGAACTCACTAGGTAAACCAGACTGGCCTCCTGCCCGCCTCTCCCTGGGATTAAAGGCAGGTACCACCATGCTCAGTTTCTGATCTTGAACTTTAAAACATACAGACCATTCCTCTCACCCTGGGTGTCTAACCCCTATCTGGGAATCTTGTCACTGCTGATAATGCTGAAATAGTGAGGTTTAAGCGTGTGCTCCTTGTCTCCCCAGGGAGTCACACACAAAAAAATCTTTCTTAGTGAAAGGGTAGTGGACTCTGAAATCCTGTCCTTCCTCCCCTCTACCTCCCCCCTTCTTTGACACCCCAGCTACTCTCAGGGCAAACTTTCTCTCCATCTCTGCCCCTCTTTTCATAAGCCGTATGAGGATGAGAGGGTGTGGGGTTTCTCTAAAAGTCTCTGGAGATGAGTCATCCCAGGGTCGTGGAAGAAGCCCTGAGGGCACATGGTTACAGTACCGTCTGTTGGGAACAGGATCACTCTCCCCAGTGCTGATGGCTTTTGAAAGGCACATATTGCAGACCAAGAGGATGCCATGTTGGCTGGAGGTGACTCTATAACAGGAACCCAATGCACTCATTCGTTTCTATGTGGGCAACAGGGGTACATTCATTCACTGAGTATGTAGTGTGTGTCAGGCTCTTTGCTGGGACTGATCAATGAACACCATCAATTTTTGCCTTCCTGGAGTCAGCAGGTATCAGTAGAGATGCAGCTTCTGGAAAACAAACAGTCTACGTGCAATTGTACACTGTATGGAATGCACTAAGGGGAATGAATGCCACGTGGAGAGATGACACTACATTAGACTCTGAGTGGAAGAAGGCAGGTCTGAACAGGATGTTTCAGCTGAGCGTCACAGGAGAGGGAAGAGAAGACTGAAGTGAAAATCAGGACACAGGTCTCTACCCCCCTCCTTTCCCCCAGCTCCTATGGCTCCTCTTCATCTTCGCTCCTTTGTTATTTCTGCTATCAAAGTATGAGAAGTATTGAGCACCCTGCTTGGCACAGGTAATAACTCACACTTCCTGGGCCTGGTGCTTGGGTAAGTGTGTCATCTGAATTAATTCATTTAATCCTTGAACCTCCCCATGTTGGCAGGACTGTTCAGGTCTCCATGGTACAGATGAAGAAACTAAACAAGTCAATGTGCAGTCAAGGTCAACATGACTTTCAGAATTGGGGTCTTGTTCAATATCAGCATCCTGAGCATGTTCGGGTTTCAGAAAGGCCAAGTTTTGTTCACTATCCATTTATATTCCTTTTGCTAGAATGGATTTTAATGTTTAAGGGCTTGTTTTCTAATCCATTGCTCTTCTTAGTGGTGACATAGCATTTGACACTGAGGATTAGATAGTAGAGAGAAAACATTTGCTATATCTTCCCTAGCCAGCAACTTTTCTTTGAATTCCATTCAATTCAGCAAATGTTTATTGAGAATCTACCAAATGCCCAGCATGACAGAATAGGGCATGTGTTCTGCTGTCATTGGGATTCAAAAATGTATAGGGGAAATGTGATCAGTGGTCAAGTAAACAAGTGCTGACTGATAGAAACCCAATCTTTAGTCAGGCAGACAAAGACATGGAAGACTGTTTCTAAACTTCATTCACTTTTTTTAAGTGGGCATACAAAGTGATGGGTTTCATGTTGGTGTCTGCATACATACATACTACTGTGCTTTCTTCTTATTTCCGTCTCCCATCCCCTTTACCCCTCTCCTGCTGGTCCCATTTATTTTCTCCTAAGAGTGTAGTTGGTCAAATGCCTTTTCCATATGACAGGGTTTTTTGTTCTCCTAAATCTGATTTATCTGAGAATGCTTTCCCAAGTGACTTGATTTGCTCCTAACTGCCTCTTGTTTAAGTGTAATTTTTTCCAATTGTCAAATACATTCTTTATATTTA
The DNA here is from genome assembly GCF_000622305.1 of Nannospalax galili. Lineage (NCBI taxonomy): Eukaryota > Metazoa > Chordata > Mammalia > Rodentia > Spalacidae > Nannospalax > Nannospalax galili. The sequence goes on along the minus strand of NW_008337073.1, from coordinate 5,297,541 downwards.
TTTATTTATTTATTTATCTTATGTGTATGAGTATATTGCCTGCATGTGTGTAAGTGCACCTGTGTTGTGCAAAGCCCGCAGAAGTCAGAAGAGGACATCGAATTCCCCTGGAACTGGAGTTACACATAGTTTTTTGTATTTATTTATTTATTTTTGGTCTTTTTGAGACAGGGTCTCCCTGTAGCCCCAGCTGTCCTGGAACTCACTATGTAGACCAGGCTGGCCTTGAACTCACAGAGTTCTGCCTGCCTCTGTGCTGGGATTAAAGGCGTGCACCACCATGCCTGGCCCACATTCTTTATTTTTAATTATGTGTAAATGTATGTTTCTGTATGTGGATATCTGCACATGAGTAGATGCCTGCAAAGACCAGAAGAGGGCACCAGATTCCTTGAAGCTGGAGTTACAGGCAGTTGTGAGCCATCCAATGTGGGTGCAGAGAACCAAATTTGGGTACTTTGGAAGAGTAGCACAAACTCTTAACCCCTGTGTTCTATCTCCACTCCTAGGTTTTTAATCTTTAAAACAAAAATTATAGGTATGGAAGCTAATTTTTTAGGATATTCTAATAAACAGAACAGTAGCTATTGATGAGGGAATTAATGCCTGGTATATTTACTTCTACTTAATTTTTGTGAAAATAAAATAGTTGCCCTTGGCAACAGTCCAGGGTACTTCCCCATCCTTCCTCTCATTCAGGTTGATTCCAAACTAAACAGAAAAGGGGATCTGTCCACCACTCCCCTAAGCAACTGGCCTCGTCAGTCATGATTACAGCTCTGTATTTGTTTTTCAAAAAGATGAAAAATCACAGGAGTTCCTTATTTGAATTTTAATGGGAACAAAATTCGCCTCATCTATTGCCAGAGAGTGATTTTGTGCAGTAAGCAGCCAGCCTCTCCAGGCAGAGAGCTTGAATTTCCTCTTCCTCAATCATTTCTGCTCTCTGAAATCACATCTGAGGCAAGAACAACCCACAAGATTGTGAAGGGTCCAGAAACTAGGAAACAAACCAGAGAAAAACACAAAAACACAAGTTTAGAGTCCAATGCAAGCTCCTGAGGATAGGTTCAATAGAGGTCTGGTCCAAGCACAAGCATCACAGGGCTCTTTTCTTTCCTCTTCCTATAGTTGAACCCACCTCTCTTCTACAGCTTCAAGCTTACATAAGTGTTCTACCATTGAGCTATATCCCCATCCCTTGTCTAGAAATAAAAAGTAAAATAAGTCACTAAGTTGCCCAGGCAAGTCTTAAACTCTCCAGATCCTCTTGCCTTAGCCTCCTAAATATCTAGGATTTCAGGCTTGTCACATCAAACCCAGCAACATTTTTTTTGAGATAGTATCTCTATACAGAGCCCATGCTAGTTTGAACTTCTGATCTTCCTGCCTCAGTCACCTCAGTTCTTGGATTATATATGTGTGTCCCACACCTCATGTAAGCCAGGCTGACCTCCAACTCAATATGTAGCCAAGGATGATCTTGAACTCATGATACTCTTGCATCTAACTCCCAAGAACCAGGATTATAGACTTGTGCCACCATGCCCTACAGAACATATTTTTAAGGAGAACATACGTTGTTATGTAATTATTTGAGTAGTTAGGATGTGACATCCTGAGCCACCAATGGCAGGAACATACAGACTGGCCTTAGTTCTCCATATGGTCACAATGTGTTAGCAGGACTTTGGAACAGCAGTGGCCAACTTGGCTTTGTGAACTCTGATAGCATAAAAAAAATGACATCTTTCTCTTCTGTAACCTCTAGCTGAAATTTAACATTTCCTACAATTACACATGTAGGCAACAAACTGTAATAGGAACAGCAGCAACTGTGACTTTGTTATCAGGACAAATCACAGATCTTTTCAGATCTCACAAATCCTTACAGATCTCAAGGAATACTTAGTACTCCTTCAAAACAGCATTAAGATTCAGAGATGCAGCTTGACCTTTTTACTACAGTTACTACAGAAGCACCAATGTTACCAGGTCATGACGTATGCTTGTGATGTATATGTACATGAGTGTGTGATGTATGTGTGCACTGTATATGTGATATGTGTGCAATGTGTGTATGTGTGATGTGTCTGATGTAGTTGTATGTGAGTAATGTATATGTGATGTATGTGTCTGTACAATGTATGTGTGTAATGAATATTCGCATGATGCGTGCAATGTATGTGTATGTGTGATGCTTGTGTGTGATGTATGTGTGTGATATATGTGTGATGTGCATGTATCTGTCAGTGAGCTCTTCTTCCTCTATTGTCCTCCACCTATTTATTGAGGCAGGGTCTCTCATTGAACCTAGAGTTCATTATTTCAACTAGCATGGTCTGGCCAATGAGCACCTGGCATCCACCTAGCTCCACCCTCCAGCACTGGGGTCACAGCTTGTACAAGGGTGTGTGACACCCAAACTCAGGTCCTCATGCTTGCACAGCAAGCACTTTAGCAACTAAGCCATCTCCTCAGGCCCCCGTGTCATGATATTTAAAACTTTTATAGGTGAATTTCAACAAGCTGGCTTCCTTTGTAATCTTACATAGTTTAAAACATACTGAGAAGAGAACACATTCTTACCAGACTGTCAAAGGAGCCCGTATACCTCAAAATGCTATATATGTCTAGGTGCCTCTCAGCGCTGTCCCTACTGTTTTATGAGGCTTTCTGGACTGTCCCATGCCAAAGCACAGCTCTGTGCAGCAAAGGGCTGACAGAATTATCCATTTCAGTGGATTTCACAGTGCCTTTCATGTGGCCTTAGTTACCTCTTTTCCAATAACACTTTAACAAAAATCTAAATTGCAGTACAATTGTGAAATACGGAATCATTTGATCTTCAAATGCCTGGTTAGAACAGCATCCACTATCAGCTCTTCTGACGAGCTCAGTGATGAATGATCAAGGTCCTCTTTTCTCTGCAACGTCTCTCAGGCTATTTACCATGTGGTTCTTTTACTACTGGGTCACAGGTGCAATGACAAATAGGCAGGACACCCAGAGGAAAAGACATTCAAATCTGATCGTTTTCTACATTGCTAGGAAGGTGGAGATAGGCGGAGGCTGCAAATGTTGATTGAATTAAGATTTGGATTACCTGTGGCTTTTAATTACCATTCCATCCATGTTCCAATGTCCTCAGCCTCCTCCCACACTGCACTCCTGTAGCTCTAATGAGACACTTCTCAGAAGCTATTTTGTAGAGGTGTTAGTAATCTTAGCAGTGCAAATGTTCTTCCTGAACCTGGATTTTCCTTCCCTTGTGTTGCTCCTGGTGCCTGGCAGACAACAGCTCCTCCGTAAGTAGGTGGGACTGTATTGCATAGCTGTCTACTGTGCATATTTAGTGGGCCTTCCTGCCTGAGGATGCCAAGGCAAACATGATCATTTTCCATCTTGAATTTGTTTCTGCAACATCTAGTCTCCAAGTACCGAATGCGTACTACAAGCTGGTTGGGCATCATGCTAGACATTAGAGATGGAGATGAAAGTAATATAATCACTTTCTTCAAGGAAGTCTAGGGTTATTGGGACTCCAGATAAATAAACATTGCAGTGGAATGTAATGAAAGGGAACGCAGGGGTGTGGACCAGATATGCCAAAGGACACGCTGGAGGGAATCCCAAAGAATGAGTGGGACTCATCTGTGGGAAGAGCACAGTGGTAACATTCCAGTCTAGAGAGTCTCACATCTGTCAGTATTGGAGCAGTGCACAGAACTCTTCACCTTTCCACACTCATTTTTCCTCCTTCTCTCGTCATCCCTACTTAGAGAACCCTAGCTTTGCATTTGGGCTGATGCCAAGAGGTAGGCTCCCCTTGGCCCCTCCTACCAGTCCCCCACTCCTCCTTACAAGTTCATTAGCCACTGCATTTCTTGTTCATAGTTTATGACGTCAGGTGGGCATGTGACCAGAGATATAAGGGGAAGTCTGCACAGAGACTTCCTCAAACATAAAATGACAGCATCTTTCTAGGAGAAAGTCAGCCATCCCCTTCTTGTCTTGAAAACTCACATGATATTTGCAGCTGTGGCAGCTATCTTGTGACAGCAGAAAGATAATAAGAGCCCAGGGGCTCTTGGATAGTAACACTGAATAGCAACCAACTCTGGCAACTGGACGCCTTGTGTAAGAAAAAAAATTAACCCCTACTTGCCCATGCTATAAGCACCTTGATTTTTCTCCCTCAAGGCTAAAAAGTGACTCATACAGCTTCCTAAAATGGTTTTTCCAAGGTCTCCCCAATGAGTCCAGTGAGATCACAACTAATACCCCTGAGTTTCCCTGTTTGATTATCCCAATGTGCCACACTCTAGGATTCAACCCTTTCTTCCCTTCATTCTCTCCAGTCATTTTGAGAGGTCCCCAGGGGGACATCTTTTAGAGTGTAACTTCCCCTCTTATCCTGAATTTCCCCTTTAACATAAAGACAAGGGAAAAATCCTTCCCTCTGACTCCGTTACTAGTCCCCAGGGTGGTACAAATGCCCTGAATATCATAGGCCTTTGTTTAAGGCATGTTTTCTGTTCCTGTCTATCCCCACTGTTTCTCTTTTCCTTGTGATTGTTCGTAGACACCAGTATCAAGTTCCTCCTTTAGACAGAACATAGCACCAGAAAAAGGATAGTTCAAGTCTGCCTGCCCACACAGCTTCTCAGATCTAGCTGAGACCAGATCTCCAGTGCATGTGCATATGAAGGAATGGAAGACACACTGTGAAAATAGGCAGGCTGGGGCAGGGTGTACTCAGGTAAGAGGAGTCAGCTCTGGCCTCTAAGCTGGAGCTTCCCAGCAAGTGTGCTGCTTGGTATGTGGTGATACTACCCTACCCTCTCAGCCCTAGAACTTGCTGGGTAGAGCCTAGCTGACAGTGCATTTAGGCTGCTCACCCCCAATTGCTAGTGGCCTTGTCTAGGAGTAGGAGAGTGTTGCCAAGCTGAGTGCCATCCAATGGCGAATAGTTGAAGGATCCTCAACAGGAAGTAACCTGATCAAATTTTTGTCCTGAAAGATAATAAAAGGCAAGATAAAAGGCTCTGGGTGGTGAACCTGAGGCCAGAGTGCCAATGAAAACCCAAAACTGTCTCCTTATGAACAGATGAGGGACTAAATTAAGATGTAAGAATGATGAAACAGATGGGAGCCAGACATGGTGGCATATGACTATAATCCTAGCAGTACTCCGGAGACCAGGGAAGGGGGGATTGCTTTGAGTTTAAGGTCAACCTCCACTGACATCACAAGACTCTGTCTTAAAACAATCAAACTGACAAACAACAGAAGGGATCTTAGATGTGAGAAATCTTATGGTGAGTATCACGTCCAAGTTGCAAGTCAGTGAGTATATTGTTGATTAGACACGGGGAGAGAGGGAAGTGCCTGAGATGACATTCACCTTCTGATTTGAGAGCCAAGGTATAATGTGAAATCCAGGGAGCTTACAGAAAAAAAGAATGGAAGGAATGGATTTGAAGTACATGTGGAGTGGCCAACAGATAGGAGGTTTTTAGACATAATGAAGGTCACTCTGGTGTAGAAGTCTTAGAGCAATCAGCAGGTTCTGATGGTGAATGTCTGTGGGTCTTGGTGGTACTGGACAGGGAGAATACAACAAGAAAAATGACTTGGAACTGGAGAGATGGCTCAGTGGTTAAGGGCACTGGCTGCTCTGGCAGAGGACCCGGGTTCAATTCCCAGCAACCACATGATGGTTAACAACCATCCGTAACTCCAGTTCTAGGGGATCTGATGTCCTCTTCTGATGTCTGTGAGTGCCCATATGGGTGCACCTATTTACATGCAGGCAATATACTCATACACATAAAATAAAAATAATAAAATATTTTAAAAAGTAAGTGACTTGACTTGAAGGACCAGGACTAAGGACTCAGTACTAGTAGGTTTCAATCAGCCTATATGTATGTTGTGTTTATGTGTGTTTAGACATACAAGCATGGTGGTGGTGTATCAATCTGTCTCATTTCTACATTTTAACAGTTTTAACTTTATTATTAGTGTATATGTGTGGGTGAAAGTAAGTACATACATGCCACAGTACACATGTAGAGAGAGGTTAGAGGATGACCCTGGAAGTCATTTCTCTCCTTTCACCTTTATGTGGGTTCCAGGGCTTGAACTCGGGCTTATGCAGCAAGCGCATTTACCCACTGATCCATCCTGCTAGCTATCACCTCTCCTTTGAGCACTGGCCTCATTGTCATCTACTTTATACAGAACTTTCCTATTAGGAGAGAACAATGTTACTGACAGTTTCTGAAAGCTGGAACTAAAATTCCTCATCTGAAGGAATTTCTGTTTTTTTGAGATACTGTCCTACTATGTAACCTAAGTTTGCCTTGAACTTGGGATTGTCCTGCCTAAGTCTGGAATGAGTGCTGGGATTATAGAGTGGGCCAACACCACTGGGTCAATAAAGGACTATTTCTCCCATCGCCCATACAGCAATCCCCGGGAAATACTCTGATTTGCTTTGTTTGGATCATGTGACCTATACCAGACCTGGAGCACTTGGATTTCCCAGGCATATGCCCACACCTGGTTGGGAGGATGGTAGGTTCTGTTCCCAGAAGAACAAGGATGGTAAAGCTTGCCAGGCGTAGAGAAATAATGACCATGATTCTCTACCACATCAACATTTAAAAAGATAGGAGGAAGGGAAACAGGAAGATGATATATCAGAGTAGATTATCAGCTTTTCAGAAGCCAAGATCTGTTTCTTATTTGCATCTGTTTGCTCCACCCCCACTATCTAGTACCTTGCCTTAACATGCTTATAATCAACAAGTGTGTGCAAAGCAAAATCACAGACACTATATATGATAAGCAGCGGGTGCTTGTCAGGAGATATGACAAAGACTAACACCCAGAAATCTGATTTGGACAATATACAAAAGCATTTTTTTTTCAGTACTTGGCCACCATGAACATAGATATTAATAGATTCTCTAAAAAGAGCCAATCTTTTTCAGGTTTTTGGATGAAGGCATCCTATCAGTTTGGACCAAAATAGTTCCAGATAAGAATGACATTTGGGAAGTGTCTTATGGAACATGAATGGTGGTGTTGTAAAGAGAGTTCATCTCACTGCTCTGTTCTGGAACTCACGGTAATTTCATGCTGCTTTTGCAAGCCTGCAGGAAAAACACCTTAATTACTACCAATGCCAGATAGGAAGAGGAGTGCTATTCAAACTTTATTAATTGATGACATACTTCCAACTTTCAGAAACAGATGCTAAGGAGAAAAGAAACCTTGTAAATCACAGTATCCACCAACTCCCCTCAGGTAACTAATCAACTGCTTTTCTTATCAAGTACCTTTTCTATCCACTAGGGGGAACCTTAGGGTGCATCAAAGTTTGGCTTTCTCTAAACCTAATCTGATCCTACCCCCAAGAAAACTTGCTTCTCTGTTGATGCCTTAGTCTTCCATTCTGTGATGACCCAGAGATCCAACCAGATGTCATATTTTTCGAACACATAGAGCATTCCAGTCAAAATATGTTAAGGAAATACATGACTTAAATTTTTAGTGGATTTAGAGCCATTTTAGTAAAGTTTCTCTTGTAAACAGAAGTTTCTATCAAAGCAAAGGAGGGTAATTATTTGTCAGAATCTTTGCTTATTAAAAAATAGGAAATGCTGAATCTGTGCCCTTTCAATTTTAAAGAACTTAATTTTAAATACCTGTTAGACACTAGTATGATCTTTATGCTCAGCGGAGTTCTTAAAGTATTATTGACACTCAGTTGATAATTATTATAATTATTGTAAGCTTGTCTAACATAATTACAGTATAACTCTCTTCCCTTTTCAATACAAAGCCATTTTCAAAAAAAAGTTTGAAAAGTGCTGTAAATTAACAAATAATCCAAATGCAGTGCTTAGACTTACATTTGGTGGATACTCCTCTATCTTGTCAATCCTATATTTTTGTGGCTAAGTGTTGTGTATTTTTATGTTTACATTCCTTGTCTCTGTAGAGATAATCAGCTCATGAACTGGTAAATATGTATTGTGCAGATGCCAAGTCATTGTGTTTGGAGCTGTGGATTCCTCAGAGACTGACACTTTCCCCTGATGACTTTCTAGTCTTTACAGACCCATTCAACCAATGTTCATTCAGCACTGATCTTGCATAGTGCCCAGTAAGTGACACAGGGTAGAACACCATTGCATCTGGCCATACCCTTGGCCCTAACAGATACCTTGCATGCAGTAAATCCCAGGGAGTACTTGCTAAGGGTATAAGCAAGAAAATGAAGCCATTTGAGACGTGAAGGGAATTGTACAGTGATACTAAGATGCCATCCCTGACCTCAGAAGAAATGGGATATGGAAGAATACTTGGTCTCTGCTTCTAGCTATCTATCATCTATCATCTATCAGTCTATATCTATCATCTATCTATATCTAGTTACCATCTATATATTTTTATTTATCATTTATCCATCATCTATCTACTATTTATCATCTATCCAACTATTTGTCATCTCTCTACCATCTATCTAACTAGCAATCTATCATCTATTGGTTATATATCTAACTATCATCTATCTATCTATTGTCTATTATCTATCTATCTATCTATCTATCATCTATCCAACTATTTACCATCTATCTACCATCTATCTATCTATCTATCATCTATCTATCATCTATCAGTCATATATCTATCCAACTATCTATCATCTATCATTTATCTATCCATTCATCCATTCCTTTGAATATTCCAGGCAAATAGCCTCCCATTGAACTATATCCACAGCTCTATTGTCATTTTTAAGGAGCTTATCATCTACTAGAGAGTTTTTTAATTAATTATTTTTATGTGTATGAGTGTTATGCCTGCATGTATATGAGTGCACCCATGTTGTACAATGTCCACAGAGGACAGAAGAGGGTGTTGGATCCCTTGGAACTATAGTTACGAATGGTTGTTAGCTGTCATGTGAGTGCTGGGATTTGAACCCAGGTCTTCTGCAAAAGAAGCCAGTGCTCTTAACCACTGAGCCACCTCTCCAGCCCCCTAGAGAGTTTTTGATATAGTTAAAGAAAGACTTCTAGAAGAAAGTGACGGATGAACAGGCATTTGCAAAGTGGGGAGTAAGGGAAGGGTGTTTTAGGTGAAAAGTACTGAAAATGCAAGGAGGCAGGAAAGGGGTTGGCTTATTTAAAGAATTTTGACCATCCTCTGCTAAAAATGGAAGGCAGCACCAGTCAGATCCCTAGCTCTGACCTAAGAGCTCTTAATCCTATATATGAAAGTCCTTTAATACTTGATATTTTCAATAATAATGATGGTAAGACCCAAAACACAAGCACGAGTTTAAGTTCTGGATAAGTCTGAAGCTGGAAGAGTTATCTGATCTGGGTCTGCTCATGGGGGTCAAGTGTAGTCAACTTCTTGGGCTTTGGTGTGCTGAGGCCATGGACTCCCTCTTCCTACCAACTGTAGGGTCCTCTACCGCCAACCTGTACCATATGCTGGTTTCTTTCATCTACACAGTCTATTTTGTTGCAAGACAAACAGAGAAAGGTTGGACTCAGGATCAAGATTAAGTCCTGTTTCCTTGGGGCCCCTCCTCCATGCCTGATGCTAAGTGTACCTCTTCCAAAATCATGTGAGCTGTCAACTCTGTGGGCTTCCCAGGGGCCGGGTAAATATGGTTTTGTCAACAGGGTTGTGCCTTGAGCTTCAGTTGGGTTCTGTCTTGCTCATTCACATGCAACCAAAATGGTTTTTAACTCCTTTCCAGTCTTCATCAAATGAGCCTATTACCCCAATATTGTTGATAACATAGAGTCTCCCTCTAGAGACTTACAATCTAGCTACAGTGATGAGACTTTCCCTACAAAAAGAAATACCCCCCGCCATGAAGGTCAGAAAGACTTGAGAAACCTCAGAAGAGACCAACCATGCCTACACCATCATAACTGTGGACTTCTAGCCTCAGAGGAAGGAAAACAATTTCTGCTGTTTATGCCATCCAGTCTGGGGGACTTTGCTATGGAAACCCTAGCAAACTAATATAGACCTAACAAAGTGTTGGAATCCCACCAGCAAATAACAGTAAGAATAATGTCATTTACTGAGCAAATTCTGTAAACCAGTCATTATGTTAAATGCAGCCAACATATTACCTCATTTACTATCCACGAAACTCCCATGAAAGGCAATTTGTTTTTTCCAATCTACCATGAAGGTGATGAGGTTTAGGGAGCCCAAGGCTACCTAATTACTGATTGGTGGCACTGGATTTGACTAGGGCCACTGTTGACCTGAAAAATCTTGGTACAAAGAAAATGGGCATCTCTCCCTTTGGTAATAGACACCCTCATGTTCTCATGACAGAGAGCAGGGCCCACTGAGCAGAAGGCTGTTGGTTTTCAGTCCCACTTGCTCCCTGCTCAGTGATCCACTCCATAGTCCAAGCCCTTGATCATTGTCCTGGAATGGCTGGCTGGGGGTTGAGTGGCTGGGGTAGCACCAAGATTTAGGCACATAGAGATGAGGAGTGCTGAGGTACAGACCCCAGAGTTGGGGATGAGGCACGTGGATCCCAGATGGCCTTCAGTAGAACAATAAGGAAGCTTTCATTTAGCGTAGTTCTGCTCACTGGTCTCAGCATAGCTTTGACACCTCCAGTTTTTCAGTCAACAAGACATCCAGTTTTCAGGATCACAGTCCTGGACAGTCCTTTTGTCCTTTCACCACCGTCTTTATATTCCTTCCCCTGCCCACCACTACCACCAAATCAAAGAGTCTGAGAAATGCCTGTCCAACTATGTGGCTATAAGTTTAAGTGTGTCTTTCCTCAGAAAGCTCCAGATGTTCCAACATTTGCAGCTTTCATGATGGGAGGAAAAGGGCCTTTGACACCATAAATACATAATCTCCATTGATAATAACCAGTAAACAAGGAGACTTGCGTTTTGGGTTGGCTGGTTCTGAAAAGCAAAGTAGAGAAGTCACAGCGGGGTAAAAAATAAATGAGTAAAGTACCTTCCAAAAAAATGCCGTCATTAGAACTAAAGATCTTCTCTATTTCTGCCATCTAAGTGTTGCTTGAGCAATGAAGGAGCAAAGAGCATCAATTTTATCTGTTTAAATATTAGTGGAAGGTGGGACAGGGTGATGCCTGGAGGTGAGCCAGTGTGACCATCTCTTCCTAATCTTGCTTTGGTAATAATGAATAGAAATGAAATTTCTAGACTGCATTGAGGTGACTGCTGGAGCTCAGACTTGAGGAAAAATGTCTAAAAAGGAAAAAGCAGTCTGCTCAGTTTTGTATCTTATTTGAAAATATACTTCAAACATTCAGCAGTATTTTAGAGATCATAAGCACCCTGTGCCCCTACCACCTTCTGAGCCCTTAGCCCCCAGTAGGCCTGGTTTACTTTTAAGGTTCTTTTAGTTTGGAAAAAAATAATAATCTTTCTCAGTAGGGTTTCCATTTGTTTCTATCAATGGGCTGAATTTAGTTTAGGAGAGTCTGTGCAAAGGGAATGAAAATGTACTTTTTCTCTATTGCCAGATCTGGAGACACCATCCACTTGGAAATAAAAGAGACAGGCTCCAAGTCTCTCATGCTTTCCACAATGGATGAACCAAACGTGTGTGCCAAGATGCCATCCCATAGCTCTTCTGGATCTTTCCTTGCAGTAGGTTGGCTGGTTACTTATATTCTGGCAGGAAACAAGTGACACTTCCAAACAGAAACATCAAGAGAGGGACCATGGTTGAAGCATGGGCAGGGTAAAGGGGGACATGCTAAGGCCAGCAACAGCAGGAGACACTGCATGCCACAGGTATGAGGAACCAGGTGAGGGGGTCCTGATTAAACCCAGAGCAGCTGGTGGCTGAAGCTGTAGCTATGGAACCTGTGGCCTTTGAGAGGGATGTGGCCACAGCCAGCACACAGACCAGCAGTGAGGAAGCTGGGGGGCCTAGGTACCTGTGCTGTAGCCTATCTCTCCATTTCCAGGTCTCCTACAGGGGCTTCCATTGGCCAAATCCAACTAGAGCCCAAAAGAAGTCTTCACATGTCAGACTTCTGATACAGAGTGGGCTGGAAAGAGTGGGGACCATAGGAAGAATTGAAGATTGTGTAGCCCAGATGGGCAAGAAGAAAGAAGTAGGAAGGAATAGAGAAGGGGAAGACTAGATTGAGTTACAGGGAGGTATACTGATCTATAGACACATGGTATTGTACACATTAAGCTGGGCATGGTGGCATTTGCTGGTAGTCCCAGCACTCAGGAGGCTGAGACAGGAGAATTTGAGGTTCGAGGCCAGTCTGTACTACACAGCAAGATTCTATCTTTAAAAGAAGAAAAATGACTTGGAGATGGTTCTGTCAGTAAAGTGCTTGTTGTTCAAGCATGAGAACCTGAGTTCAGATCCTAATGCACATGAATGCTGGGTGTGGTGGGTATGTGTCTATAACCTCAGCGTTAGCAGACTGGAGACCCGCGGATCCCTGGAGCCTGATGGTCAGCTGGTCTTGCTGAATTCATGAGCTCAACGAGAGATATAAAAAGATAAGGGGGAGAGCATCTGAGGAAGATACCCACTGTTTACCTCTGATCTTCATATGCACGTGCACACATGTGCACACACACACACACACACACACACACACACACACGCACAAGAAAAGAGGGTAAAAGGACAGAGGGCAAGGGAAGTGCTTGGTCTTTCATGGGCTTTGCATCTGGGATTCTGTGCATGAGGTTGTGAATGTTTGGAGATGCTGGTGGGACCACTGTGTTCTCGGCAGTGTGGGTGAGACTAGGGAGGGCTCTCCCTCTGATACCACATGCTCAGCCACCCCACAGCCACTGGCCATGCTCAGAACTGACTGCTTCTTCCTAGGCTTGGTGGCAGTATTTTCTAGGGAGGGCTAGGGTAGGGAACAAAAGACAGCATCAGCTTGGCAGAGAACACCAGGCTGTTCACTGTAAGTTCAGCAACTTCACTGTCGGCTGCTAGCATCTCCCCACCAGAATCTCAAGGAAGCGGAAGTACAAGTGACTGTGGAGTTATCTCACTGTTCATCTTATCTTCGGCTATTCATTTTAAGAGTTTGAGTTATTATTAATATGAAGGCCTGCTTTCTGGCAGCTCTTCTCTTTGAATGAACCAACTGCCAAGCTGCCAGTTATCAAGGGACTTGGGCCGTAGGATTATACTGATGGTCTCTGAAACATGATGTCCAAGTAGAGATATGGGTGAGGATGATGTTTTAAAGAGGGATCAGCATTCTGTGTCTACACCCTGATACCCTCCTTTTGGGTATTTATTTCAAAGGAACAGCAAGAAAAACTAGAGGCAGGGATTGCCAAGAATCTCAACAAAATCAAAGAAAAGCTTTAAGAGTCTGGTTGAGTCACAGAGGTACCCCAAACCTCAAGAAGTAATGAGCTGATGACTTCACCTACTTCCTGCAGGGTGAGCACCAGAAATTCTGGAAAACGCCAGGGTAGCTGGTGACTTACCATATACAGCTGTCAATCAGGATGTTCTTAGATTCTTAGCCAATGATGGGCTTAGTGGATGACAGACACTTTGATGCGGAATGTGCTACTTCAGAAGCAAGGCAGAGTGCCAGGGTATGCCTTGGATGCTACAGCCTCTGAACAATATCTGGCGTTTTCCATTCTTTGCATGGGCAACAAGTCATCCATCCCTCAAGCCAAGTGAAGGCCCTTAGGTAGTTTATTCAAAGTCATTGGTGGGACACTGAGAAAGAGTAGTGGTCTAGAATGCCTCCCACTCTCTTTTCTATATAATTGTAACTCTGCTGGGAATGTGATATGACTCTGCTAAGCCATGATGTAGAGAATGATGATAACTGGAATGTTGGGGTGAGTCCAAGCTCCATTTACTGAAGGAACATGGCTGAACCTTCCTCACTGGAACCAACAGCTAGAGTACTACCACCAAGCACAGTGGTGCTCTCCATCCATCCAGGGCCATGTTGGCTGACAGACAGGACCAGGCCCTGGGCTCCCTCAGTCACATCTTGAGAATTTGTTTGGAAGTTCTAGCAGGAGAATAGAGCTACTAACATATCCCTGACCAAATAATGGTCCTCCTCTACCAGGGAAGGTTGCTGTCTTTGGCTGAACATGTAGCTTTGGGAGGGATAAACATGGACCCGTGAAAGAGGAAGGAAATACCCGCCCAGCCATCCAGATCAGCCATATCAGCCCTGGCAATCAATGGGGTGACAGATGTCACAGCCAGATCCCTCAGCCACATCTTAACTGCAATGTATTTGACTGACTTTTCACATTGGCTGAACTCTGTTCTACTTGTCTCTCAGCATCAACTCAAACTATTAAACCACACTTTCTGTAATCTACTTTCAACTATCTACTCAGCAGACCAGGGAGGAGGCTGGTTCATTTTTTGTTCCTGTTAGTCACCCAAAGGGGCCATGAGCTTTGATAAGGTCTTCAATGTGGAAGACCACATAGATATGAGGAGAGTTGTGGAGAGGAACGTAGCCTTTCTGAAATTCTAGAAGAGTAACACATATACTAGTCAATCCTTTCTATGGCAATGCCCAGATTCTGTCCAGGGAGTTGTACTACACAGACAAGGTGTATGAAGAATGTATTGATCGCCAGAACTAATATTTATAGTTGTTTTTGGCCTCCACCAGCCCAGTCAGCCCTCTAGACCCTAGTCAGACTTAAAAAAAAAAAAAGCAGGAAAAAAAGTGAAGTGCCAACAATAACCATCTTGTGACTGTGACCAATTGCCTACTGAATAGTTCTTAATGTGTTGACTCTCAGCAGGAGACCATGGAATCTATAAAGCCCTGTCCAGCAGAAATGAGTCTGATTGTAGATGGCCTGGTTAACCCAGATTGCCTTGAGTGCCTGAGGGAGTGGATATTTTCTCATTATGAAGACATTTCCAGCTAGCAAATGCTGTGCATAAAACTGCTCAGAACCCATCTGAACTGCCCGTTTCCGTGGTAGCAGGCCTCAGACTGGAGGACAGATCTGTACCACCTTCTTTTGTTTGGGTTTCAGCCATTTGTGTTACAAGAAGTTCTGAAATATGTCATAAGCAACACCCAATGAGATGGGCTTGGCCAGTTGGGAGGGAATGAATGGCTTTGTCATGGATGGGCTGTGTACTCTTGGGCTAGACAGGAATGTTCAAGAAAAGCGATCAAAAAGATATAGAAGGCTCATGCCTAAATATTTATTTTTGGTTGTTCATATTTCCCACACTTTTCAAATGTGAACTTGTGTCCTGAAGGTGGAGCTTCAGTACACAAGAAAATTGGGAAGGGGCAAAAGTATTTGTTCAAAATGGGGTAGAATCAGCAAAGAACACAGTCCCATGCTTCCTGGTCGCCTACATTTTTCATGCCAAAAAAGTTAGCATGGATTCTGGTTTCTTCTACTGTAGAAATCCACATGTAATTAAACAGGAGGAAGAAGATGCCTTTCAGGAGTGGGGCTGACAGTCTCAGTAGAATAAGGAGACATGAGCCATCAGAGCATCTCTGCTTCTTGCTGGTAATATTTCTAAGATGTTTCTTTTTTCAAACGAGGCAGCAATGAATTGAGTAGTTATCAAAATGCTGTACCATAGAGTATGTTTAATCCAAATAGCTCCCAAGATGGTCTGTGACTGATTGTAGCAACTCTACGGGACTTAAGAGAAATGACTTGGTTACCAGTGAAGTAAAACTATCTCTGAAATGGAATTGAATGCTGCTTCTCTGCACATAACAATACACAGCCTGCTCATGAAGCCACCAGAACCACAATGTTCATTATTCACAGGGCAACTGCAGGAAAACGGGTGCATAAATTCCTCCACTTTGTTGTGTAGAGGTCAGAGAGCTTTGGTGGAGGTTTTACAATTCTGAAGATATTCCAGATGATAGGGAACTGGGGAGAAAAGTGGCCTGATTCTTTTAGTGCAGATAAGCCATCTGATTTGCCTTGCCTAAGAAGGCCATATTCACATTAACCGGGACCCTAGTTTTTCCACTTTTCCTCTCTTCCTGCCATTTTCCAACACTATAACTACCATCACAGAAACAGAAGGGATGGTGTCCACCTAACATCTCAGGAAAGCACTGCCCAGTGGCAGGCCAAAACTATGATATCCAGTTTCAAAAGTGGAGTTTGTGACTGGGAAGATGAGCACTGAATCCAGTTTGAGGGTCACTGATGAAGTAACACCTTTTGCCGTGTGTGCGTGTGTAGATGGAATCAAGGACTGCACATCTTCTTCCTTCTGCCTTTTCAAGTTTCTGTTTCCTCCCTCAGCACTGGGGAGAGCCTGAAGCTGCCCTGTGGGAAGTTTAAACGCTGCAGCAGGTGCCTCCTTTGGTAGGATTCAGTCTCTGAGGAAGCCAGCTCACCCAGTTCCCTCCCAAGCAGATTCCAACGGGGGTGGGGGTGGGGCGATGGAGACACTTGGAGAGAAGGAACAAAGAACAAGGCACCTAGCTGTGGTCCCTGGGCCCTCTGATGTGGAAAAGGCCTAGGAAGGAATGCTGATCATTTCTCAAGAATCTATAAGGGTCCTTAGCCCCCTCTCCACCTATCAAGGTTGGGGCCATCTTGGCGTGCTTCTGGGAGGCCCTGTTCTGAGAAAGCGTGAGTCTGCCTTCTCCTCTGTGCACAATGATTTTCCGTGTTCCAAATTCTTGGTGGTTGAGGGCAACCCAGCTAACAGTTGCTCCCTAAGTAAGTGATGAGACCCCGGGGGCTCTGAAGCGAAGAAGTGGGAAATGGTGACAGAAAGAGACCCTCTGGGGACATGGAATCTAGCTCTAAGCTTATAACACTGACTGAGCACAGTGGGGCTGGTTGGTGCACTTAACGTAGTTCTGCCTCAAAGAGCGATCTCTGGGAGTGTTTTAGTGGCCACAGGTGGCCCTGGAGCGAGCTAGGGATTCGCATTTCTGCTGTGCTACTTACCAGCAGTAGTGCCCTGGCAGGTTCCATAGCCTCTCTACCATCATTCGCAAAAGCTAATCAGGGGTAGTAAGAGTCACTAATACATACTGCTGTTCTGAGTAGTAAGTGAATCGAAATGTACACGGTGCATTTAGAACTATGCCCAGTATGTAGCAAGTGCTCAATAAATGTTAGCCATTGTCGGTAGGGATAGTGAACAGAACTTTCTAAGTGCTAGGTTTGAGAGCTGGGGGCACTCCGTTGCTAAGGGAGATTAGGGAGCCTTTTCAAATATGAGAGCTCTGGCCGAGGGGATTGTCCACAACGAGCTTGTGGCGCCTTTCTCCCACCTCACTCTGACCCGGGGAGACCCACCCCCTGTCACAGGGGCGCCTCTGTCCCGGGAGCCTCCCGCTTGGCCAGGTCTCCCGCGCGCCGCCGGGGGGCCTCCCACCCGCCGCTCCACACCTGTCAGCCGCCCAGGCAGTCTCTGGGCGGCTGGAGCCCTGGGCCTCTGCTGCAACCCCTTCGACCCCGGGTCCTGGCTCTGCGCGCCTCGCATTCGCCAGTGGCTGCTCTCGTAAACAAAACCGGGGCGTTGGGGGTGCCAGGCAGGCAGGGGAGCGCGGGAGCCCGCTGGGTGCGCGGGTACCGTGCCCGGGGAACCCCGGGCGAGCCAAGCGGCGATGGTGGCAGCCGCGGTGGCAGCGGCAGGCGGCTCAGCTTTGTTATGAATAGATGAAAGAGGCCACCTACACAGTAACCCAAATTACGAGACCTCCCTCCTCCCTATCTCACCGAATCAAGAGGGGAGGGGAGATGGGCGTGGAGGGGGGGCTGGCGGGCGGGCAGGAGGCGGAGGGCGGAGGAGGAAGAGGATGAGGAAGGGGCCAGTTGCATCCCACTTTCACAATGGGAAAGTGAAACGCACAAGCGCACCCAACCTCTCCAGCCCTCCCCACCCGCCTCACTCCCCTCCGCCCGTCCCCTCCCTTCCCCTCCGCGCCTCCCCGCGAGCGCCCGCGCGGCACAGAGGAACTCTCGGGCGAAGGAGGGCGAGGAGGAAGCGGTGCCGGAGCGCGCAGGGCTTGCCACCGCCACCGCCGCCGCCACCGCCGCACCGGCTGCCGGAGCGAGCCCGCCGCGCGCAGTCCTCCCAGCTCTCCTTCCC
>NW_008337073.1:5259614-5279327 GCF_000622305.1 Nannospalax galili | reverse complement strand
CCGCCGTCGCCGCCGCCGCGCGCCCTGCCCGGGGGCGGCCCCCCGAGCCCCATGGAGGTCTCCCAGAGGAAGGCGCCGCGCCCCCTGTACCCCGCCGCGCCGCTGCCCCTCATCGCCTATCTGCTGGCGCTTGCGGCGCCCGCCCGGGGCTCGGACGAGCCGGTGTGGCGATCCGAGCAAGCCATCGGAGCCATCGCGGCCAGCCGGGCGGACGGCGTGTTCGTGGCGAGCGGCAGCTGCCTGGACCAGCTGGACTACAGCCTGAAGCACAGACTCTCACGCCTGTACCGGGACCAAGCGGGCAACTGCACGGAGCCGGTCTCGTTGGCGCCCCCCGCGCGGCCCCGGCCCGGGAGCAGCTTCAGCAAGCTGCTGCTACCCTACCGCGAGGGGGCGGGCGGCCTCGAGGGGCTGCTGCTCACCGGCTGGACCTTCGACCGGGGCGCCTGCGAGGTGCGACCCCTGGGCAACCTGAGCCGCAGCTCCCTGCGCAACGGTACGGAGGTGGTGTCGTGCCACCCCCAGGGCTCGACGGCTGGCGTGGTGTACCGCGCGGGTGGCACCGACCGCTGGTACCTAGCGGTAGCCGCCACCTACGTGCTGCCGGAGCCTGAGACAGCGAACCGCTGCAACCCCGCGGCATCTGACCACGACACGGCCATCGCGCTCAAGAACACCGAGGGGCGCAGTCTGGCCACGCAGGAGCTGGGCCGCCTTAAGCTGCGCGGGGGTGCGGGCAGCCTGCACTTCGTGGACGCCTTTCTATGGAACGGCAGCGTCTACTTCCCCTACTATCCCTACAACTACACGAGCGGCGCCGCCACCGGCTGGCCCAGCATGGCGCGCATCGCGCAGAGCACCGAGGTGCTGTTCCAGGGCCAGGCGGCCCTGGACTGCGGCCACGGCCACCCCGACGGCCGCCGCCTGCTGCTGTCCTCCAGCCTGGTGGAGGCCATGGACGTCTGGGCCGGCGTGTTCAGCGCGGCCACCGGAGAGGGCCAGGAGAGGCGCTCGCCCGCTACCACTGCGCTTTGCCTGTTCAGGATGAGTGAGATCCAGGCGCGCGCCAAGAGCTGCAGCTGGGACTTCCAGGCGACCGAGCACAACTGCGTAAGTCCTGCCCCCGGGGCCCGGCGGGGAGCGCAGTCGCTGGGGAGTCGCCGGGGCCCAGGCAGAGCGGGGTGTGTGGGGTGGGGGAGACAGGGGGAGAAGTGGGTGACATTTACCAAGTCTCAGGTTCACATCTCTAGTGGCGGTCTGAGACCACGGGCTACTCTCTAAAAAGCACAGCCTGAGGTCCCCAAAGGGAGAGTGTAAAAAGGGCGGTAGGCGGGGTTGGAGGGAGACTCAAAACTCCAGTGGCTGCCTCTAAGTACCATCCTTCGGAACCAAATAAAGGCGCTAGTCTGGGGTCAAGTCTCCCCTCCGCCCTCTACCCCTAACTGCTACTCCAGACTCATCATCGCCTTTCTGGAGTTTCAAGTAGGCAAGTGGACTTGACCCTCTTGACCAACACAGTTACCCAACACAGTGGCCTCTTTGAAAAGCCATTGGACCTAAAGGGCTTGCTGCCACACCCCGGCCTTTGTGCCCCCACCCGAGGTAAGCCGCCCGCAGTCCATGTCGTGTGGTCTGAAGAGTTTGGTGACCTACTCCCCACCGGTAAATAAATGGTAGCCTGCAAAAGCCGCTCGCAGAACGCCCAGTGTGACCCACTGCGAGGGGGCGGGGCTGTGGCTAGCTGAGAGTGGCCGTGGTCTCTACCTAGGGGAGGGAGAGACGTAGGGAGGCGGAAGGCAGTTTGTACCAGTTTGTGGGTACAAAGCCTCGCCCTGAAGGGAAGAGCAAGGGAAAGTGTTGGGGTGCTCCAGGCAGTTTCTAGGCTCTAGATTCCCACACTAGATGGTGGGGCTCACTGGCACCACCCTTGGGCTGTGCCTGGATCAGGCAAAAGGCACAGGTTTCCCCAGGGCCTCGAGGGCAGCCACTGCTTGAATCTTGAGACTGGCAGTTCTTTGACTGGAAAATAAAGCGGCAGTTCAAGAGGGTGCAGTTAATGGGGATTATGGCGGCATTGTGCACTTCTGCAGAGGCCGTTGCTCTCCCAAGGCTGCTGACAGTAAGTCCACATATGGCTCCTGAGAGGGGAGCCTGCTGAGAGTCTCCTTTATCGCTGGACAGAATTCAAAGAGCAGAAATTAACCGCTACAGGTGTTGCCATTGTATTGATATAAAATGAGTCAAAAGAGAAAGAGGGCAAGTCTCGCTTAGAGAACATGTTGCATGTGTGCATTTATTGTATACCAAGGTACTGGAAACATTGGCTCTAGGGTATATTAATATGTGGGTAGAAAGACATCGCCCATCCCTTTCTTTGCAAAACACATCTTACCAAATATTAGTCCTATTATTCAGGAAGGAGAAGAAGACTCCTGATCACTTGATTCTTTCTCTGCCTCTCTGCAGAGTGCTGGGACAAGCACAGAAATGTCTTTATTTCATTAATAGTATAATTAAAAAATATGTAAAGAGCACACATTACCCCCTAAAATGGCTTAGCCTTGCTGTATGCATATAACTTAATATGTAATATCTGTCTTTATAATCCAGTGACTGAAGTTTGGCAAGTCACTGCCTTCTACTTCTCTGTTGAAAGACTTGAAAGCACACCCCCCCCAAAAGAATTTTACTTAAATCAAGCTTTAGGCACACTTGGTCTCTGGGTTAATGACAAAACAGTTCTGAGGCCCACAGTTGGTAATCACCATGGAAGTCCAAGCTTTGCCATCTGACAGCTGTGTTGTCCTGTGGAGCCAAAACATTTCTCTTGACTGCTTCTACCTATTGGGTACTGGAGGACTCGGTTTCCTTCCAAACCCAGCGGGCATCCTGAATGCACTCAGAGTTTTGGCTCTATCAGGTGTTCCTACTAATGCAGGGATGGGGAAGGGCAGCGGAAGAGGAGGAGCTGTTTATCCATCTTCACAGGTGCTCCCGGGAGAAAGCTGCCCCTTGGAAATCAAGCAAGGGATAAACACATGCTGCCAAAAATCTGGAATGGGAAAAATAAATAAATTAAAAAACGGGTCCCTCCACAGCGTTTCTTGCTGCTGTTATTTATCAAGAATGCCCAGTGAGCTCAGAGCTGTGTGTTCTGAAAGATGGGGTCTCTACCCCCTGATCTTGTCATCCAAGTTAAAAAATACACTCGTTCAAACAATAGCTTGTCATGGCTGCACAGGTGGGAGCTGGGAGTTTTGCTTTTTTTTTTTTCATTTAAGTAAATTCCTTCCTGCTAGTATGCATTGAAAAGCCTTCAATGGGTTTGAATTTTAAGAGGCGTTTGAATGAAAAAAAGGTAGTAGTTTTACTGAAAAAGTGACAATTTTCTAACCAATTAAATAGGCAGATAAGATACTTGATTCAACAAATAGTTGTTCCATGCCAGAGTTTGTGAGCAGTGAGCTGTGCTGGGTACCACTGACTCTGCCATTGAAAGGACAGTAGCAGGTTACAACCCCATTTAATGGGGTCATGGGATCAGTGCGGCCTCAGCTGTCACTCAGGAGAATGTTGTCATTGGATTGCATTTCATTTTCAGGTCTTGGATGTGGTTTTGAAAGGCATGCTGAATTATAGGCGCCTACAGCAGGAGTGGGATCTGAAACACTCTGTAGAGGGAGCCTCAGTGATTGCAACAGCCAACAGTGATTCCTTCTGAGCAGACAGCGTTTTGGTTTTTTGTTTTGGGTTTCCCCCCCCACCCCCATTGATCCACAGGCTGTAAAGCTCAAACAGCTAGATTTGCTTGCTCTCCCCTTCTCTTTCTACTTGGCACCTGTATTTCCCACCTTCCATCAACCATGGGTAGTGACAGAACTGGTGGGGCTATGTTTTCCCATCTCTGGGTTCTCTTATCTCCCACCTATTCATTCTCCCCGAACTTTTCCTGCTGAGGATGAATTTCTGAGCTCTCTGTGCAATGAGTGCATACTCAGTGTTTGCACACTGGGCTTTTTCTTGCTCTGCCTTGCCACTGACTTTCAATATACTTTCACAGTGATAGCACATTAAGTGCAGCTCCCAAGGGCACTATGAAGGCACATCTCTGCACATCTCTAAGGCCCCTGAATAGCACTTCCTCTTGTAGCATTTCGGAGTCTCTCATCAAGTCTGGTTGGTTGGTTCTGTCAGAAGCATCCCATTTTCCAGATGAAGAAGCCACAATCAGTGAAGTAACTTGCTCAAGAAAACGAACTGAGAACCAAAGACTTCAGTTTAATCCCAGGTCTCTCGGTGTCTACTTCTTATTTTTTCTGTCATTCTGGTGCTTGTAGAACTTTCCCTTGAAATAATTTCTGCTAAGATGTAACTCTGAGGGTAGAGGGTGCCCCCTGAAGGTAACATTTGCCTCCAATCTTGAGTTGTGCTTTAAAACTTCATATGATTTACTTTCTTCATTATGTTCCATAATCTACCTGTGCTTAGATTAATATAACAATGTTTTTTTAATTATGTGCATTAATTTATGAAGTTAATTTAACCTCGCTCTCTGAACTTAAACTACCTCTGGCACACCAATGTGTGAAAAATGTTTGCATTTGAGTCTATGAAGATGAACTGTTCCAGATTTGTTTGGCTACCATAGTTGGGTCCTGGGGTTGCTTGTGGATTAAACATAGCCCTGTTACCCATCTGTAGAGGGTATTGTGTTTTCTCATAGTTTGGCACATAGGGCCAGCTTTTCTGATTCTTTCCACTCACTGCAGTCAGATATGTCCCCTTTTTCCATACTCACATAATTCTAAAGTCTGGTATAATTTAGCTGTCATGGAGACAACCTCACAATGCTCACATACTCTCCACTGGCAACAGCCCAAGACACATGTTGCTATTGTGTAAGAAGTGATATTCCAGTTCTCCTTAGCCATGTAACTTACTGACCTTAAGATATACTTTTCCTGTGATGTTTATTCCCCCTCCAGTATCTGTTATGAGTCTGTCTAGCCATTTTGTCATCTGTAGACTAGAATTTTACCTTCATACACCCGTCTGACATGCAAGGGTGTAGTCAGGGACAAGTATAATGATAGAACCCACTTAGAAAGAGGGAAAAAGCAATCATAGCTACTATCTACTGAGTAGTTATTTTGGCCAGGGTTTGTGCAAAGCAATTTACATGCCTTATTTTCTGTTGATTTTCAGTCACCATATGAGGCAAGGACTGTAGTTATTATGATGATTATAGATGAGAAAATTGAAACCCAGAGAATTTCAGTTAGGCTCACAGTTGGTAAATAGCAAAGGATTGAGAACCTGTGTGGTCTAGTTCTAGGACCTGAGCTTTTAACCACTGCTGTGGACAATTTGTCCCCACAGACAGTGGGTTCTGATGTTTATCCTATCCTACCTGGAGTAACCAAGTCTCCTTTAACTGCTATAAGGCCAAATGCTTGTGGACATACAGTGAAACAGAGAATCCATGGTTGTGAACTGAGTTCCTGAGTTTATGTCTGTGACCACCTGAAGTTCTGTCTGGGGCCAGGTGTGGTTTCCCAGCCACCAACTGTCAGTATTGTTCTTTGTATTTGGGCCTGTAAATAACCTCTTTGTGATATTCTCCATTAAACCCCCAGTACCTAGTATAATATCTGGTATGTAGTTAGAGATTAGGAAATACCTGTTGAATGAGTAAATGATGATCTTAGAGGATCATGTTAGAAATAACTGTTTTCTGTACTTGATTGCAGCTCTTTCCTGCTCCTGGTCACCTTATATTCCCTTAAACCTTTTGCTTAATGGCTGATGGCTCAAAGCTCCTCTGCCTCAAGTTCTAGGGTATATGGCATCCTTTCTCCTCTTCTGCCTCTTCCCCGATATCCCTGTTCATTGAAACAGCCAGCCAACCTGAGAGGCACTTTGACCATAGAAACCTGCACAACTGGAATTTCTGTGGTTAATTTAACAATGTGCACAGTTAAACTTTTCAAATTCTACAGGAAAACGGCTTTATATTATAGATTAGTGGTTCCTAAAGTGTGGTGTGTGGAGCAGCAAACCAGCAGTACCTAGGAACTTGCAAGATATGTAAATTCTTAGACATCCGTCCCCCCACATAAGACATTAAATCAGAGACTCTGGAGGTAGGTGGAAGAAAGGCTAGCAACCTGTGTTTTTAAAAGGCCTCAGGGTGATTTGAATTCATGCTCAGATAAAAGAAAGTGAATTTCACTGTATTCCAGCTGAGTCTCCTGGGACAGGGATCTGTCCCATCTTCCCCCTTGCATCTTAACCACAAAATGTCATAAAAAAGTAACCTCCTAATTCTGCTACTCCCATTCACTCCTGTTTGCTTGAGGCATTGCCTAGACAGACTTTTAAAGCCTTACCATTCTTGGGCCTGTGCTCTGAATCTCAAAAAACCGTAGGTGATAATTTAACTAGCTTTCCCCCCTTGAATGATAACAGTTTATTTGTTTATCCTAGGCTGTGGGAAAATTTCTAGAATCTTCTGTTCCAGAACTAATTCCACACACCAGATGTTCTTTCTAAGGGTTTTTTCTTTGCAGTATCAATCCTGACACCAGTTTCTATTCTACTCAGGTACAGTAGGTTGCAAAGCTATGTATGAGTAAGCTCAAGTAAGGAAGGGGACAAGGGATTTCCTATACAGAAACATATAGAGTTACATTGTAATCTAGGAATTAGAGCAGCAGAAACAGTGCTGTGTAATGGTTACATACACAGTCCCTCGAGCCAGGTCAACAGGGACCAAAGCTGCCATTTACCAACTGTGTAAACTTGGGCAAATGGTTTATTTAACCTTTCAGTGCCTTGGCTTTTCATCCATAAGCAGGAATACTGTTTGCTTCACAGGGTTATTGTCTGGATTCATGAGTTAATATGTCGTGTGTGTAATGCTGTGTATGTGTTGACTGTTACCACCATGTGCTCAGTAACAGTAGCAGGATGCTGCTTCATGATGTGGAGTTAGCAGGTGGTCATGAATTGAAGGCAACTTGAAGGAGCTGTGCATCAGGAAATGATTGATGCTCAGTCTAAGATGTCATAGTTAACATAATTTTACATGGCTGCCTAGCTCCATCCTGCTCCCAAGTGACCTCATCTGCTTCCTCAAATATCT
This sequence comes from Nannospalax galili, assembly GCF_000622305.1. Classification (NCBI taxonomy): domain Eukaryota; kingdom Metazoa; phylum Chordata; class Mammalia; order Rodentia; family Spalacidae; genus Nannospalax; species Nannospalax galili. The sequence goes on along the minus strand of NW_008337073.1, from coordinate 5,272,183 downwards.
GCCCTTCATTGCCTGCATCTGAATATGCCTCAGCCAGCCCAAGTTGACATCTTAATAGCCCTTCACCTTCTTGAGTACTAACTGGTAAATATCTTTCTATAGTATTTAGTCCAGATTACATGAAAATAGATAGAATTGGGTCTAAGTCACCTTTTCACAGCAGATCATGAACGCTTGTTCAGTGTAGGCATTTGTTGACCTTGGGACAAGTGCTAAGTTTTGGTTCAATCAGAAGGGAGTCAAACACATGATAGATAGACCCCAGAAAGTCCTGTGGGTTGAGCCTCTCAGAACAGAATGATGAGAAAGCCACGCTGACCAACTCTTGACTCCAATAGCACAATGTCATCTCTACCTCCCTTAATGGTTCCTGATGACCATTCCTTCCTCCAATGTGTGTAGGCACATTAAGACTGAGAAGTCGCAGCACTACTGTGAGTTGTTCAGCAGAGAAGATAAAAAATAGTGTTGGGTACATTGGATTTTTGTGGTTTTTTTTTTTTTTTTTTTTTTTTTTTTTTTGAGACAGGGTCTTCCTATAGGCCCAGCTGGCCTGTAACTCATTATGTAGATCAGGCTAACCTCTATCTCACAGAGATCCACCTGCCTCTGCCTCCTGAGTGCTGAGATTAAAGGCATGTACCACCACACCCAACCTTGTTTTGGTTTTTTAATATACTCACAGTTTTTCTTAGTTATAATATTCTTTCTTGGTGAAATACTAATTTTTATATGTTCACAAAATAAATACACCTATGACCTGCAATTCAGTTACTATAACTGATTTTCATATCAATTTGTCTACTTAATCATTGTATATACTGTTTCCTTCAGAGAAGTGAATTATCAGGAAATCTGACCCCATTCCTATCCCAACAAACTTTTGTGTGAAGAGTCAGATCATCAATATTTTGGCTTTGAAACTACTCACAATCTCTTGTCACAGTTGCTCACCTTACACTGTCCTGTGAATGCAACCATAGATGGTACATAAATGAACCCATAGAGCTATGTTTCAATAAAATTTTATGGATGCTGAAACTTGAATTCCTTCTAATTTTTATTTGCCATGGATTATTCTTTCTTTAAAAATTTTTTTTCAAACCATGTAAAAATGAAAAAACTATTCTTAGCTCATGGGCCATTCAAAACACAGGCAGGAAGCCAGATGTGGCCCACAGGTGGTAGCCTGCCAACTGCTACTCTCCTGGGAAGAGGGAAAGGAAAGCAAGCCTTCTCCATGCAGTCTGGTACTCACAGTGGAAGGGATGTAACAGAAAGAGGTTTGGAGGCCCCAAGAAACAGTGTCACCCTCAGCGCAGGAAGACTGGGAAAGCTCCAGGAGCCGTGGCACTGACGCTTGAGCTGTGGCATGATGCTGAGTGAGGAAGGCAGGAAGAGACTTCTGCAGAGCAGCCAGCTTGTGCGCAAATGGGATGTTGAGTGAGTCCGTGAGCCACAGGCCACTCACCCTGGCTGGGGAGTGTCCAGAAATGAGTGTGCAGGGCCAGATGGCGAAGGGCTTAATGAGACAGGCAAAGGTGGGTAGATTTATCCTGATGGCTGGTCACTTCCAGACTTTCCAAACCTTGTTTTTAAGATAAACACTTGCCCAGAACCTCCATATGTTCAAATGAACAGCAGATCCCCATTGATGTGCTGCTCTGAGTAAGAACATTGGCAAAGGCAGAGAAGGGGTGAAGCAGGTAAAAAGGTCCCCAGACCCTGCAGTCTGCCAGCGTTAGCCCTGCTTGTCCCTGAGTCATCTCAAAGGAGTTTCTGCTGAGTGGGGATGGGAAAGGCTAGGCTAAGGCTGCAGGGGGCCATCAGCAGATTTAGAAACATACCCACTCCAAGTGTGTTCTAGAAAGATCATAGAAGATAAAGTGGGTAAGACTAGAGGAAAAACAACCTATTAGAAGGGGACAGCCATTGGTTCAAATCAGTAATTTCTTGAATTTCTATTCTGGGCCCAGCAATGTGTGAAAATACTCTATCAGCAGTAAACGGGGAAGACAATAAACATTTAGGGTTATTTTCATATTAAAATGATAGCTAAATGTGCAGAAGCATCTACTATATACCATTGTTCTAGGCACTTTTCCAGTATTAGCCTGTTTAATTCTCACTGTGACTTTACAAAGTGAGAAATATTAGTACTCCTAGTTTGCAGATGAGGAAACCCAGAGACCCACAGCTAAGCAGGTGACAAAGCAGCTATTTTAAGGAGTGCATTGGGGAAAGTTTTCTCTAAGAAGAGCAAGATTTGTTGTGCGTGCCCCCCATGGAGAGCTGAGAATGTGCTTTCCTTACAAATGGAGAGGAAGTACAACCGCTCATGGGAAAAGCACTCCATCAGTGTGAGGAGCAAAAGGTAAGTGTGGCTGGGGATGGGAGGTAGTGAGGTGGGGAGGAGATAGATTTTATGCTCAAAATCTAGGAGAGAACCTTGGGAGGGAAGTGAAATGATTGAATTTGAATTCCTAAATCATGACTGCCCTGTGGGGAATGGCTGAGAGACTGGCCCAGTAGATGCAGGGAAGCTTCAGGAGGCTCTTGTAGAACTTGGGGGCAAGAAATAATGTTGCCTTGGTCAAGAGTGGTAGCAAAGAGGGACACAAATGGATTCTTGTTTATTGCCATAATCCAACTGAGAGATAATGAGGACCTGAACTGAGGTGTGGCAGTGCATGTGGAAAGGAGGGATGGAATGAGATAACATCTTAAGATGTCATATTGAGAAGTGTTGGCATCCTGTTAGAAGATGAATTTAATTGCTGTTGATCTTTAGATGCTTTTGAGATACCCAGAAAGACCTAGGAAAGAGGAACTTGGCAATAGATTTAGGAAGTGGGGTCTGCTGTCTAAGGCTTGGGTTGTGTCAGGCACTGTGTTTGGCCTACATGACCCTGACAGGACTGTGTGTGCCTTGATGGGTATCTTAATCTGCTTTTTTTTTTTTTTTTTTTTGCTATAACAAAATACCTAGTTCAGGTTATAAAGAAGTTTGGACTAGAGAGATGGCTTAACAGTTAAGAGCACTGGCTGCTCTTCAAGAGGACCTGGGTTTAGTTCCCAGCACCCACATGGCAGCTAACAACAGTCTGTAACTCTAGTTCCAGAGGATCTGATGCCCTATTCTGGCCTCTGTGGGGCACTGCACAATTTGGATGTGTTTACATACATGAAGGCAAAACACTCACACACATAAGAAAATAAAAGTTAATTTTAAAAAAGAACACTTAGAAGTTTATTTGAATCAGAATTCTGAAGGCTGGGAAGTCCAACAGCATGGTATTGGCATCTGGAGAGGGCCCTCTTGCTGCATCTTAACATGGAGGGCATAATGTGGTAAGATAGACTAAACGTGCAAATGCCATGGTAGGGGCCCTACTCCATGACCTCATCTAAGCCAGGGTCCCACCTTCAAATACCATTACCATGTGAATATGGGAACTCTGCTTCTCACACATGAAACCACAGCAAGGGATGGGGCCAGGCCAGCTCAACCTCGTTTCCAGGCATCCAGGAGGCTACCCGTTACCCAGTGAGTTGAACCCTCAGCAAATGATTATAGAACTGTGAAGAAGGCTCTCTTCATCTAATGGAAAAGACAGTGATAATAGCAGATTGAGATAAGAGCTTCCAAGCCATGTTGGTGCTGAAGCTGTATTTATAGGAAGAGTAAAAGCCAGGCAGTCTCAAGGAAATGAAGTTTCCGGGGGACTCCCTTTCCCAGTAAGGCGGGATTCCTTGTCATCCTCCCCCCCCGCCCCCCACCAACCTGGTTGAAGAAGCGCCGTTATCTAATGTACCAGCTGTTCCTCATCATTGCTCATTGGTCTCCTCTGGAGGCTCTTTTCTCCACCAGTGACCCCTTTTAAGAACTGGATTCCAAGTGCTGACCCTTGTTTCTCTGAGGCAATAGGAGGGAGGGAGCCTGAGCAGCTGTAGCTGTGAGTGTCGCCTCGGGTCAGGCTCCCATTCTCTGCACTATTTCTCTCTTTTTTTTAACCCTATGGGAGTCATGTGTTATGGGCCTCTGATGAAGCCTGTAGCTCCCTTCTCATCATATTTTTAGTGCATAAAATAAACACTGGGCTGTGAAATAAACCAATTATATTGCTATACAAATATATCATTGTATAGTAATATATCTTAACACATTCAACAGCAAAATCTAACAGCAGTAACTACCATAATTTCAAAGTAGAGATGAGCTTAAATGATATTTTGAGATATCTGCAGCAACTATAAAATGCTATGAAAATATCTGATTTCTTTTGGTGACAGAGTCATGGGATCATTTAATACTACTGTGGACTGAATCTAAAATTAAAGGAAACACTAAGTTTCAGTTAGAGCTTGCTAAAATAAAGATGTACTCCACCCCCCCATCCTGTTTCTTTGATTTTCTGAATTCTGCCCCTGAACTGAGAATATAAAGTGGGGAGCCCCCACTCTAACCATTAATTTAAGTTTCAGAAACCATGGCATAAAATGTAAAGTGTTTCTTTTTGCTTCGAAGCTCATTTGATTGGCTTATTTTGACTATGGGATTACACCTGTCTGTATTTTATAGATCTAACATTTAGCCAACAGCAAGTGTTCCATAGATAATGAATGGATGAATAGATGGATGGAGGATGCGTGGATAATGGATGGGTAGATGGTAGATGGCTGGCTGGCTGCATGATGGGTGGATAGGCAGATAGATGAATGGATGGCTAGATGATGGATGGATGGCTAGATGGTGGATGGATGAATGATGGTTGGATAGACGGATAGATGATGGATGAATGATGGGTGGATAGGTGGATGGATGGATGAAGAAAATGCCAAGAGAAGAAATTATTATCTAAAACCTCACAATGCATAAGTCATAGAGCTTGAACTTGAACCCACCTAGTTTCTATCTGAAATCTCTTATTTTTTCTACTCCCTGCTTCATCAGTAACTTATTTTGAATTGAAACAATTCTAAGCTGTTGTGCATAAAATTATATTGTTCTTTTAAAATTATATCTCACACTCTAATACACAATGAGTTTTTCATTACATTTATTTATTTATTTATTGTATGCATGTGCATGACAGTGTGCACATCTGGAGGTCAGATGGCAATGTTCAGGAATCAGTTTTCTTCTACTATGTGGGTCCTGGGGATCAAACCCAGATCGTCAGGCTTGGCCATAAGTGCCTTTACTCACTGAGCAATATCCTTAGACCTTAATTATGTTATTCTAATTATAGGAAAGAGCAGTCTTGTTCTTTACTTTGCTAGAGCACATGTTGAATACTTTGTTTACTTCTTATTTGCATGTTTGTGTTGCTGTTTGTTGTTGTTTGACAAATGTTTCTATATTGCCCAAGGCTATAGGCTAGCTTAAAACTTGTTATATAGCCCAAGCTTGCCTCAAATTCATGATGCTTTTGCCTTAGTCTCCTGAGTACTGGGAATATAGGTGTGCACCATTACATCCAGTTTTAGAAACACATCTTAATTAGTAATACACTTAATCAGTAGGTTGTCTATAGATTAAGAAGATGATAGATCCAGAAACTCTTGCAAGTTATTGATGAACTGTGATACGAAATTCAGAAAAGGCCAAGTACATGGTGGCAGAAGGTGTGGAATGGTTTACTATTGCTCCCCAAGGCAGAAGCAAAACCTGCTATTTACAAGGGACAAATCTTAGCTCCGTTGAATAACTCTATAAAGATTAGGTCTACTTAGCAATGTTCCATAGTTGCCTAATGAGATATTGATTGAAAGTATTCAAACATTGATCATATACTTATTTATTCATTCAATAAACACTTATTGACAACTTACCGTGAGCTGAATGGTGAGGTAGGTAGATACCACTTTCAAACAGTACAACAAGGCAAACTGTTGCAGAGCTTAGAGTCTATTGGGAGACAGACAATAAATACAAATTAAAAAACAATTATAGGTATTCTGAAGCAACTAAGTTGAATGTTATGATTCAGAATAACAACTGGGGTGGGACTGGGGAGAGCTGTATTTCTGTGTTGGTGAAAAATTAACTTAAAATGTAAAATATTAAAAAGAACCAGTCCAGAGGGGCTAGAGAGATGACTCAGGTTAAGAGCACTTGGCTATTCTTGCAGAGGAACCGGGTTTGGTTTCCCGCACCCACATGACGGCTAATAATCACCTGTAACTCCAGTTCCCTCGCTGATCTCCTCAGGCATTGTATGACACAGGTGCCCTTATATACATGCAGGCAGTACACTCATACACATTAAAATAAAGAACTGGTTCATGAGGAATGGAAGAGGAAGATGCAGAAATAGTATGTGGAAAGGTCCTGGAGTAGAAAGGTGGTAAGGTATAGCTGAAAGAAAAGCACTGTGCGAACGAAGCAGCAGAAGGAGGAGTGGTAAGGAATGAGTCTGAAGCAGACAGGGACCAGCTTGGGGATCTCAGAGGTCATAGGTATGTAAATCTAACTACAGTGGGAAACCGCTTGACTTAAAGGTCACCTTGACTGCTGAAAAGCAGATTGTGGTTATAAGGGAGAGACCAGTAAATCAAGAGGGAGCCGCTGGAGGCCTGATCTGGGTTGAGCCCGTGGAGATGAAGGTAATAGATTCAAGATTGTTGGGAAACTGGCTGGGGGAATGATGGGAATAGAGCACCTGGAGATGATTGGTGGTATGGTTCACTATAAGGAAGAGTACAGAGGAACAACATGCTGGCAAGAAAGAAAAGTCGGGACATTTTCAGCAATGCTGAAGCCTCGTCATGGATTCTGGTAGCTTTCACTATAGCATGATGAAATTAGATGTATTTGAAAAGGTGTAAGAGGGGACTTGGCAGTATTCAGAATGTAGGGCAACTTCTGGCATCTTGTGGACAGGGGACCAGGATGCTAATAAGTCTCAAATCTCATGGGACATCCCTGATGATGAAAAAGTATCCCAGCTAGAACATCGGTAGCTTCCTTATGGACAAATGTTCGTGAAGTAAGTCACCTTCAATTTAAGAAACTGAGATAATTATCTGCTGGTCACAGTAGTCTCTGTTCATAGCTTTTTATGAATGATTTAGGCTGTCTTTTCAAAAGTATTTGGCTGAAATTAGCTGGAGGGACAGAGGGAAGGAGACTAAAATGGGATGGATATAAAGCAGGAAGGAAGAAAGTTGGGGCATAGATTTCAGCAGTGGGAGATGCAGAACATAGGGCAGAGGTGGAAAGGGAGGTTGTGATAGCAGGAATCTTTTGAGTGTGCCCAGAAGGTACGCTACATACCAGGTGAACTGCCACACAGCTCTGCCCCCAGCTTCCCTCCTTACTGCATACTTCCTGGACTCCTCCTTTGTTTCTAAATTTCCCATTTAAATTTTTCCTTCAGATGGTCCCAGAGATGCCGTAAACTTGGTCAGAGCCCAATGATACAGTATACTCTAGATCAATAGGGGAGGTGACAGGGCCTGAATGGCTAGTAAAGTCCCGCTCCAACTTGGGTGAATAGTCATTCTTTCTATTTCTTTAGCTTGGTAAAGATAATTTTCTAATTATTGTCATTCACATGGTGTCATTTGGGCCTCAAGCAGCAGTGCTGCTGCTAGGCAGAGCATGAGGTAGGACTGTGTTCATTGTACAAAGTGGTCACTGAAGTTTCATAATGGCAAGTGTGTCCCTGGTGAGTCATAGAGAGCAAATGATGGAGACACTGCTTGAAAACAAATGTAACTCATGGGAACAGAACACCAAACCGAAAAGGGACATTTTAGCAGTGTGTGAGAAATTAGTAAGTGCCAGCTGGCATCTACCTTCATTACATAAGGAAAAAAACAAACATTCAAGAGTCCTTTTAACATGGGTTAGGTGAGAGGCTTGATTCTCACTTGGCCCCCAACACTGGAGACCCAACTTTGCACCTAGCCCCAAACACCTGGCCTAAACCTCCCCAAATGGCACTATCAGTCACATGGTATGGCAGTCAGGCCTAAGGTGTTGCTCAATGCCAAGACTTGCCTTTCACACCCTGGAAATCATGATTGGTGCCCCCTGGGGTTTTATGGTATACAATGTGTGGGGCACAACTGCAGTGTTTATTGTCCCTGAAAAATAGTACAAAGTAGCTATAAAGAAGGGTGAATGTTTGCCTCATGATATGGCCACTACCACCTGTGTATGTGAGGGCCTATACACATGCACACACAAGCACACACATGTACACATGAATATTGCCATGTGCCCCTCCTCCATAGCTTGATCTCAGTTTGATATGTTGGACTCAAAACTGTCGCTCTTAAAATCTAAACATCATTTGAGACAAGGGCCCTTTTTCCTCCAACAGAGGAGTTTCCTCTTAGTGAGGCTAAAGTGTAGGCGTGTCGTTATGGTTAGGCCTGGCAGGAAGGAGAAGGAGAATGACACCTCGGCGGGAACTGAGAAAGCCCAAAGGGGAGACAAGGTTTAGAGCTAAATCAAGATTGGATTTTGTCATGAAAGGCAGAACTGGCAAAAGCATCATTACAAGGCATTAACCTTGTTACACACAGACGAACAAGCAGAGGCTGGGATTCAGAAATAAATTACACATAATAAACTAGACAGAATAGGCTGAGAGCAACATTAGTGATTATGCCCTAAGGGGAGAGAAGGGCAAGATAGAAAATAGGCCAGGGGGGTGGAAAGAGTAAGAATAATTTCTGGACACAGGGGGCCACTAGCACAATTTCCCCACCTTGCTTGGCTCCCTAGGTATTAACTTCACTTTGTGAGGAGGTTTCTCTGGAGCCTGTCTTTCTTTTGTTTTCATTTGCTGAAATGAGCATAAGAAAGGCATTCAGAGGGCTCCCTTTTTTCCATTCACAGGGACCTGTCCATTTCTGTGTGTTTCCAGCACAAAAGAATCCATTTCCATTCAGCCAGAGCAGCCCCTAGAGTTTCCTAGAGGTCCAAGCCTCCTCTTTCCTATTTTTTTCCAGGCTCATAATTGACTACAAAGTCCTGTCTATGGCTAGGGCCTCCCAGCTGGTCCAGTGCCTAGGGCCTCCCAGCTGGTCCAGTGCCTGATTCAACTAGTTATCATTCTTATTTCTTAAGCAGTGACTCATTTTTTTTTGTTCCAAGCTACACAAAAACCAATCAACAGTGGCTTAACTCATGACAGCTATTGTTAACTTAGTAAAAAAAAAAAAAAAAAAAAAAGTGTCCTCAAGAACCTAGCATTTCTTACCTTTCTCTTGCACTAATCTTAGCATGCTGTTTTTCATCCTCCATCTTGGATTTCATGGAAGCAAAATGTCTGCCACCAGTCTGCACATGATGACCTCATATAACTATATTCCAAGAGAGGAAGGGAAGAAGAGGCAATGGGTTCGCTTAAAGGGCCTTCTCTTATCAGTAAGAAAACTTATTCCCAGAGCCCTTCCAGTATGCCTCTTGACTAGAACTGGGACCCATGGATACTTAACTCTTTGAGGTGGGAGAGGGCAAGTATCTGGCAATGGAACATATGTATGTTGCCCTTTTCTTGGACTGATCATGATTCCCACCAGGCATGAGTAACTGCCATCTAAAGGAAACTTAAGGTCTTTTGGCCACAAAGGTAGGAACAACTCCTTGGGTGTGATAGCAACCGTTTACATTTTTAAATAGGGTAGTGATAGCAAGCATGGGTTACCTATGTGTTACTGTGTGTCAGACACTTTTACTATGCTCTGCTGAGGTTTGTATGCTAACTGACTCAGTCCTCAAAACAAGTGTTTGGAAGGAAAGTTATTATCAACCCTCCTATGGTATAGAGGATGAAATGATGTGCTCAGAATTTACTTAGCTAGAAAATAACAGGGCCTGGACTTAAACCCAGGTGTCAGGCTTACTACCCTATACTGCTCCCATCAGGTAAGAGGATCAAATACATGCCAAATAGCACACCGTGAATAATATGTTAGGTGGCATTATTGCTAACACACTTACTACCATCTCATAACTAGCCTACCAGTCAGGCACGTTGGCCTTAGCAGACAGCTGAGAAAGCCAACTCCCACATGGGCTAAATAAGTTGCCCAGGTCACCCAGTGAGTGAGAAACAAACTCACAGGCAGACTAGTCCCTGGTGGTTTGTTCCATCCCACCAGTCTCTCAAGTGGGACAACACTTGATTGAATGGCTATGCTACTTAAGTTGCTGTTGGCCTAGGGCTTAGTTTGGAAAACTATATTGTCTGAGGAGCAGTCAGAAGTCAAGGGAGGATGCTAGAGCACAGGAGATGGTAATTTGGGGACAATTTTCTCCTTGTTCCCTTGCAGGTTTTGAACTGCTTCTATGATTTGGAGCTGATCTTTGGCAAACAAGGTATCTCACCCAGCCTCAGCTAAGGCCATCCATGTCATCATTGTTCTTGGCTAACTGAAATAATTATTTAGCACCTACTGTACACCAGACAGACCTGAAACAATATAATCTTATCTGATCCTTGTGGATAATCTATAACCCACTGTCATTACTCTTTCTGTGTTGTAAGATGACAAGGAGTCATCTAGTCAAAGATAGTGTTAAAACGTTCTAGAAGCCCAGAAATGATGCCCAGTTCCCTGATTTAGCCTCTCTGTGATGCTCAAATATTTAATAAAAATGATAGGCATGGTCATCTGATCTTACATTTGAATGGTTCTGCTTTTATTTTAAGGCAAGATATGTGATATGTATGTGATTTTCTTTTTCAATTTAAAGGTCAGCAGACTTTTCTTCTGTTCATAAAATCACAAGGCTTCCTTATCTAAACAGTGGTCTAGTGTTCCAGTCCTCAGACCCAAAGAGATGTTTTTCCTTAACTTTAATTTGAACAGGACAGCTCCTCATCTTCCTTGATAGCATAAGAAACATTGTCTTCTCATAGGGAAAACAAATCTCTAATGGGCTTTTTAAAACTCTTTAAGGGAGTTCACTATAGAACACTTTATGCAAATGAATTGTTCTCTGAGGTTATGACATCTCTTCCTTGAAAAGTGATCAAGGCATTGGAGGAATCTTTGATAGTTGATCTTTTTTTCCACAGAATAACTTCCACAAGAAATATTGATGGTACTTTAAAGTCTTCAGAAATCAATTTAGTCCACAAATCCATTTAGTTTAGATGTTAATGAAATTTGGTGGGTTTAAAAACAATGAATATTTAGTAAGACATAAATTGAAAGACATAAACACTGTTGGCAATAATATAATGAAGTTAATAAGTCTTGGGCTCCCCCTGCCCACCTCCCTGCTTCCCAAATCGGGCCATTTCAGAAATTCCTGTGATGCTCACTGAAATTTGCCAGTTTTCCACTGACTGAAACTTAAATGTGCCTTTGAAAACCATAGTACAGTTGGGAACCGGACTCTGGCAGATAAAGTATGCTATCACACTGTGTTCAGTCCCCACAGCCTGCAACGGTTCTCTCTTAGCTTCCTATCTTCCAGAGATTTGTATAACAAACTCAGCTTCCTGTCGTTGGAGGCAGGAAGCAGCATGGGGCCCTTCATACCTTTTAAACAAAACGATAAGACATTTTTTGGTCTGCACTCCCTCTCCTCCGGGTTTAAAGAGGGGCTTTATTTAATGATCAGGAGCAAGCATGTGATTGCATGTGCTGAAAGCCTCAGACCATTGAAATGCGTTTAGGTTGAGAGTTTGTGCTTTTCACTTCCTCTTTAACAGCATCAGCTCAGGGTCCAGTCCTACTTCGTTCCTCTTTAGCTGGGTCACTGTGCCTTACCACCTTCCATAATTCTATCCACCCTCTGCTCTCTGCCCTCTGCTTTAGTTACTTGGTCCTTGGATGTCACATAACACTTTTCTTGTCAATCCAGAAACCCTCCTCTCTGCCATGCTAGGATTGTCTGAATCACATTTTGGGAAATGTTTGTATTTACTGTCATAGAAACCTAGCTAAAATGAATCACAGCAGGATCCTGCAAATAGCCAAGGGTAAGAGTGTCTTCCTCCCGGTTCAGAAGTGGGCTTTCTCCTGGCAATAAAGTGGAACTCGGTTTCATCTATCAGCTGGGGGGAAGTGTTAAATGGATGGCCAGCTCACTGCTGGCAATCAATACATGTGAATACATAGCAAACATGTCACTTTCTATGAGTTGGGCAAGCATGGTGGGTTGGCAGAGGAAGTTACTGAGCTGTTCCTGGGGTCTTGTTGAAGAGGCTACATCTGAGGTCCAGAAGTACAAACTGTCCTGAGAGGTCATGAGTGATGTTTTATCAGCATGATGAGAAGTATTACCATTAAAAATTATCTTTTTTCTTATTTGTGCATTTGTGTGCATGTTCAGAAAGAAGGGGATCAACCTGAACGAGTCCAGCCAATCGCATCGTCTACGTTGATCCATTCCGACCTGACATCCGTTTATGGCACCGTGGTAATGAACAGGACTGTTTTATTCTTGGGGACTGGAGATGGCCAGTTACTTAAGGTTGGTTTTCTGTGCCTTCTTCGAATGTCTGATTTTTTTTTCTAAAAAAACTTCATTGAGAATTTCATACATGTATATAAGGTGTTTTGATCAAATCCATGCCCACTCCCCCCTCTGAAGA
>NW_008337073.1:5254969-5259476 GCF_000622305.1 Nannospalax galili | reverse complement strand
TGAAACAGAGTATGTTGCTAACAAGCCCAAGGACATTTTGACTTTTAGCCCAGAAACTGGCTACATTTCTTTGGGGTCTTTTTACCCTAACTGCCTAGCCAATTCCTACCTCCTATTCTTATCACACCATCCTCTGAAGGGGTTACCCAAATTGCCAATAGGGAATAGGGACGCAGACTGCTCTGGCTTCTTCTGTGCTGAACAGGGACACAGGGTGAGGCAATTGAAGTACCTGCCTTTACTACTCCTTCACATCTCCTATTCATGATTCAAGGACTTTCTTACTCCCTTAGAGAGAAGAGTTATGCAATTTGGGAGTCTTTTAGATAGACCCACCGAATGTCTGATTTTAATAGTGGTCCATTCTGTATTTGTATATATTTTTTTTCCTCATGCCCCTGAGTTCTACATAAGACTAAGCTTCTTTAAAGACCCCCTGCAGTGGCTTGTAGGAAATTTTAGAAATCTGCATGTAGACCCCACTCTCACACCACCAGCCCAGCCTGTAAGGAAGCCCCAGCTACCTGCTCCCTGGGAATGAGCCACATTGTATTTGCTTCCTTATTAATAGCAGCTGGGTGAGGTGAATGGGGGTCTAGCCCCTACCCCATCACTGACTCCCCTTCCTACATTTAACCTTTTAGTTCTCTCTCCTTTGCACAGAAATGTACAAAGCACCTGATTTCTCACAACTTCAAAGAGATGAGCTATTAGAGGGCTTGAAAAGAAGAGAAAAACAGGTGTTCCTTCCCTCCAGCCCACTCGCCACCCACAGAGAGGGGTTTGTTTTCTGCCCTTTGTGCCTGCACATACCATGGAGAGGTTAGAGATCTGAAATACTTTGAGACTCCCTGGACTTTAATCTCACAGGACTATTTTGTCCCACTGTATGGATGAATCCTGGTCAAGTTGAGATTTTCTCTTCACTTGGGGGAGGGGCAGTAGAGAAGAGAAAATCAGAGCCATTGAGGGACACATCTGAAATTATCCAGTGGTCCTCTTGTCACTTCAGTCAGCAAGCATGAGTTGCACAGCTCCTATGGCCTCTGGTAACAGCCATGGCTGGGAACTGTACTATGTCAGTCACCCTAGACTGATGTCACTGCTTGGTTTCTCCGTGGTCAGCCAGTTGTCTCTCAGCTCAGATGCTTAATTGAATACTGGCAGATCTGTTTTCCTAACTGCTCTGCCTCTTCAGCTATGTCTTCAGGCGAATCCCTTAATCTGTCTCAGCCTCCATTTCCCCATCTGTAAAATGAGATTATACTAGACAGCCTTGAAGAACCTTTTACTTTTTTCATGGCCTGTGATTCTGTCTTCTGCACCCATATCCCCCCTCTAGCCAAACCTGTTTACTTGCTGTTTTTCAAATGTGTCTTGTGTAGTCCTATTTCCACACTTTGTTTACATTACACCCCCAGCCTGGAAAGTTTTATTTCTTTTGCTGTGCTTACTGAGTTCTCTGTATTTGTCTTGGGCCCCACCTCTTCTTTGATGCCATCTAACTCCCTGAAGGCATCTTGTGTCTCTTGAACTACTCATGACCTGCATTGTCTTTTAGCTTATTACCAATGTCTTCCTTTGATACCTAGCTACCTGGGCTCATGTCTGTCTTGCCTTCTCAACTTGATTTTAAGCTTCTTGAAAAGGGGGCCATGAATTCCCACAGCTTGACAAGGTGCCGAATGTCTGGTAGGCATTTGATTTAATCTGTTTCCTTTGGAGGAAACCCAGTAACATATGGGAAGGAGTTTGTTTGTATGCACATTCTTTTAAAATATACATTGATCATCTTTCCTGTTGTGTTAGATCATTTCCTGGGGAAAGGTAAATACTCATCAGCCATTGCACACTTGTCATTCAAGGATGCCTGTAGCCACCCTAACCTGGTCAGGCTGATGGGTCCCATTAACCCTGCAGAAGAAGTTTCCATCCATCTTTCCTGGGCCTCCTCATCAATTATCTCTTCAGATTTCAGATATTTTTTGACAAGTGTTTTGACAAGAACACTGTTTCCCCAAGCTGAGACTACCAGACTGTTACATGGTGAACTGGAGGTGAAGGAACACTTGCCTATAAATAGTGCCCCATGGGATGGCCTGGCTTCCCTGTCCTGACATCCCTGTCCTGTGGTTTCACCCCAGCCGTTCATGTGCTTCTGGGTAAGTTTCAGTCATGTTGGAAGCAGAGGATGGGACCAGAGGATGGGGTCAAGCTAAAGCCTCATGCTGCTGATGGAGAGGCAGCTAGATGAAGTCTTGCTGTCTCTGTGTGGGGTTAATCCCTTCAGAAGCCATATCTATAGTCTCTATAGTGTAGGCTAGCTTTCTGGTTTTGTGACTAACTTTTCTATAGTGTTTCCTTTATGTTGTTAAGCCTTTCTGTATCTACTAATTTTGTTCTTTCCACAATCCCATTTTACAGAGGGGAGAATGGGGGCCCAGAATTGTTAGGTGATTGGCCCAAGGTTACACAAGAGCAGTTCAGGGACTGGAACCTGGAACAACTTTGGAGACTGAATTCATGTTCCCCAGTAACACAGACTTTGCAGTCTGTGCCCTGGCTCCCAGCCACCTCTCCCTGAGGCGTCTAGGCAAGTGGGAAGTGTGCTGATAGGAATCTCAGGGATCTTGAGGTCTATTAGGGTTCCTAGAGGCTCAAAGAATTTCAGCCAGAGAGGGAGCAGACCATGTAATTAAGGAAACCCCTATCTGGTATGTTTACTTCTTGGGTATTAACCACGCCGCCTAAGCTGTCTCTTGGGACTGTTCCCTTGCACAGCAGGAGGCCATGGGGGGTGAATGTGAGCTGTCCCCATGAACAGGCTCCCTAGGACAGCCTGGTGAGTCTCACAGACTCCCTCCTATATCCCATATGCAGATTCTTGGATGTAACCTTTGACATTACTTAGAGACCCAAAGGCCCAGGATCAGCACAGATAATCCCCAAATCCCTTTATTCAAAAGCTCCACACTTTTTCCTTGCCAGACTTGTCACCAAAACTGTTAGAAAAGATGAACATTGATAGACACAAGCTTGGCTTCTAAGCCACAGTGTGGAGGTACTAATGAGCAGCAGGAGGAGAAGAAGGAGGGCTTGGATCACCCACAGCCTGACTCATCAGTTTTCCAGTGATCAAGAGACGAAGGCATTTTGACATGCACCAGGCACCGTAGTATATGCCTGGCTGGATGTGAGGCAGGCGACAGCAACTGGGAGACAGTTGCCGTTTTTACCACCACCAATAAAAACCTGACTTCTTGAATCGCTGCAAACCTCGTGGAGTTTTAATATAATTTGATGCCATTTTAAACCTCACGCTATTTAAATAATTTTTTCCAGCTTGTGAAAGAATTGTAGGCTCACGTAGAGGGTTGTAGGGTAGCGGGGGATAAGAGGAAGGCAAAGAAAAAATGATCCTTAATTGCGTCATGTAGCGGCAACTGCTGTCAGCATTTTGGATTCTTTTTTTATATAGTTGAGGTCAGACTGCAATTTTGCATCCTTCTTTTCTTCAGCTAATGAGGAGAAGAGGCTTATATTAAAATGCTACTGCAAACCCTTTGTAAACAGTGTTTTTAAACAGCTATATTGTGTTCTTTTATGTGGGAATGCAGTTTTCAACTTGAGCAGAGGTACTACTGATCACTTTAAAAAATGTCTTTAAAAGTGCACTTTTTCCCCCAAGGAAGATGGCACTAGCTCCAAAGGTAAGATTTCAGTGACTCTGTGGTATGCCAGCACCTTCTGCTCTATTGTTAATTCTCTTTGTAAGATTTCAGGGAAATTGGAGGAACTTAGAACCCTAATGTCCTGCCCTATGGACTTCTCAGCAGGTGTTCCTTATGTTATGTAGTGTCCATCTGTCGGTCCCCTCTCCCCTGTTATTTCCCCATTTTACTTCCTTCCTGAACATGGTTGCATACAGTCATTTTTTTCAGTTGTCAGCATCTCCAGATGAGATCTGCTGAAAGTGTACTGACTCTGAGCTCGGCGTTTGGAAATCCATATCACACGTGTCACACAGGGTCTGCCATCGTAGGAACACAGGCTGTATTGTTCTCTAGACTGTGGTAGAGCCTGCAGAGTGGTGTGGATTCCTTTAAGCTGATTCTGTTGTGTATAGAATAGTGTCTTTATCTCAAGGGCAGAGTGCAAGATTTCAAGCTTTTCTAGATGGTAAAATAAGTAATAAGAGAATATGCATGAAATTTGAAATTTGTAACTTTATGCATGCCCATTAACCTTTTCTGTAAGCATAAAAGGTAAAGTATTGGGTGAGGAATAATAATAGCCAACATTTCTGAGCTTTTACTGTGCACCAGGCATTAGAACCAGTGCCTGCATGGGTTAATTTAATTCTTTTTATTTTATTTATTTTATGTGTATGCATGTATTGCCTGCATGTAGGTAAGTGCACCGTGTTGTGCAATGCCTGCAGAGGACAGAAGAGGCTATTGGATCCCCTGGAACTGGAGTTACAGTTGTTAGCTGCCATGTGGGTGCT
>NW_008337073.1:5173534-5254528 GCF_000622305.1 Nannospalax galili | reverse complement strand
TGTTAGCTGCCATGTGGGTGCTGGGATTCGAACCCAGGTCTTCTGCAAGAACAGTCAGTGTTCTTAACCGCTGAACCATCTTTCCAGCCCCAATTTGTTTAATTCTTATGAGTCAATACCATTACTATGCCCACTTTATCAATGAGAAATCCTGGGGCTTAGGGAGGTTAAGAAGTTGACTCAAGGTAATTTGAACCAAAATAATCTGTCCCCAGAGCTCAAGCTTTTCTCCTCCAGCAAAACTGCATTTACAGTTAAAATGTAATCTATAGTGTTTGATAGATAAGAGTACCTGGAAGGGTTGTAAACTTTGCTGTCAAATATTTGGGCATCTAGGCTGTCCCAAGATGCCAGTATTTGAGGTTTACTGAGAAAGGGCCATGGTTTCTGTGGTTTTAGTTTGTTCTGTTTGGGGAGTGCTGAGCCCCTTTTCTAGGAACTGCAAGTGGCTTGTGGGGGCCTCTGAACCCTAGCTTTTTTCACTAGGCTGTTTGTGAGGGAAGGTAAGAATTCTGTGTTCTGTTCTTTTGTTGATTGTTTCAATGGCCCCTGTGATAGGAGGCTGGGGTTTTCCGACTTCTTGATACTGAGGTAGGGGTCAGGGCATAGGAAATTTCACGTTCTGTCTCCATGACCAACAGAAGGGCACTTCTTCACATACTTAGTCAGGACTGGCTATCAGTAGAGTCAAAACTCTATTCCCACAAATGAATTTCATTTTCCTAAGTCATGGAGTAAAATTAAACCAGTTCTAGAAAGTGCTTCAAAATTCAACTTGAAATTCCCGAAAACTCTACCTTGACCTCAGGCTATCAAGGTTTTCAAGTGAACATAAAAGAAAAACATTTTAAAGTGAAATCTTTTACTGCATTCCCACAGAATGTAAAAATAAGTAAAAGGAACCCAGGATAGGACCTGGAGATGGTGGGGACGACTGAGCAAAGTAATAGAGCAAAAAGCTGAAGCAGCAGGAGGTGTTGGGCTGGAAGTGCTTCCGTGGTTGGCTGTTTAGAGTGTTATCCGAAGCTTACTGCAAGCTCACTGCATTTCACTCAATCTAGCTTGTGAGTTCCCTGACTTGGAACCGTACTCCAAAGTCACTGACAAGTCTAGAACTCGCACTTCAGGCCATGTTCTTACAGGGAAGTATGTAGACTGGAAACAAGAGAAACGTTCTATTCCCCACAAATGGATTTCATTTTTCTAAATCGTGGAGTAAAATTAAGCCAGTTCCAGGAAGACTGAAGTATCTTCATGTTTTATCTTTATTATTCTTAGCTACTAAAGCACATTACACACTATTAGATAATCATTTTTGGTTGAGGGGGGCGTGTTTAAGGCTTCTTCCCAGCATTTCTCTAAAACCATTGTATGGAAAAAAAATAAGTGAATTGGCTCATTCACCTTTCCACTGGCCAATGCCACAGAATGGGGCAGAGGAAAAGAAACAAAGCCTCAGATGTTTTAGCTTTGTGAACACCATGGCTTTTCCATCTCATGGCAGTCAGAAAGGAACAAAGAGATAATGTTTTGTTTAATTTTCTTCTCTTCATTTTCCCCATCATGGTTTCTTTCTCATGGGTGGTGTGGAGCTATCCTGTGACTGTATGGTATGGAAATCTCTCCTTGCTTAATCTTAGCAGCGTGGCTGAGAGTTTTTTTGTTTGTTTGTTTGTTTGTTTGTTTGTTTTTTGTATGCAGCCAAAATCCCGGAGCTAGTTAATAGCCTACCATGAAGCTTCAGGAAGATGTCAGTAGAAACAATATGTTGACATGAACTGAAATTCTCCATCAGGAAAATTTGTTTTCTGTACAGGCTTTGGCTGGAAGAATGGGAAGAGCTTCAGGAAATCTTGAATGCTAATAGAGTAGCTTTTCATTTAATAAATTTTTACTGGGTGCCATCTCTGTACCAAGCACTGTTCTGGGTACTCAAGTTACAAAGCTGAGCAAAACAGAGAAGCCTTCCCCCAATCCTTGGTGGGAGGGTGGGAAGAGGAATGAAGACAGAAAACAAGTCAATGAGTTGCCCAATAATAAAGTCATTTTGGCAAGTAAGTAAGTGTTGAGAAGAATACAGTGGCAGGGGAGAGAAACACGGCGTGTGTAGTGAAGAAGCAGTCAGGGAAGGCTCCTCCAAAGAGGTGAGGCTGGATGATGGAGTATGAAGGGTATACAGAGGAGACAAGAGTGACTTCAGATTAGATCTATATTAAGGTCGTATGCTGGAGGCAATAAATAAAAATCCACATCGTGCCCAAGCAGTATGTGTGTGAGTTGGACGAGGTTTCTCTTATGCAAAATTCTACCCATTTTGGGTTGCTGTGACTCATGGTTCCTTCCTGCACTGCTCCTCTGATCCTATTCTTTCTCCAAGGCTGCCCGGCTAAACTGGGCTGAAGAGGAATTTTTCCCTTGCTCTAGTCTCCTGGGTTTTCTTCTCTGGGAGGTTATCCTCATGCCTTCTGCAATTGAAAGTCCAAAAGGTGTTCTGCTGCCCCTGGCTGGGAGATGATGTGGATAGAAACCTATGCTTATCTGAGGGAAGTGAGACTGAGACCCATAGCAGAGGTCCCCATCTCTTGGTACAGCACATTTGGGACCATGGGATGAAGATGAAACCTTCCCGCTGTTCCTTCTTCCAGTTTAGAGAGATCATTTTTTTATCACAATCTGCCAAAAGAAAAGCTGTTTGGCTCCCTTACCCCCAGACATTTTAAAATTTAGATCGTATGTCTTTATTTTTTAAGATTATACATGGACATTGTTCAAAACTCAAATGAACCAAGAAATAGACAGCAAAAGCCACCCATTCCTGACTCCCCATTCCTGTTTTTCAAGGCAACCAATGATAAAAGTTTCAGGGATCTCTTTCTAGCAAGAGTTGATATATACATATATATATGTGTGTGTGTGTGTATGTATATATGTGTGTGTATGTATATATATGTATATATGGATATATATGCATGCAGGGGGAGAGATAGTCTTTCCCCTTCCTGACTTATTGAACATATAACACATTAAACATGTATATAGTATATCAAAACAATTGTATTTACATGTATACATATATTTACTAGAACATGTTAAAATAATATATGAACATAAAGCCCTTTCTAGTTGTTTCGATGGCTGAAGAGTGTTTCATTGTTTACACTGTAATTTGCTTAACCAATTCCTTTTTGTTGGCTATTTACATCGTCTCAATGTTTTGCTTATAACATGATGTTACAATGAACATTTGTCACTACACACATGCACACATACACACATACACACATGAGGATCTCAGGGTCCAAGGATATATGCTTTATAATTTTCACAACTAATGCTAGATTGTCCTCCAGATGGATACTAACCCCACTATCCATGACACATGCAGTTCACACCCAGCACCTCTAGTAAGCAGGCTGTATGAAGGAGCTTGTTCAAGAAGTTTGTTGCTTAGCTCTGACACAACATACCTGGTAACATTTTTAAAATGTAAGAAAGAAAGGCTTTCCTGGTTTAATTCAGAGTTCTAGAGAATGCTGGTGCCTCGTCTTCAATGTGTCAAGTAAATAGATCAGCATCGTACCTCCTACCCCATCTGCATCAGCCACTCTGCAGGAGTAGAAAATGAAAGCCCCAGTAAAAACCACAGGCCACTCCTAACTCACTGAAAACAGACGAATGGTTGGGTTTTCTAAATTATTCCTTCTTCTATTTTAAAGCTAATTCCAGATACCATGACATTCGCCTCAATATATTTTATTATGCCTCTAAGAATTATTATCATGCTCCCAACTGTAACCATAATGTCACTGTCACAGTTATCAGAATCATCTGTATCTCCTTAGGGTTACCTACTATAACTGAAACTTCACAGTTGATTAAAATACACTTAAAATTATTTGATTCAAATTGATGTCCGAAGCACATTTCATTATTTGATTGTTACAGGTCTCTTATTTAGAGCGCCCCCTCCCCACCCCCGACACACACACTTTATTCTCCACTACTGACTTACTGAAAAGCCAGGTCCTAGGACCTGTAGAGTCTCAAGATGAGGATTTGTCCCTTTGCTTCCTTGGGCCATTTAGTTTCTTCCATCACTTCTGCTTGGTAAGCTGAGTGGAAGTCAGCCCTGAAGATGTGATTAAGTTCAGGTTTAAGGCTGTGTTGGGAGTGTGGCACAGGACCATTGCTGAGGGAAAGATGCTTTGCATGTGGCAGCTTCCTGCAGCAGGACCAGAGCAGCAGCCTTTCTTGGGCCTCACTTGAGAATCTTTTTACCA
The DNA here is from genome assembly GCF_000622305.1 of Nannospalax galili. Taxonomy (NCBI): domain Eukaryota; kingdom Metazoa; phylum Chordata; class Mammalia; order Rodentia; family Spalacidae; genus Nannospalax; species Nannospalax galili. The sequence goes on along the minus strand of NW_008337073.1, from coordinate 5,250,248 downwards.
GCCTGTTTGTTGTTGTTGAACTATCTTCCTATTTTTTCTCTCCTAAGCCATTCCTTTCCAGAACCACAGCAGCTGTTTAACTCTGAGCTAAGTTGTAGCTCCTGAATTAGAGACGGCAAGTCCTGGCAAGCCCATACCCTCCTCAGTGCCTGCCTCCTCCTTGGCTCTAGCCACTCACCATTTTCTGTGGGACAGCCTTCTCCAATAGAACTTTCTGTGCTGATAGAAATATTTCACATCTTTAATCTCTAATACAGTAGCATGAGCTATGGGTGGCCAGTGAGGACTTGAAATGTGGCTAGGATGATGAGGACTTGAACTTGTAATTGAATTTAAACAGCCCCATGTGGTTAGTGGCTACCATCTTGGAAAGTGCTGCTATAGAATCATTTAAAAATGAGCCTCAGACCTTTCCCCACCTCCCTTGAGACTCAGATGCTTCCGTTTAAAAAAGAGATTTTTTAAAAAGTCATATTTGACGTATTTGGTTAGTGAGAATGACTTTACCAGAGCTGCTCCTGAATTTGGTGAGTGGTCTAGGAATTAGTTGCACCAATTCTGCTGATCAAGCAGGTGATGGAATAAAGTCACTGATCACAGGCAAAACCAGACTCAGAAGCCAGTGCCAGGTGGTGATGGGTACAGGAAGATGCTCCATGTACCCAACTGATAAGGAGCCTGTGATTTAATAGCAAATGCTGAGTTGCTGTGAGGGTAATGTAGCAACAGGAATATTACTGCTCGGTGGATACATGAAAGTAGCTTTGTCCAAAAAGAATCTCAAGTTCCATTTTTCCTTCTTTCCAAGAAGTATGCTCCATGTAACTAACACCCACAGTAATAGAAATGTGAATATAGGGCTCGTGAGGTGACTCAGGAGGTAAAGACACTTGCTGCCAAGCCCAACAACCTGAGTTTGATCCATGGAAGCCTAGTGGAAGGAGAAAACTGACTCGTGCAGACTGTACTCTGACCTCCACATATAAGTGACCCCACCCCACCACAACCCCAAGCAAAATAAATATAACAAAGAAATTTAACTAAAAAGGAATATGAGTATAGGTGATTATCTGGGTGTGCTTCAACTGACAAAATGCTGATACCATCACTTTTTAAGTTACTGAACTGGATGGAATAATTGATACGAAGATGATTAGAACATGATCCCTACCCCAAGGGAGCTTGCAGTGTAGCCATAGGTTATTATCCATTGAGCGTTAATTATTTTTAAGCATTTCATGATTCGTGTTCAATTTTTACAGAACCTGAAAAGGAAGACCTCATTAGTCCCAGTTTAGAGATAAGGAAATGGGAGTCCAGGGTTAAGTAAGCTACGAGTGCAAAGTCGCACAGCTACTTGAAGGTAGAGCCAAGGTGCAAATGCAAACCCAGGCCACCATTGTATGTCTCCAGGATTACAGTAGTCACTCACATGACTTTCAGATGCATACTCAGACCTTCCTGTCACCTTGTCACTCTTCTGTCACTCCAAGTCTTCAATGGTTTCCTCTCTTCCTGTAATGTGAAAGATGGAATCTGTGCAGGCTGAAGAGCCTGCATCCATCCCTTTTCCTTGCTGCCTCATTGTCCACCTTTCTCGACCCACTATGCTCACACTACACTGGCCTCCTCCCACTTTAAGGGATTCTGCACTGGTTGGGCCTCATTTGAAAACATGTTTCATCCAGAGCCTAGATGACTCACTCCTTTACCTCCTGTGAGTTTCTGAATCAATGTCTCCTTCTCCACTGTATTTTAACTTAGGTCACTCACCACATTCTACTATATTTATAATTTACTCTGTCATTGTTGTTGACTACCATTCCATACACACACACACACACACACACAGAGTGAGTTCCACGAGGGTAAAATTTCTTTCCCTGCCTCATTTTTTCTCACTCTGCCCCATAGTCCAATGTGTTCACTGCTATTTTTCTAGAACCCAAACAATATATGGGTGATCTGTAAATATTTGTTGACGGAAGATGAGTGACACTCAGGTGTCTGATTGCCACAACACAGAATACTGATTCACACCTGCTTCTATTTTATATGTAAACACATACCTACTTGTCTATACCTGTGAACTTGTCAGAATTACTTTAAAATGCATGACGATGTAGATTCATGGAGGAACCTCAGACTAGCCCATGTAAATACATATTGAGCAGCTCCTGCCTTGGGTTACAAGGTCACTCCTGGCACATTACTAACCAAACTGCCACTTGTGGCTTCTGATAGGGCCAGATATGGTCAGAAATTGTGGGCAACAGGCTTTCCCTTATCAGAACATTGCCTCATCATTGAAGAGTAGTTCTTTTGTTTGTTAGTTTCTGGTGACTTTGTCTCCTGCAAAACCAGATACGCTGTACTTGATATTGTCAGTGTTGTTGAGGGTCAGGACACCAGTGGATGCCAATGGAATGTGCTATCTCACCCAGTTATACATAGGGTGTGGCTTTAGGGTTAAGCTGTAAGTTTTGCCATCCTGCTCTTCAGTATACTTAATAGAAATTGTATTTCTGTTTTTGAAAAACAAGGTCATTCTTGGTGAGAATTTGACTTCAAATTGCCCAGAGGTTATCTATGAAATTAAAGAAGAAACACCTGTTTTCTACAAACTTGTTCCTCATCCCATGAAGGATATCTACATCTACCTAACAGCTGGGAAAGAGGTAGGTAGAGATGATGGTTATTACTTCTGACTTATGAATAAGAATTATTTCATTGATGTCATTATCCAGTGGCAAAGCTTTTACTTTGAGCTACCAAGTTTAAACACTGCTTCAGGCTTTGAGAAGACCCATAGAGGTTCACAGGCATGGAATTAAAATCCTTACTGACTGTCAGTAAGCAAGAAATATTACCTATTTAGACAATTTTATTATTGGCTATATTTTCAGTGCCAGATTTTTCAAAGGAGGGTGTGCTTGCAAATGGGCACAAAATCAACAAGGTAACTGAATTTACACATTTATTGTGTGGCCACTGAACAGTTAGATGCGTTCATGAATATACCCAGGGGACTGGCTTTGGAATTTGAGGTTAATATAAGGTCACAGACTCATACATGTTCATGAACCAGGAAATATATGTCACTCACTCTCCTTCTCTTAATTTATCTGACTGTGTTAGTTTTTTTTCTTGTTTCTGCTTACTAAAGTACCTTTTAAATATTTTCTTTAAGGAGAGGAATCAAATATTTAATGAGTTCTTAGTATGTGCTAGTAACTGTTTTTTTTATGGTCTCTCTGCATATAAAATGAATTCTGTACACACGTATATCTGTGTATAATAAAGAATATTAATTAAATACATTACTATTTAATGAGTTACTCATTTTACATATGAAAAGCGTAAGTCTTGGAAAAGTTAAATAATTAGCTCAAGGAGATATATATATATATATGTCCATTTATACTGTGTGTGTGTGTGTGTGTGTGTGTGTTTAAGAGGGCTAGAACTCAAACTCTGCCATGATCCTAAAGCCAATGCTAAGTGCCATCAAATTCCAGATCTGTGAAAGGATATTCTGGCCCAGTGTTTTTTGACTTATGTCCATTTGAACACACCAAGGATGAAGATACTGAGACTTAGATAACTATGTAATAGATGCCACAGGTTCCCTTAGCCCCCTCCCTGTTTCCCTTTTTTCTCTTTCAGCCTTTCTCAGAAGGAGAGCAATTTTTGAGTCATGCGGTCTGGGTACCAGTACCTGGTGTTCTTTAAAAGGCCATACTGCTCTTTGCTGTTTGAAAAGTTGTTTATATCAAAATAATCATGTTAAGGTTGGCCACATCTGAACCTCCCATACCTTTCTTTACCCTTCACCATCTTCTATGCTGGCTTGCTTTGCCATTCAAACAGTTTATTATGTCTCTTCCCTGGGATCCCATATTTGAGAGGTTTTTGTCTATTCAGCAAACTGTATATATTAAGTAACCATTGCCATTCCCAGGCTTTATTTATCAAGGACATCTCCAAACTGCCAGCCAGAGTACTGACTGTGCTACCACACAGAGCTGATAAAATTCCCACCCCCAAAGCAAAGACATTGGAAGTCTGGCTTAATCTGTGTGTATTTTTCCATTTCTCTTTTTGAAATATTTCAAGTAGCTCATAAATTCCCTTTACTATCCTCATAATTACAGAACTTCAAGACCCACTACTGTAGGCTGAAGGTCACTGTGAAAATTACCAATAGTATATAGGTCCTCACTTTCTAGAAGGTAAAGACTTCCAGTTCCAGATCACTAGAAACTTGAAGACCTTAGGGATAGTTTCTAAGTAGATGTCAAGGCTTACTACCTCTATGTTCTTCAATTTAGGATTACTGCAAGATGTTCTATTAGTTAGCCAAGCATGGTGGCACACCCTTGGAATCCTGTTGCTCAGGAGGCAGAGGCAGGAGGATCACAAATTCAAGGCTAGCTTGAGCTAGATATGAGGCCCTCTCTCAAAAAACAAATCCTATTAGTTGATTCTCGTCATGCAGATATGATCCCCAGAGAGGCCAAAGGCAAGGATGGATCTTTCTAGACACTTGGGAAGATATTATTAATTTAAAAAGCCATGGAAAGTCCATAAAATGGTATAATTTGTGCCCATTAAACATAGTCATATGCAGATATACACACTGAAGAGGAATAGTACCACAGTATTAGAGAACAGGTCCAATATAATATTTATAGTATCTTCTCTTTTACATAGATTTATGTTTGTGTGCTTAAATACGTTGAATAGTCTTTCTCAACAAATGTTCTACAGACTTGCATTCCATTGAAGGTTCTCAGCCAGAGTGGTTCTATGATCCATTGTTACTTTACCACTCTACAGTATCATGCTGTTAGGCATATATATTCAAGGGCTCTCAGAAGCCTTGTGCTCAGGAAACCTATTGAGCTCTTCAGATTCATATTTGCTGGACCATGGGACCCTTTTCTCCCAAAGTAAGAGTAGCTAGTTCTTATGACACAAATTATTTAGTGTGCTTCAAACTATTTTGCAATAACCCCGTGAAGTTGGTTGTACCAGTGCCATTTTTGCAGATGAGGAAACAAGGTTAGAGAGATTATGTGACTCTTATTAAAATCCTTGAGAATTAAAAATGATGTTCTGTGAGTTATGAAGAAATAAATATCCACATTCTTGTTAATTCTGGCTCAGACTTGTGGTCTGCTGGCTGCATCTGTCAGCAGTACGGAGGACTGTGAGATGGGAGGGTGCAGTTATCCTGCATGAAGTCAACCTAGAATGGGGGATATGCCCTGTTTCCCTCACAAACTCCTTCTAGAACTCTCCATGTGTCTACTTATACTTTCCAGCACGCACAGCTTCCCAGGATAATGAGTTCTACAGTTAACCACAAATTTTCTTACTGCCTACTGTGGGACTGTGCCTTCAGAAAATGTACCTGGCAGCGCTCAGGTACTCCACTGCTACCTCAGCTGCCTGGATCTGCCCAGCACTGCTGCTCTCTGGCCACTGTTTGCTGACAGATGGGAAAGGCACTCTAGGGACAGGGAGTGATTTTAATTCTCTATTTCTTTCTGCTTGTTTTTGTTGTTGTTGTGGTGGTGGTGGTACTTGGGATCGAACCCAGGACCTTGCACATGCTAAGCAAGTGCTCTACCTCTGAACTCCATCCCCAGTCCTGTGTCTTTTATTTTCAACTCCAGTGGAGTGAGTGTGAGCCAGGGGACCAGGAACTGAAGTGGAGCTACCCTAATCCCACTTCATATCCACATCCCCTGCCAACCCTTCTGGGGCAGAACCACTGCTGTTGCTAAACTCCAATGCTTGTTTCCATAGTGCCACTGAATATGCCTCTGTATGAAAAGTAGGCAACCTGGCTCTGAGATCCCTATGGAAATCATTATTCACGGATCAGAAACCCTACTATAGGTCAGAATCACCTAGAGTGCTCTTAATATTATTAAGGCCCTGCCCCCAGACTTGGCAAGAGTCTCAGCCACTGAGGAGTCTAGGAATACAATTGTCTCTTGGTATCTTCTGGGGATTGGTTCCACAAAGCCCTCAGAATACCAAAATCTGTGAATGCTCAAGTATCTCAAAAATTTGCATAGAACCTGTACACATCCTCTCATGTACTTTAAATCACCATTAGATTACTTATAATGTCTGATGCAGTGCTTACCTGTAATATAATACAATGTTAATGCTATATAAATCATGGCTCTATTGTATTGTTTAAGGAATAAGAGAAAGAAAGTATACTCAACATGGGTAGACACAATTTTTTTATTTTTTATTTTTGGTCTTTTTGAGACAGTCTCCCTGTAGCCCCAGCTAGCCTGGAATTCGCTATGGAGATCAGGCTAACATCAAACTCACAGAGATCCACCTGCCTCTGCCTCCCAAGTGCTGAGATTAAAGAAAGGCGTGGGCTACCACACCTGGCTAACACAATTTTTTTTCACACAGTTTACATCTGCTGTTGGTTGCATTTGTGGATTCCAGAGCTGCTGGGGTGGGAAGGGCCGACCTTCTGTATTTTCAAAAGCTCTCAGGGTTATCCTCACATACCAGCATCCCCTCCTAGAATTTGAGACCTGCCTCTGATGCCATTGTGTCAGAGCTCAAGTTGATAAATACCCACTTTGTGGTCCTTCATCAGATAAGGTGTTATAGGGGTTTTTTTGTTTTATTTATTTATTTATTTTTTCTGGTGTTGCTTATAATTCCATCTGAGCTGTTGTTGTCTTTATTTTTAGGTGAGGAGAATTCGTGTTGCAAACTGCAGTAAACATAAATCCTGCTCCGAGTGCTTAACAGCAGCAGACCCCTACTGTGGCTGGTGCCTCTCGCTACAAAGGTATTTCCTGAATTCTTTCTCAGCAACTCACATTTTCCAGAAAGTGTTATGCTACAGAACACTTGTTGCCCTACTTTAACATCCATTTCCATGACTTGGGGGAGGAGTATTCTTCCAGGACTGAAATACCATGGTGTTACAGTAATTAGTTCCCGAAGACAGTTCCTGCCAATGTCAAGGCCACCAAGTCGGTTCACCCAGGCCACGCAGAGCCACCCAGTCTGGGCACCAGAGGGGGCAGATATGTGACACGGAAGGAGAAAGGTCAGCATAGGTGAATTTGTTTTTTGACTTTCTACCAAATTCTGCAACGTTTGAGAGAGAGAGGCAAAGGTTCTCCCTTGGAGAAGATAAAAGAATAGGGATGTTTGAAAATTTTCGAATGAATCCTCATCATGCCTTGTATTCTGCTGGCTCGGTGGAAGCCTCATTATTGATGGGGTTGTCTCCTTGCGCGCCATATAGCCGTGGGCCTGATGTACAGTCTCAGTCTCCAGGCAGAATCTGCGCAGCCTGCTCTTGAATTACGATGTACATGACCCATCTAGGCTCAGGGGCGACTTGTACAGGCTTCCTCTCCAAGGCAGTTCTTAGCGTCCCTGGGACCAGCCTGGTTGGATTCACAGTTGTCATGGCAACCCAGTACTCAGGCTCTTACTATAGAAGCAAGGAGGAGAGAGCCTTCACTGCAGCTCAGGCAGGAATGAGAGGAAAGAAAAATAAACCACAACACAGTGGCTGTCAGATTGGTGCTTTCAGTTTTTAAAGATGAAAAAGGATAAGCAGTTGAGCAGGTGGAGAGCTACTGAACACTGGGCAAAGGGGTAGTTGGGAGAGGAAAAGAGGACCAAGAAGTGAATTGGGGAGCTAACGGGAGAGAGAAGCAAGAGGCATGATTGGAGAGGGGGATTCTAATGCAAGTGGGAGGCTTGGGAAACAAACTAAAAATATGAGATGGAATTAATTAAGAGTTCATGGAGGAAGTCATAATTTGAGCTGCCATAGGTGACTGCCCTCACCTGCCTGTGCTGCACTTCCTTACTGGGCTGTCTCTGTCAGAGTCCCTAGCAGACAAAAGAAGCAGACCCAGGAAAATTCTCATGAATAATTGTAATTGGGTAGGAAACCTTTTCTTCTTGCAACATACCCAAGAGTAGACTTTAAGAAATTAACTGATCACACTAGCATTGTATGGTTGTTGTAGACTTTTAGACCCGTTCCATTTATGTAGCTTCTCTGTGTGTATTTGGCGAGCTCTGGGCAGGAGTTTATTCACAAATGATGGTGACAGTGGTGATGATTAAATAACCACATGGAGAGAGTGACTACTCATTCAACAAGCTTGGGTCAGGGGTTGATGGGAGAGGTCCAAACTGGTAATAGGAATTTTGGAGTTAGTTGTATTTAAATGGTACTTACAAAAGCCTTAAGATCAGAACAGGGAGGGAGTCTAGATTGAGAAAAAGCATTCAAGAGTGGAGGCTGAATGCTACAATGTTTAGGGTCAAAAAGGAAAGGAAACAGGCAAAAAAAAAAAAAAAAAAACAATGAGGAGGGAACAGAAAGAAAGAGAAAGCACTTACGGGAGGGGTTCTTGCACAGCAAGGACAAAGAGGAGAGAGCAGTCCACTGTGCCAGCTCCTGCTGAGGTCAAATGGAGAATCCGCCCATTGGACTTAGCACATGATGATCCAGGACTGTGGCAGAGGCTTATGTTTGGGGTGATACCAAAGCTGCAAAAAACAATGAGAAGACAAGGAGTGGGGCGGTTCCTTGCAGCGTTATTGAGAACGACAGCAGAGAATGGGACAGAAAGGAGAGTCCAAAGAATTCAGGGGTTAAAAAACATTTTATTACGTTTTTATCTGGGGAAGGGTACAGCATCTGTGCCACAGCATGCATGTGGAAGTCACAGGACAGTTTGCAGGAGCTGGTTCTCTCCTTCTACCCTGTGGATCCTAGCAATCAAACTCAGGTCTTTAGGCTTGGCAGCAGGTGCCTTTACATCATAAATCAATTTGCCCATCCAAGTTTAGGGTTTTTAAGATGCATAAAATAATGGTGTTTGGGGCTAGGAAGATGGCTCAGTTGATAAAGTGCTTGGGATGTAAGCATGAGGACCTGAATTTGGATCTCCAGCACTCATGTAAAAAGCTGGTAGCACATGCCTGTAATCCTAGTGCTAGAGAGGCAGAGACAGGAGGACAAGGGAAGCTCATTGGTTAGCCAGTACAGCCCAATTCATAAGTCCTGGGTTTAGTGAGAGACCCTGCCTCAAAAACTAAGGTGGAAAGAGATTTGTGGAAGATACTTGACATTTCCCTATGGCCTCCACACATACTTTACATCTTTCCCTCCCCCACACACACACACACAACACACACACACACACACACACACACACACACACACACACACACACACCAGTGCCTTTGTATGCTGTGGAGAAAATTTCAATAGAAAGAAAGAAATGGATGATTCAGGAGAGAAGAGAGAGTTGTAGAATATTGTCTTTCAACAGGTTTCAGAAAATATGACCTAATACATCACTGGGGGAAGCCAGCCTCAGACAGGGATAAGAGGGAAAGTAGAAAGTTTGGACCCCAGTGCTGGTAGGGTAGAAGCTTGCTCAGGGTCTTTTCATAATGTTCCAGACATCCTATGTGACATTAGACTGGTGAGAACAAGATTAGGGGTAGACAGAGGGAGCCCTGGAGGTTTGAGGAGAAGGAGAACAGAAGGCAGGAAAATAGGGTATGCTTGCCCAGCATTAGGACCTACCTAAGGTTGGTGACCTTGCTTTTGAAACAGAAAGCATGGTTTTGCTTTTCTCAAGCTCTGGAGCTGCCATTGTAGAGGAGGATAGAATTCATTTTAGCCAGAGTTTGGGGCAAATACATGAAGGGAGAAAGGGAGGAGCCAGGGAGTGCTTATGAGGGGTAGATGTTGCTGCTGTAGACACTGATGTATAGAATGATGGACCCCAGGGTGTGAAAGAGGGAAGTAGGGATTCACTGTGTAAGGGATGTGAGAAGGTGGTAGAATCTGTGCATTGGAGATTTTAGTTGGAGAGCTGGGAAAGGAGAAGTGGCTGGACTATGTGGGACTCAAAGAGGAGATCATTGAGAAGTGGGGTTATTGGTAATAATAAGGTCTGTAGGATCATGGAAGTGGGGATGGAGAGTAAGACTATTGAACAAACAATAGTCAGGGACCTGAAGTGGTTGCCAAATATCAGATGAATCAGCCATCTGTGTATCATTCTCAATTGCCAAGAATAAGGAATGTTGAAGAGAGTAAGAAATGAAATAGTGAAGAAATAAAGGTAAGTCAAGAAATTAAGGGGAGGGGAGAGCTCTGTAGATGGCCACTATGAGGAGGGCCAAGGATGGTATTTGTTGATAGCATGAGCTTCAGGCCTGTGGGGGGTGGTTAGAAGGAGAGAAGAATCATCCAGAAGAGGCAGTTAGGCCTAGGTAGGCCAACTGTGATGACGGAAAAGACACAGCCAGTCCTTTAGAGCGACATGGGGAGGGAAAGCTGTGTCTCAAGGGGGAACAGTAAGCCAGGTGAAAGAGGCCGTTGGGGTGAGGTAAGGGGATCAGGCCATTCTTGACAGCTGGCTGAGAGTTCAGTATCTGTAAAAGCCCCTTTCCTGTTTTTCTTCCAAGTCCCTGCTGAGCACTCTCCAGTAAGAATGATCCTTTTACAATCTCAACCAGATCATGTCCCTCTAGCTTCAGTGGCCCTCCTTCCCTGACCTCTGCCCAATGCCCTCATTGCAGACAAGGCATTCTGTGATCTGGGCCTTCAGTACCTCTCTTTTCATTGCTTCATCCACACTGACTCTTTCTGAGTCAAGTATAGTCCAAATATGTTCCTGCTGTAGGGCCATTACCTGCATTTACGATTTCTTCATTCTAGAATATTCTTCCCCAGATTAGCTCTTTGTTGGCCATCTAGTTTTAGAATGCACATCTATCTCCACCTGACTACCAGTATCTGATAACTTGTGATTCTATTACTACTTTATGGTTTTGCACGGCCCATCACTATAATTTTATTCCTCTACCTCTGCCTTTATGCTTAGTTATATATAATATGCTCCAATGACAAAATGAGTGAGGGAGATTGAGTGATTGGTAGGCAGTACCAATGGCAGGTTGAGATTCATGCCTTATATCATATTAGCAAACATTCTGGAGTTGTGGGGTGATGGCCTACTAGCCATGTCACCTAGCTTGGTTTCCAATTGGCTTGGTTCTGGTCTAAGATGAAATGAAACCCTCAGTTCTGTGACTCATGTTAAGCTCCCAGTACCATTCAAAATTAGGTATTCTAAAGGGGGATGTTTTCTTATAACAGCAGAGCATCCCACTGTATTTATTTTAAATGTCACAGATTTATTTAGAAAAATAATTTATTTTCTGTGTTGAGAAGGTTGAATTTTCTTGTATACATGTCTAGAAAGTGGGTAGGGAGGGGTGCAAGAAAACTTATACTATCTTCCCTTTGAATAGGCACCCAGCATAAGCAGATAAAAAACAATTAAGTAAACAATGAGCTCTAAAAAGTCGAGTATTTTATTGTTGGAACCTCAAATTCAACCTGTGCTGAATTTGTGTGTGTGGGTGGAAGGTAAATTTTTGCAGGCTGAATATCTTGGGGTTGGAAGCCGTTTCTCAGCTTTTTCCATATTGCAAAGCACAGCACATGTGTTCAGTTATGGATTTCCACAAAACTGGCAGTCCTGAACCAATGAGCCGAAGAGGTTCCAAAAGTTCATTTGCAAGTTTGTTTGGCACACAGAGTGCATTTTCCCATAGAAACAATGTCACAAATTAAGGATGGATTCCAAAGCCAGCCCACAAAATTCAATTTATCTAATTTCAACAAATATTTGTTGAAAACCTACCAAGAGTTCAATGTGGGAAGCGAGATAGCTAGGTACTCTTGAGCAAAACCAGATGCCATTCTTGGCTTTAAGAAACTCATATACTAGCTAGGGGACAGACCTGTCAGTAACCAACATTCATTCAATCATATGTCCGATCATCAATATTTATGAAGTGCCCACATGTTCTAAGCCTGATGCTCGATGCCAGAGGTACAGTTCTTTCTTGTCTGAATGGAGCTTACAATCTAGTGAAGGATATAGTAAGTGTATCTGTTAGGTTTCTGCTTCAGTAATACCACCTAACAAACAGCCTCCAAATTCTTAGCGTACAAGAAGAAGTAATTTATTTACATTTTTCTTGTGCGTGGATCCACTTGTCAGCTGTGGGGAGAAGCAAGAGGTCTGTGTCGAGCTGTAGGTTAAATAAAGTCAGGTCTGTTTCACATGTCTTTCATTCTGTACATAACTCTTGTTAAGGCAGATGTATAAGATAAGATGCCGAGCTAAGCTACACAGTGTACCCAGAGCCTCTGTTCATATCATGTTTACTGCTAAAGCAAGCTATGTAGTCAAGCCCTATGAGTGGGGTAGAGGAATATACTAGATCTCTTCTGTCTAGTAGGTGATGTTATAAAATGGCCTGGCAGAGGTCTATATAGATCTGTGATTTTAGTACAAGAGGGATTGAGGACTTGGGAACATGAATCCAATCTCTCAGTAAGTAAAGGAGGTAGGAAAACAGAATGTAATAAGGCTAGGCATGGAGGAAATGAGCATTTCATGAAGGTACATAAAGACTATCTGACCCATATGTAAAAGATTGAGGGATGCTTCCTGGAGGAAGGGATAACTCAGCTGAGCCTGAAGCACAGGAAGTTACAGCAGGGAAGCTGGCTGAAGGACTCAGGAGTGTGAGAGGAGCTCTGTGAGAGCCTGGCCTGAAGCAAAGTGTGGATGAGCTCACAGCAGGGGAGTGGTGGGACATGATGGGGTGTGGAGAACAAGGACAGATGAGGGAAGTCTCATAAACCTTGTTAAAGAACCTGGACTTTGTTGCAAGTACCTTGGGGAGTCATTGTTTGGCTCACAGCAGAACAGAGCAGCTGAGCCTGTTTTAGAGTAAATACTCTAGGGTGGGTGCAAGGTGGACTTTAAGGCACCCCTGGGAGCTGACAAATCAGTCAACAAGTGATTGTAGATGAGCAAGAAACTGAGGCCTGGATTAGAGTGATAGTAGGAAGGAGTGGGTAGATTGGAGAGCTCTTTGGAAGCTAGCACTGACAGGACTTGGTGATTAATTGGAATCCCCCTTGAGTCTGACACGCTAAAAATAGGGTCATAAAATGAAAAATAAAAGATCAAGGTGGCCACCGTTTTTCTGGAAGATATATTCTTTTTCCTTTGAGCCAAGACCTCAGAAGGGAAAGAAGTGACATCCAAATAATACTGGAGTATTCCCATGGCCCAGGCACTGGACTAGGCACCCAGGTCAGATAGGGGAGGGCTTCTGAGAGATGGCAGAACAGAGTCTCGCTTGTAGGGATGAGTCCATAACCAGCAATGTGGGAATTGTCTGTTGTGATTACAGGGGAACGTGTGCAGGCACCTGGCTTGGGTGACCAAATGGACAGAGGTGTCCTTTACTGAATAGGATGTGAGAGAACCCCATGGGCTGCTGAGGGGATTAAATCATGTAATTTCCATGAATTCCTCAGCAGGGGCTGGCTCATGGGAAGCACTGGAATAGTGTCAACTATGGACTAGGAAGTCAAGGAGTGAACACCCAGGGTTGCCCTCAGCTTCAGAGAGAGGGTGGTCTTAATATTTGGGCCTGGAAGCCTGAGTAGGCTCTCACCCAGAGCAGAGGGATTGAGAAGCAGCTCAGCCTGAGGTCTGTTTAGGGAGTGGCATATTGGATTTTGTCTCTAGGACACTGAGAAGGAAGGAAGGAAGGAAGGAAGGAAGGAAGGAAGGAAGGAAGGGGATTAGAGTACTGGGTGGGATAGGAAGTGATAGGCTCTGAGTTTAGTCTTAATTAGTATGTGTTGGGAACTCATTAAAAGGCTTTAGACAAAGGACTGTGTCTTTAAAATAGTTGTGTCTTGTAAAGATTATCATCATGGCAGCCTGAAAGGTGAACTGCATTAAGTTAAGCATCAGCTCTACTGAGCACCCCCCTCCCCCGCCCATTTTGTAGAATGAGTTTATTTCACATCTCTTCCTAGGTCATCTACTTGCTACTTGGGTGGCCGTTTCTTCAGATTTCATGTTTTTTCCCATCTCTTCCAGTGCCACCATGGGGTCTACTGGGTTTCAGTCACATAATGGAATCAGGACTAGATCCTCCTCAGAAAACAGACCATGTACAAACAGCCACATGGGCCAGTCCCCTTGTCCAGAAACTCCAGTGGACTCTCATATGAACATTTGAAAATTGCCCTTTTCTGACTTTTTTCTAGTTTCCTGTCTAGAACTTGTAATGCTAGTTACTCTTGCCTTTACTTCTCCTTCACATCTCCTATTCACTTTCTTTTCCCTTTAGAGACAAGAGTTATCCAATTTGGGATTCTTTTAGATAGACCCTCACCCTGCGACCCTGTTCAGCATGGAAGAAGCCAGAGCGGTCTACGTCCCTATTCCCTATTGGCAATTTGGGTAACCCCTTCAGTGGATGGTGTGATAAGAATAGGAGGTAGGAATTGGCTAGCCAGTTAGGGTACAAAGATCCCAAAGAAATGTAGCCAGTTTCTTGGCTAAAAGTCAAAATGTCCTTGGGCCTGTTAGCAACATACTCTGTTCCAAAGGCCAAAAATGTCAAAAGTATTTGGGAGCTAGTATCTAATCCTTAAAAGATTTTAGGGTTACCTCTTCAAAGGGGGAAATGTTGGAGGGGACAGAGTAGGCATGGACTTGATCAAAACACCTTATATGCATGTATGAAATTCTCAGTAAAGTTTTTGTAAAAGTTAAAAAAAAATTCCACAGAGTGGAGACAGAGCCCTCAACATGTTAATTATGGGTTTCTGGATACTCTTCTCAATTATTCATATAATTATAAGCCCCCCATAGTCTACTGTGTGTATTTTCCATGGTGATAGTTGAAGACCTTCAGGCAACCTCTAGTATCTGTTTTTAAGTCTTCAGCTGCTGTTAGGCTGCACCACACGTGAGATTGTGAAAGGGATCATTTCTCAACTCAGCCTAACAGCAAGCCCTGTGGCCTAACTCCCTGTCAGATTTGCTGAAGGACTGGGAGGAAACAGAGGCGATCTTAATACAGGAGAGAAACGGAAATCTGTGAAGAACTGGCTGGAAGCACATCACAAGTGCCTTCCTTGCTCTCCTGTCTTGAGGCCTTTCCTCTAAAAGGCACGCCTTTGAGAATTCTGGACTGACTGTCAGCCCTATGGGAACCCTGCCCACCAGGATGCCATTGCCCTAAAACTTGCTGGCAACAGTCCCTGCTGCACAGTACTTATGACTGTGCTCTTCCAAAGCCCCAGTGTGTCTGTTTTCATTGTGAGGGGGGCCTCTCAAGTAGCTAACTCCAGCAAAGTGAGCCCACTTAGAGAGCCTTGTTTGACAAATAAGGTGACATAGTCCCAGGGATTAGGATGTGGAAATCTTTGGAAGCCATTCTTCACCAGCCTCCAGAGGACACAAATCTAAGCTTATCTCCAGTTTCCAAGCCATCTTTATCTACCACTGTAGGAAAGAGTCAAAGAGACAGGTGTTTCCTGAAATGGTGTTTCCCAGAAAGGCAAAGCTGGAGTACATGACCCCAAGGACATTTCATAATAACCAGTGTACATGAGAAAGAGGATGGACGTGAGGGCCTCTCCAGCTGTACAAGCCACTCTCCCTTGAAGCTCCTGCACATTCATTCAACAGATACTTCTTGAGCACCTACTGTGTGTCAGACATAGTCCCCAGCTCTCAGATTCTCAGCATGTGACTCCCAGTGAGTTGCATAGACCAATAACCTTACTTCCATGGAGGTCCTTTGCATGGAGTTGCCATAACACATCACCACAAAGTTTGTGGTTTATAACAGCACAAATGTTTCTGTCACAGTTCTAGAAACCAGAAGCCTGAAATCAAGGTATCAGCAGGGCCAGATTCCCTCTGGAGGCTCTAGAGGAGGCTCTGTCCTCACTAGTCCCAACTTTCAGTGGCTTCTGGTGTTCCTTGGCTCATAGTAGAATGACTCTGCCTCAGTCTCATGTGGCCTCCTTTCTTGTTTGCACTCCAATCTTTCTCTATTTTCTCTTAGGAGGGTACTAGTCACTGCACAACCTAAAGCCCAGGATAATATTATCTTGAGCTTCTTAACTAATTGCTCCTGCAAAAGATGATTTCCAAGTTTGATGGCATTCTAAGGTTCTAGCCGGGCATGTCATCAGGGGTTGGTGGTAGGGATGCTGCAGTACAAAAATCAATAAGGAAATGGTGTAGCTGATAGCAAGCAGTACTGAATAAACTCAAGAAAGGGAACGAGGGGTGCTGATAGGTTGACAGCTTTAAACTGGGGGTCCTGGAAGGCCTTACTGGACCTGAAGGAACACATTCAGCTTCGAAGGCACCATAGCATTTAGTGGAGTGACCAGGAAGACAATTTGATGTGAAGATCATTCTTTGTTCCTCCTTTCTTTCCAGTAGAGGATGTGTCCTTGTGTAGATCCCAGGCTTAAAGCTCATGTGGTGACACTTCTTTATGGTTCAGTACAGTTCCGATGACAGCGATAATGATAATAATGGGATTTGGGGGTGGCCCCTCCTCCTTGTGTGAGGACCCCATTGTGCGGACTAATTGCGCAGACACAAGTAGGACAACTGTCTGTAGGGTGGAAGCAGTGGGGAGCAGAGAGAAGTGTGCTGCGCTGGCCTTGGGGCATTCCTGAGTGACGCTGGCACAGCCTGAACCTGTGCATCTGGGTTACTGTGAGTGCTGGAAGGAGATGGGGAGCCTTCCACACCAGAGTGGGGTCTGGGGCCAAGATGAGTCTTTCCAGGGTCTTTATCTCCTTTGTCAGCTACTAGAGAAAGTGTGGGTTAAGCCTATTTATTGCAAAGGAGAAGGTGAAGAGGTGCTAAAAGTATTAAGGGACACAGCTCCACTATTGGCCTCTGAGGCAGTGGGCAATGACTGCACAGAGAGATGCTCACTTTGCTCAGAAGCCAGTTTGGTAGAGGTGGCAACTGAACTCATCGGGCCTCGGCATCCCAACCCCAGTACTTACCCATGCCATCTCTGTGAGTGGTGCTCTGATTTCCAACAAGCCCCATTAAGAGCACCCCTTTTAGTAAATATATGTTTTAATGGAATGGGTTCTTTTTGAAGTGACCTTATCTGAGGCAGCATGCATTTTCATAAGTATGTATTGATTGGCTTTTAAAAATTCCTCAAATGTTTTCACTTGTCTCTCTGACCTCAGATTTGTCCTGTTCCCAGCAACTCCTCCACATTCAAACACAATGTTCAGATCTGCATCCTGAGGCCTGCCAGTCTAGGTTTTTTGCTTTTGTAACATCTTGTAATGTTTGAATGTTTTTATTCTGCTGTGTGGAGCGTGTGCTTCTGATAGGCGAGGTGGGAATTGATATGAGTCTCAAGAGGAAGAGTTGTAATATCATGTCTACATGTCCTGTGCTGGGAGAAACTGAGGCCCACAGGGGCTAAGAACTGTGTCCCTAGTGACAAGGTCGTGTGTGGGAGAGAGGTGGAACCCAGACCTTCCTGAGCCAAGAGGCATCATTTTTCTATCCCACCTAGTTTTGTTTTGGTTTTTTTTCGGTCTTTTTGAGACAGGGTCTGCCTGTAGCTCCAGCTGACCTGGAACTCGCTATGTAGACTAGGCTGGCCTTGGACTCACAGAGACCCACAGTGCTGTTATTAAAGGTGTGCACCACTACGCCTGGCAATTTCCTCTACTTGGTTTTTCTAAACACCTTCCTTACACTCTTCAGTATAAGGTCTGCATTTGGAAATGAAAAACGACAACTTTTAGTACACTCATCACTCGCTAAAGAACCACATGGGGCAAAAGCCACAAATCCCTTTTGTGTGAGCGTTTCAGTCTGCAAATGTGTTTCATGTGTGTTAAACAGCTCCAAGTTTCAAGACAAAGGCTGATTTTCCACCATGCCAGTTAACAGGACGACCTAGTGAACAAAAATCAAAGAAATGACTTAGGCTGGTATCATGGAGACACAGACAAGAATTTAGTCCCTTTAAATTTTAATTCTTAATCCAATTTAGCTAACCTTTGTTGAGTACCAGCCGTGGGCCAGGCCCTGTACTAGGTCCTGGGGGAAAACAAAGATGAACTCGACTGTACCCTGGAGAAGCTTGTGAAGTTTAGTGTGGGAAATGGACAGCAAACAAATGCTCTAATAGCTTTGCTCAAGGCATGAGGAGACCCCAAAGAACCCCTACTCTTGGGAGGAGGGAGAGCAGTACGAATCTTCTAAGAAGCCTTGCACTATGCCTGCCTTTGTGCATAGAAAAGTACACTGGGCATTGAGCTGGTACAGAGAAGCTATGCAAACGGGCATCTCGTCAACCTTATCATTCAAATCCCTCTCTTGTCACTAACATTTTGTGTTGTTTAGCCAATAAAGACATAAAGTTTTCAGATTCTGCCACATGAATTATTGCCTAGTCAACCAAAGTTGGGCAGCACTTCTTGATGTGTGCGACTAGTTTCTAGTCTCCCATGATAACCGTCAGCAAAAGTGTTCAGAGCAGAAGCATCACTCATCCTTGTCTGGGAAAGTTGCAAAGCACAGCTGCATACTCAGTGCTCTGAGACAGCCTAATACACAGACATTGTTTAGTTTTATGAACTTAGGCTTCTCAAATTGCTTGGCAATAACCCCCTACTCGAACATTAATATTCCAAACAGTCACTTTGAAAATGTAATAGAAGAAGAACCTGTATTTTCCTATATGGCTATGCCCTGGGAGAACCAGTTTACTATCACTTTGGAACATATAGTGTTCAAAGGCTATGAAATCTTTGAACAATGTGATATAGTAGAAAGAGTGTGGGTGCTGTTGCCAGACATGCTCAATAACCTCCCTGCACCTCAGCTTCCTTTTCTCTGACACAGAGGCGGTAACAATGACGCCTATTTTGTGAATTGGTTCTGAAGGGTAATGAGTTACTCCCACTGACCTTAGGAAAAGTGCTAGATCCATGGCAGTGGGAAGGTGCCATGGTTGAATGTGTCCCCTCACAAAAGCATGTGTTGGAAACATGATCCCTGGTGCAATAGTATTGGAAGGTGGAACCTAATAGAAAGGGTTTAGGTCATGAGGGCTCCACTCTTATGAATGGGCTAATGCTAGTTATGAAAGAAATTCAGACTGCAATTCTAATTTCCTGCCATTTTGTGCACATGTGCCTTCCCTTGCCACACCTCCTTCCTCTGTGGGATAATGCAGTAAGAAGACTCTGACCTGATGTGGCCATTTGACCTTGGACTTCCTAGGTCCTGGAGCTGTAAGAAATTAATTTCTTTATTCTTTTTCAAATTTCCCACTCCTGGCATGCTGTCATAGTGACACAAAATGGACTACGAGAGAAGGGCAGGTTACTGTGAAGCCACAGTCCTTGATTTGCTATTGCAGTTTCTCCACTTACTATGACTTTAGGAGACCAATAAGACATCTTGTAGGTCTCAGTTTCCCTCTCTCTGTTAAGCAAGGACAATTACAGTAGCTGTATCATAGGTTTATTGTGAAGGATAAATGAATCAAATCACATGAAAAGACATTGCCTGGCATGCTAGACATTTTTGCTTTTAAAAACAGTCTAGATTGTCTGTGCTATTAGCATAGTTTTATCATGTAGACTGACTTGAAACTCCAGTGATAGAGATTCAATTTTTCAGCTTTCCTAGCAAGTTATTTTGGTCTTGTATTTTGGCATTCCCGCTTCCTGACTCTGGGTGCCTTGGATTCAGAGTTTAGTTTGTCACAGGGACTTCCTATTCTTTTTCATTTAATGGAGTCTGACTCCTTCATCTTGTGGACTGGCAACTGTAATTTAAGTCGCCTGATTCTGGGACCACCTGGTCCCTCCTTTGGGGGGGGGGTGTGCCTTTCTTAAAGACACCGACAGCTGTTTCAAATCACTTAGCAAAAGACCTTGGGATGCTCTTGGAGCAAAACCATCCCTCTGTGTGGATGCAGCTGCCTATGTGAGAGAAAGAAGATGGATCCTTGGCTTGTTAAAAGTTTTCTGATATTGTATCAGTGGAGAATCTTTTGGAACAGGTCATGCTCACCCCACATTCAAGCCAATTACCTGATATTTAGTTATCAGATTCCTTCAGGGACTGTCTGCTCTTGGTGAACAATTAGATTAGAGGATGCTGATGAAATTCTAGTGGCAGGAAGTAGAAGTTGCATTTCTGAGTTCAGAGTTTCTATTTCAAGGTTGAGTAAGTGGTAAATTTTTACTGAGAGATTCTAGCCTAATAGAGTCAGATCCTCAAGGTTCCCCCCACATACCCCATCCAAGCACATGGGCTCTTCACCTGCCTGGAAACCAACTCATTTTCAGAAGCGGCTCTTCCTAGTCTTTATGTTGGCATGAAAACAATTAATAATTTAAACTATGCCCATTTAAAAAAATAGAAATGCTATACAAATACAATACTATAATAATAAATTTAAAAGTCGATCCAGCTGGGCATCATTCCCAGACTACCAACTGAGCAGAAACACAAATAAGTAAAGAAAAAGAAAAGCTGCTATATGATGCAAACAGCTGCGATCTCCTTGTTTCCTGCTACTCTTTTATTGAAGATATATAATATCAAAGTTACATTATGGGTAAATAGGTTTTGTGGCCTAACCTGGAAACCTAATCACTGCTTATAACATTATTTCTTGGAAGAAATATATTCTATATTATAAACAGATGGTTTGCAAGCAATTTTTTGGAGCACAATAGATTTGTGAGGCTGGTTCCCCTTGGAATTGTAACCTCTAGCTGAGCTGGATGCTCTGTGTTTATTATTGATAGATGAGAATTCAAGGCCTCTTAGACTCCCCCAGTTCAGTGTTTCTCTTGCAAACCCTAGCTGTTCTTTTCATTCTAAAGACTGCTTCACCCTCTATGTTCTTTGGCCCTGGGGCTCCCTTCACTGTCTTGTCCTAGCCTAGCCCTACTTTCTAAGTTCTGTTGAAGCCCCAGGAAGCTAGGAGGAACTCTGAAGGGTTTCATCCTGTGCACTGTATAAAATGGTGGTTTGGGTCCTAGGAAGCCATGCAGCTAGGTGGTCAAGTGTGTGTCTCTGAAGTCAAATTTCTGCCACTCCACAGCTAGGTGATGGGGAATGTGCCTGTATGCCTCTGAGCCTGTTTCATTCCTATAGAATGAGGCTCTTGTGAGATTTATCTGTAAGTACTCCAAACAGTACCACCCAACATGAATGCTATCTCCTCCATCTCTTGTTTGGTGGGGTCATTGCTCAGGGATGTTAAGGAAAACACATATTTCTATTTATTTAGGAAGCAATCTCACTATATCAAAGTAGTTTCTTCTGAATTTCAAATAGGATACTTGGAAGTTTCCGGAACTTCCCTGTTTGTCACTAGGGTAGAACTGGAACATGTTTTCTGAATTAGGGGAGGGGGAGGGGTGGCTCGTACTTTCATCATATTTAAGTGCCAGTATTAAACTCTATTATTATTGTGAATAAATTAAGCTCCATAACACATGGTAATCTGAGAACAGGCTTTTTAAATAGTTTCATGCACTAATTGTTACCACATACAGGGCTTTTCACCTAAGGAAAGTTGGTTGTTTTTTTTTTTTTTTTTTTTAATTAACATTTTTTTTTCTTTGGGTAATCTTTTCTTTGCATTTGGGCAGTTTTACTTTCTAATTTGCAAATAGACTTGAATACACTTATTGACTTTATTGTGTAGGCATGAGATCTAACCAGAAATAGGAGCTAAAAAAGTAAAGTGGTGATTGGAGTCTTTTGACTTTCACATAGATCCCAGCATGGTTTAAATATGTCCTCTACAAAGCATGTGTTGTAAAGCTAATCCTCAGTGCTATGGAGTTGGGAGGTAGGGGTTGTTTAGGTCACGAGGTCTCTGACCTCATGAATGGATCAGTGCCGTTATAGACAGGCTTGAGACTTCAAGTTCATTCTCTTGCTTTTTCTTACCCTTCCACTTTCTACCATAGAATGAGGTATCAAGAAGGCCCTTGCCAGGTCTGTGGACTTCAGCCTTGGACTTCTTAACCCCTAGAACTGTAAAGAATAAATCTCTGTTCTTTCTTTACAAATTACCTACTCTTCAGTGTCCTGTTATAATTATACAAAATGGACCTAGACACATAATTAGTACTGAGAAGCAGGGTTGATGATTTAATAAATACCTGACAATGTGGAACTGGCTTTGGAACTGGTCTTGAGTGGAAGCTGGAAGAATCTGGGGCAACAGGAAAGAAGAAGCCTCAGTTGTGGTGTTAATAGTGACTCTGACGAGGGCTTAGAAGACCAGCAATGAGGAGAAGGTCTGGAACTGTGGAAACTCTTAGAGATTGCTTATATGGCCATGATCAAAATATCGGTAGAAATATGGATGGTGAGGGCTCTTCTGTTGAGGCTTTGGTTGGAAGTGAGGAGCAAGGTTTTGGAAATGGGAATAAAGGGCGTCTACACTAGTCACTTTTCTATTGCTGTGATAAAATACCATGACCAAAAGCAATCTAAGAAAAAAAGGGTTTATTTTAGCTTATGTTTCTAGAGGGACGTCAAGTTGAGGAAGGCACACTGTGGTGCAGGAGCAGGAAGCTGACAGGTCACATTTTCACCCACACAGAGGAAGGGAAGAGAAGAGAACAGGAAGTAGACTAAGGCTATAAACCTTCAGAGCCCACTCCCAGTGGCATACTTCCCACAGTGAGGATCCACGTCTTAAAGTTTCCATAACCTTCCCAAACAGTACCTCCAACTGGGGGGTCAAGTGTTCAAGTACATGAGCCCTTGGGAACATTTCTCATTCAAACCACCATATCATTACATCATTTCAAAGAAGTTGGTGGAACTGTGCCCATGGCCAAGGACTTTGTGGAAGGCAGACCAGGGGTCTCTGGTAGAAGACATTTCTAAGCTAACTACTGAAGGAGCTATATGATAGCTCTTAATTGAATATAGTAAGATGTGAGAGAGCAAAAATAATTTGTGTGGAGTTTGTAATTAAAAAGGAAGCAGGGTGGAAAGCTTTGGAAAATTGTCAGCTGGCCATATGAAGAATGAAAAGGCATTCTTAGAAGATGAAATTGGGGGTGTGACCAAGGACCATTTGCTAGAAATTACCATGGCAGCTAAGTTCCAGTCCCCAAGATAATAGGAAGATGACCTCAAAGACATTTCTTCAAAGCAGGTGAGGACCTTGAGGGTAATATCTTTAGATAGATGCCCTTAGACCTCAGCACTCAGGCCACTTGAAACTCTGCTCCTTGCATTCTGGTTCAGTACCCTTTGGTCACCCCAGCTGTGGCTGAGATAGGCCCGGAAGCAGTTTGGGCTGCCGTTCTTGACGGTGCATGTGATAGGCCAAAGTAACATCTACCTGGTGCTAATTCTACAGCTACATAGAGTTCAGGAGCTGGGAGGCTGGGAGTGCCTCCATCTAAATTCAAAAGGCTGTCACAACAGTCTGATAGTCCGTGCAGAAACTTGCTTTCTACAGGGGACAAGGAAAGAGTTCCTAGAGACTCTTCACAAGTGTCATGTGTAGAGAACCATAGAAATAGCGCTGTTTCTGAGACCTCAGAGCTGTAGGGCCTTGGAGAGCTGAGTGAATGAACCGAGCCCATCATAATCTTAGAGCAGAGTTTTCTGAGTCCTTGGTGAGCTAGTGTGCCAGGATGTGTGATGTGGAGTTAAAGGAGATTATTCTAGAGCCTCAAGATTTAATGTTATTAATCCTGTTGGTTGTAGGATTCCAACATACATGGAACCAGTTGTGTTTTTCTTCTTCCTTAGTTCTCCTTGAGGGTGGGACTGTCTCTTGTACATCTGTTTCATTGTGGTGTTTTGGAATATTCTGGAAACACATAATATGTTTACTTTCAGCTTAGCTGCAGGAGGTTTTTGCCTCAGGGTGCATCATGCTTTGGGGCTTGCTCTTATTTTCGTTAAATGAAACTCTGGATTTTGAGTCAGTACTGGACCAAGTAAGACATCAGGGCTTTTGATTTAGAATGAATGTGGTTTTCAGGTGAGGATATGAATTTTTAGGGTCAGAGGTGGCATCCTGTGGTTTGAACGTGTCCCTCTCACAAGCACATTGGAAACTTAAACCTCAGTGCAACAGTGTTGGGAGGTGGAGCCTAGTGGCAAGTGTTCAGGTCAAAAGGGCCCCACTTCTGTGAATGCTTAAGGTCATTGTGAACAGAAAGAGCAAGGGACTGAATACAGACTCTCCTCTTACTGTCTTTTGCTTTTCACCCTTCTCCTGTGGATAAAACAGCCAGAAGCACCCTGCCAGGTCCAAGCCCTCAACCTTGGACTCCCCAGCTTCTTAAGAAATAAATCTGTATGCTTTATAAATTATGCAGGCCCAGATATTCTCTTAAAGCAACATAAAGTGGACTAAGACAGCTCCTCAAAAGAGGATATAGCAAGAAGCAATACTACTATAACAAAGAAAATAAAAACATCTCTGTCATCGTCTCCATAAGACACTCATGCTAATGTGACTCCAGCTTCCTATTTCACAACCTGGCAAAATGGAAATGAAGGCAGTTAAGAAATCCTGAGATGGCTGGATGCGGTGGTGCATGCTGTTCAACCCAGCACTTGGGAAGCAGAGGCAGGCAGATCTCTGTGAGATCCAGGCCAACCTGGTCTTTAGAGTGAGTTCCAGGCCAGCTGGGGCTACAAGAAGACCCTGTCTCAAAAAATAAAAAAATAAAAAGAAATCCAGAGGGCTTGTCTGGCATGCATGAAACCCTGAGTTTGAGCCGTAGCTCGCCAGAACCATGCAAACCAGATGGAGAGAGGGAGGGAGGGAAGGAGAAGAGGGAAGAAGAGAGGAGGGAGAGAGGGAGGGGAGAGGGAGGGAGGGAGGAAGAGAGAGAAGGAGGGAGGAAGAACTATTCTCAATATGGAAACTCATAGTGAATCCATCCTGTTGGCCATTTCCTGTTGAGTGGTAAGTGCAGCCCAGACAGGCTCCCGGGCGAGAGAGAGAGAGAGAGAGAGAGAGAGAGAGAGAGAGAGAGAGATATCTGCCTATCTTGGAGGGGCACACTAGGGCCTCAGCCTCACCAAATGTCATGCCTAACAGTGGGATTTTGACATTATTTGGACAATGGCATAAGGGTTTATTCACTTGGCCACTGCCATGATTGAGCCATAGGAATAAGAATGATAGCTTTCAAATGAAATCATTTCAAAGTCACTGGTCTTGTTTACTAAAATGTGGGAGCTGAAGATCTGCTCCCCTTCCTTGAGAAATTTGAATGTGTGGGTAATGTGCTGTTGTAAAGATTTTACAATCTGCAATATTTGAGAAATAATAAGATACTGTTGTTGGTTGACCATCTGGTTATATATTCTTGGTGTCATGGTTTGCTTTAAATTTTTTTTTTAGCTGGAGAAAGGCAAGGAATGGGAGTTGAGAAATTTCAGAAATGACTTTTAAAACATATAAACAAAGAATTTATGTTTAGGTGGGTAATATACAGCTTGTTTCTCCCTCGTGTGGAATAGGAAGTAAAAGGCTCATCATATATACTGTCCCTTTTTTCTTTTTCAAAAAAAGAGTTTAACCTCAACTCCTAATTTGATTCTCAGATTCGAACTTTTAGCTTATGTGGAAAATAGTCCCTTTGCCAGAAAGAGGAGTCAGACATAAATCAAAGCTCTAGAAAGAAAAATCACCAACAGAAAGAACCTATAGAGATTTCATATTTCATCCATTCATTCAAAACTATTTATTGAAACCCTAGTATTTGCATCTCATGCTGCCAGACACTGAGGGATTTGCTAAAGAAACATTAGAGATGCTCTCCCTTCCTTTGAAGAGCTTAGTGCTTACTCAGGGAGAAATGGCATGGACATATGAAACAGTTAAGTTGTAATTCAAGGCAGCATATGATTAAATACCAAGACGTGTGGCTCCAACAAGAAATGCTATAGGAGTTCAGAGAAGGGAGTGATAACTCAGTGGCATGACTGCTTTTTCTGCCTACAAATTGGCAAATCGTAGCACTATTTGTATGAAATATTTTACACTTGTTTTTTTGGCAGCCTTAGGCCTTGACTCCCAGGCAGCATTAAGAGTCTGCAAAAATATTTGTACTCCAGTCTCTGTAGAATTGGCTTAATTTTTTTTTCCCCCTCTTCCTTATAGGCAGGAAAAAAAAAAAAAAAGCCTTGATAGAAACCAGAGTGCCCGGGAGAGGCAGGGAGTTTTTGACGGTTGCGATCTTTTTTTTCAGGTACAAATAAGGGAACCAGCCTCGCGGTTCTCTGTGCTTCAGTACCACAGAACTTGCAAACTCTCTGACATTGAAAGAGGTTTAATTTGAACTTAATGTCTGTGACGGATGAGCAAGCCATCAAGGGTCAGGTAGATTTATGGCCTTGGAGAATCACTAATGAAAATCCTTTTGGTTATAATGTTGGTTAAGGACTGACACAGATGTGGGGGGAGTCAGGACAGAGGTGTGCCTACAGGGAACCAGGTTCCCCAGTGGATGACAAGCTAACAGTTATGTGCTTGGTGGTTAGTGAAACTCACTGACTTCCTGTTCTATTTTTGTCATATTCAAATTAGCATAGAACTCAAAGCTGAAGCCAGGAGGCCTAAATTGTTAAGAAGAATTAAAAAGAGAAAGAAGAAGAAGAAGAAATAAAATACTTTTGAAGTCAAGTGTATTGTTTGGGCCCATTCTTAACTCACTGCACTGTCACTCAGTGGTTGTGGTCACCATTTGGACACTTTTGAATCTCACAAATCATGGGTTTGGGGTGGGGTGGGGTTTAAAACCTCACAGTGGCTGGTTCCTACCACCTTCATTTAAATCTTTGCTTTGCCGGGGTGCAATTCAAGCTGCTCTTGATCCCATTCAGTACTAGGCCATTTGAAGATAATGTGACACTTGGTCTTCATGCTTCTTGTTGGGTTGGCAAAGGTTCTTGTTGGTAAGACAAAGGTTCCACAGTTAGTGTGACCTAGAGTGACCGATGCATCAAGGAAGCCAGTGGTCTCAGTGTGTGAGCATCTTTTTATCATTGTGCTTGGCCCTGGAAACAACTTAAATTTTATTTGGGGCATCTTCTGAGCTGGCTGACCTGGGAAAGTGGCTTGCAAAATGTTTTACCCATATCTTTTGATATAATTTGGTATCTGTCTAAATAAATGTTCTGGAGCAGATGGTTAGGGAATGTCTTATATTCTTGGGCAGACTCTGCCCTTGAAATATTTTCATTTAATCATCATGCTGCAAAGCACAAAACATTAGCACAAAATGAATTACCGAATAGGTTGATAATCTGGTAATGTGTTACAAATCTAAAATCTACCCAATATGTAAACCCTTTTCTTGGGATATCTTCTAGTAAGTATTTATACAAGGGAGCTCTTTATTTTTTAATCCTTGAGAGAATGTGCTTTGGTTGAATGTATTTGGCGATGTCATTGTGAGAGATGGCTCAACAGTCTACGTTCAACGTGTTGTTGACATTTGTTCTTTGTTCCTAGACATGACAATAAATAAATAATGAAATAAAGCCTCTGCTATTTCCTTGTTGCCTTTCATGATTTGAGCTTCAGTTTCATATTCTGACTCAAAACCAATAATCCAGAGGCTGGAGAGACAACTCATTGGTTAAGAGCACTGGCTGCTCTTGTAAAAGACCTGGGTTCGATTCCCAGCACCCACATGATGGTTAACAACAGTCTGTAACTCCAGTTCCAAGGGAATTCAACACTCTCCTCTGACCTCCATGGGCATTGCACGACGTATGCACTTACATACATGTAGGCAATATACTCATATATGTAAATAAAAGTAATAAAGATATTTAGAAAAAACAAAATAATACACTCTATAAAGCATTTGTACTGAAGCTGGGTGTGAGGAAGTTGTAACTAATATGTGTGTATAGTTGCTGACATTGCCTGGTGTTTTTTTTTTAGGTGCACATTTCAAGGCGATTGTGTACATACAAGGAACTTTGAAAACTGGCTAGACATTTCATCTGGACCTAAAAAGTGCCCTAAAATTCAGTTAATTCGAAGCATCAGAGAAAGGGTAAGAGGAAACATTTTTGTTTGTCTCCATGATATTGTCTTATCCCATACAACTCATGCTAACTTCCTTCTAGATGTTAAAAAATCTATTAGCAGTAAATCAGGATTAGTTATAGCAGTCCATTCATTCTGTTAATGAATCCTGCCAGATGCCATTCATCTGCCAGGAAAGCCAGCTACATCGTGGAGTCTGCCCTCATGGAGTCTGTCATCTTGATGAGCTAAAGATGACTCTCAGTAGTTGAAATTAAAGAGAAGACGGATTTTGATGTAGTAGAGAAACATCTTGATTTTTAGAATAGAGAAAAATGGGGGCTGGAGAGATGGCTCAGAGGCTAAGTGCACTGGCTGTTCTTACGGAAGACCTGGGTTCCAATCCCAGAATCCACATGGCAGCTAATAAGTATCCATAACTCCAGTTCTGGGGAATCCAACACTGTCTTCTGTCCTCCACAGTGCACAACACAGGTGCACTTAACATACATGCAGGCATAACACTCATACACATAAAATAAAAATAAACAAAATAGAGAAAAATAAGTTCAGATTTCTGGTTATCCAGATTCCTGAAATGTGACTGAATTGTAAGGTTTTGTTTTGTTTGATGTGTTTTTATACTGTTATGTTCAGGCTTCTAACAACTGTCCTGTGACCATAATAGCCTCAAGCATTAGGCCTAACAAATAAGTGACAACTATTGCAGGCGGGTCCAGCCAGTGGGCTCCTGAGCAATGAACACATTCAAGCATTTCCTGATGCACATACCCACCCTCCCCTGAAGGAGAATAGAATTCTTTTCATGGTGCTGTAAGGAGACATTTTCTCCCTAATTGTGACTCTTGTGTTATGAATAATTGTACAGACTTCCCATCAGCAGCCAGTTGACCTGTCTGTTGAGCTCACTGTTTTATTTGAATGCCACATTAACAAGGAAATGGGCCGGGTTCTCTTTTCTTACACTTTGCCATTTCAAATAGCAAGAACCATACCACTTAAGATGATTTAACATTTAATAAAGGAGAGACAGAACATTTAATGAGTGGTAAATAATAAAAGAAGTAAAAGAACCAAGCTTTCGAGTCATGGCTGATCAGAACTCATGGATTTAAAGTTATTTGGTGGTTGTCACTTTCTGCTGTCTTCTGGGATGAAGGTGATTTCTAAAACTCCAGACAAACCTCTACTAGTTCTGAGTCAGTGGGATCAGATTCAGTATAAAGAAAGCTCAGCCAACCACTCTTAAGGATGACCAAATTTTTCCCTTACTAGTCTGAGAAACAACTGACTTTGATAGTAATAGAAAATAGTAGAAAGTGTTAGGGCATGGTAGCAACATACATTTAATCCTAGCACACCAGGAGGCAGAGGCAGGAGGATCTCTGTGCGTTCGAGGCCAGTATGATCTACATAGCAAGTTCCAGGCCAGGCAGGGCTACATAATGATACCCTATCTTAAAAAAAAAAAAAAAAAAAAGTATCAGGATTTTTTAAAATATACTCAAGACTCTGATAAGTGGTTAAGATTGTACAAACTTTTTCCTTTGTCATAAGAAAAACCAGTCAAAGTCACTATTTTAGTCCTATGTAGTGGGGGAAATTACCTTATAAGTGCTGCTTATATAATTTGCTTCCTATCTAGGGGTTCACTAGTATAACTTAATCATCATTTATATCTCATCTGGAACATTAAAAAAAAAGCTTTGATCCAGCTGGGTGTGGTGACCCATACCTGTAACCTCATCACTCAAGAGGTAGAGGCAGGATCTCTGTGAGTTTGAGGCAAGCATGGTTTATATAATGAGTTCCAGGCCAAGCCAGGTTTACATAGTGAGCCTTTTCTTAAACAAAACAAAGCAACTTATACCCAAACAACCACTGGTGCTTTCTTCCCCACGCTGAATCCCCCTTGTGGCTTACCGCTCGTCCTCGTAGTCTTCCCACACAGCTATTACCTCACTGTCCCCGGCTTAGAGATAAGAATTCATTTTTTTTCTTTGCATTTATTTATTTATTTACTTATTTATTTATTTACTTTTTATTTATTTATTTACTTAATTAATTTATTTATTTATTTATTGTGTATGTGTGGTGCACACATGCATGCCACAGCACACATGTAGCCAGCAGACATCTGCTAGCAGAGTCATTTCTCTTCTTATACTGTGTGAGTCCTAGGGATCACTGAAGTTGGTAGGCTTGTAGTAAGCTCCTTTATCCACTTTAAGTATCTCAATGGCCTTAGAATTTAGTAATTTCACTGAAGTTATTCTTTGAAGCTACCTTTGGATTGATTCCCTTTTTTGGTAGTGCCAGGAATTAACCTCAGGTCTTATGCATGCTAGAGGCAAACACTCCACCAATGAGCCATACCCCAGCTCTGTACTGATTCTTTTAATTGCATTGATAAGAAATCTGACTCTCTGCCTCCCTCTGTCACTATGCCCTCCCTCTCATTAATTACAATCTTTCATATGTTGGTCAAGCGTTCTACTACATAGCCATATCCCCATGACTTCCCTTGATCACATTATTTCATGATATTCCTTCCTTTAATAGCCATCTGTGATGTATATAAGTTTCTGGTCATTGTTTAAATAATACCTGGTCCTGATCTATAGAGATGGCATTCTACAGTTGTTCCCCACTTCAATCTATTAGCTTGTGTCAGAGCATTTGCTCCCCGCCCATCCTATACCCAGTAACATTCTAGTACCTTTGCAGGTACAGAAAAAAAAAAAAAAAACTTCATATACTGCAGAAACTTTGTTCACAAGAAGCATTGTTTCTTTACATAAAACAACTAGAAGCCATGCATGGTGGTGCACCCTTTTAAGCCAGCACTCAGGAGGCAGAGGCGGGCAGGTCTCTGTGAGATCCAGGTCAGCCTGGTCTATATAGCAAGTTCCATGGGACTATAGGGAGACCCCGATTCAAAAGCAAAACCAACAACAACAACAACAACAAATAAACAACAACTAGAGAATAGTGTATCTTTATCTTCACTGTGGAATTCATATTAAAAAATAAAACCGAGAACAGTTCCAGTTAGTCTAGAAGGGATCCCTCTGGGGTTTTGGTGAGCAAAAACAGCAAGACGCAGAACAGAACATTGTGCAGTGCGTGGACTGATGTTGACCATAAATGTGCCTGTTTGTGCACATGTCTCTATGGGATTGCCTGAACATGGAGAACAGTATGGAGGAATTCATATATGGTTGTAAGTGTGGTTCCCCCAGTTGAATGACTGATGTAATGAAGAAGGAAGGGCAGACATGACGAAAGCAGAAGCAAGTGGAAGCTGAGCCTGTGTTGTTAAGTAGACACGATCCCATCATTGTATCACACATGCTTGTATATCTATAGAGATTTAACATTCAGTAAAAATGGTTCATACTTCGGGGTGTAGTGGCAACACGCCTTTAATCCTAGCACTTGGGAGGCAGAGGCAGGTGGATCTCTGTGAGTTCAAGGCCAGCCTGGTCTACATAGTGAGTTCCAGGACAGCTGGGGCTATAGGGAGACCCTGTCTCAAAAAGACAAAAAAAAAAAAAAAAAAAAAAAAAAAAAAAAAGGTTCACACTAATAAAAATATAACAGATATATGAGTAGAAAGCATCTCTCACTTGCCTCCTAAAAGAGAGAAGGTAGAGAGACCCTTCTACAAATCAAAACTCAAACAAGAAATTCCATGAACACTGATTGTCAATATTGTTAAAGTTCTATCTTGTGCAATAATTATACAAGAAGCAACTAATATAAATAATTTGGAATGGAATAGAGAAAATGTTACTATTTGCTTATCCTAAGTTGTTGCATGTGTTCAAAACCTAAACCTAAATATGTTCACTTTAACAGTTGTTCTAGGATTTCAGGGTGTAACTTGGTGATAAAGCACATCCTTATTAACATATGCAAAGTCCTGGGCCTGATTTCTTGCACTGCCTAAATTAAAAAATGATAACAAAAATTATTAAAATGAACAAATCTAATTGCAAATATTCAATGAATACTCAAATATCAATAACCATACTGTGTGTCAAGTAAACAATTTTTTTGATTCATTTAAATTTTATTTTATGCATATGAGTATTTTGCCTGCATGTGTGTAAGTGTACTGTGTACCTGCAATGCTCACAGAGGTCAGAAGAGTGTATTGGATACCCTGGAACTGGGGTTCCAAAAAGTTCTTGGCCACCATATGGGTGTTGGAAACCAAGCCTGGGTCCTTTGCAAGAGCAGCCAATGCTCTTAACCCTGAGCCATCTCTCCAGCCCCAGGTAAAGAAATTTTTAGCTTCCATTCATAAAAGAAAATCCCCTCCATAAAAGCAATAGAGATATTCAGGGACAAGTTTCAGAAGCACATACCACATTTTTCAAAATCACTTTTACTAAGAGACATTTGTTGGCAAGGGCTACCAAAATAGTGATTTTTGGTTTTGCAACAGCTTGTCATAAGCCATTTTTTTCTTATAGTAATTGAATAGCAGAACAGTGGTCTATTGAGCCTATTTATAATTCATCATAGTGGAACCTTATCAGTTAAAAGCATAAGTATAAGTAAACATACAGGATATCTACCCAGAAGGTAGGAAAAATGTCTCTAACATATTCAGAAACATTCCATGTTCCTTGGTGGAAAGAGATCAGGAAAAGCTACTTCTTACTTTTTCTCCAACTTATTTTCCTAGATTTTCAAATTTTACTTTAGTGATTTGAGTAGGCATTTTCTTTAATAATGTATTAATCTAGAATAATATGAACTGATTGAGAATATTTAAAATATATTTTTTAAAGTTTATTTACGTATTTATTTAGGTATTCTTCATTTGATTGAAAACAAACACATTATTACAGAAATATATGTTTTATGTTTATATAGTATGTGTATATTGTTGAATGTCTAGCAACAATAATTCAGTCCACGTTTTAATTTTAAAATAATGATACAGAGCCATAGACTACAACTCAGAAATGAATATAAGAAATTTAAATATCAGATATTAGAAAATAAAAGGAAATAGAGTCATAGGAAAACTCACAGAAAATGGGCTCAAATGTGTGTCCCCAACACTGGGAAAAAATGATCTATACAAGGAAAAACAAGAGTTAACTAAAGCAAATACTTCAGACAAATAATTGCTATAGAGAAAAATCTTCTAAGATAATAATGCTAGGATAAAAAGGGAAAAGACAAATATTAAGATACCAAAAAGCAAGAGGGCAAAATCACATATTCTCATAAAAACAGATTCAGAAATGTAGATATAAATATGGAAATATGTTCAACCTCACTAGTTATGAAATAAATACAAATTAAAGCGATAATAAGTTATGCTAACACCCAGTGTTAGTGATACCAATTAGCACAACCCTTTTGGAAAGCAATTTGGCAGTATGTTTCAAAAGTAATAAATATATGCAGTTTGTTTAAATCACTAATTCCAAACATAGAATCCTAAGCACAAAGACACTATTACAGTAGCATTTAGAGAATCAGAAACCTGTAAATAACCAAACTGGTAATAAGGAGAAAAGTAAAATAAGGTACTTATATGTCACTATGATGGACTGTTGTATAGAAATGAGTTCTTTGATACCATGTTTGTTGCAGTCTAATTGACACTTCAACCACCCCTGTGTCCATCTGGCCCATTGTGTCATCACTCCCTTTTCAGCCAGCTGTTTTCAAGAAAGAGCCAAGAACCCTGGTAAGGATTCTCATATTGGACTTATGAAGCCAAAGCTTCAACTTTTTAACCACACTCACCTGGAACCCAGAATCACACAAAAATACTTTGGCTTCCTGGCTGTGTGCTCCTCCTACTGCACCAGAGACTACTGTCTCCTGTTTTCGGATGAACTCCAGCTGTCTTCTGCATACTGTTCCCTTGAACCTGTTCTTGCTAAGGTCACTCCTGACCTCCACATAGTCATCCTAAAGACCTTATCTAACTTGGCTGTTTGACAGCATTCTTTTAAAAATATTTATTTATTTGTTTAATGTGCGTGTAGGGGGTATGGGTATGCATGCCCAGAGGCCAAAAGAGAGATCAGGTGTCCTCCTCTATCACTCTCCACCTGTTCCTTTGAGGTAGGGTATCTTCCTGAACCTAGAACTCACATTTTCTTGACTCAGATGGGAAGCCAGCAAACTCTAGCAATCCTCCTCTCTCCACTTCACTTAGAGATGTACACCCAGCTTTTTATATTTTTAAAACATTTTTATTTTATGTGTAGGAGTGTATTGCCTGCATGTTTGTAAATACACCCATATTGTGCCATGCCTGTGGAGGTCAGAAGAGGGTGATGGATTCCCCTAGAACTAGAGTTACAGACCATTGTGTCATCTCTCCATCCCTGACACCCAGCTTTTTATATGTGTGCTGAGATCCAAACTCTGGTCTTCATTATTGCACAGCAGGTGCTCTTAAGCACTGAGCCATCTCTAGTCCTGATTAGCAGCATTCTTGATGCCTCCCCTTCCATGATACATCTCTACTTTCTCCTCTTCCTCATGCCCTAGACTTTCTTGCTGGAAAAGCTCCTCTCCTTGACTCTAAATAGTGCAGCTATGCAAGGCCCAGTCTGGGCTCTTTCTTCTTCCTCCACTTTTTCTCATGCAACCTTATCCATGCCTATAACTTTATATATCATCTGTATGTTCATATCTCCTTTGCCTCAAGTATAGATTGTCCCTCTTACCTTCAGCTTCTTCTTGGCATATCCTCTTGATGCCATACAAGTATCTTGAACTTGAGATATACCATGAATTGCAATCTTAATCTTCTAGTCACAATCTTCTACTCCCTCAGTGAGTCCCATCTCAGCATTTGGTATCACTGGTATCCATCCCTTTTCTCACCAGAATCTCATATCCGCATCCTGTCCATTCTACCTCTAAACTGTTCTAGAAGCTCCAATTCTTTCGATTTCAATGTTCTGTCCTAGCCCCATCTCTTGTCATATCTCAGTAATCTCTTGATGCCATTAGGCCTGCCAGTCTAGTAAAATATCTGTCTTTCTACTAGTCTTTAAACTCTTAATTTTTTTATGCGTACAAGTGTTTTGCCTGCATGTATGTAAGTGTATGAACCACAGAAATGCCTGATGCCTAAAGAGGCCAGAAGAAGGCATCAAATTGCCTGGAACTAGAGTTATAGACTGTTGTGAACTACCATGAGGATGCTGGGAATTGAACCCAGGCCCTCTGAAAGAACAGCAAGTACTTTTAAACATGGAGCAATCCCTCCAGCCCCATAGTCTATAAGTTCTTAAAGGGCAAGGACTATGGCTGTTTAGTTTGCTGGTTATTAAGTGCCTTGTGCAGCATTTGGCTATTTTAGGAGCTTGTTGTTTATTTTTTAAATGGGATGGTTATGGTTACATAAAAATTATATACATAAGAATTGGAAGGAATTGGGGGGAAATTAAAAGAGTTGATGAAAATAGGATTAAAAAAATCTGATACTCTTTTTAAATGCTTGAACAAGGAATTCATGGGAGAAATGCATGTAGAAAATATAACACATTGTCCCGCAGATGGAAACTGGGTTGAAGAAGTTAGCAGGACTGAGAGTTCAGCCACCTGTGAAGATGAGCAAGTAGGAGTGGCTTGGAGTCCTTTCCTACTCTTCAGTCTTCTAGAGCTGGGTGGCGGTCCATACCTATAATCCCAGTGACTCAGAAGGCTGAAGGAAAAGGATCACAAGTTTAAAGCCAGCTTGGCAGCTTAGTGAGACTCTATCAAAATTAAAAAAAAAAAAAAAAAAAAAAAAAAAGGAAGGAAGATGTAGCTCAGTGGTAAAGTGCTTGCCTAGCTTGCCCTAGATTCAATCCAAAGTACCAGAGAGAGGTGGGGAAATGTTTCCATGAATGATTAGACTTCAGTTCAAATGAAGTTGGACTGAAAGAACATACTTTCCCCAAGCATGATTCCATGGCCTGGAAACAGAAGTTTCTGGAAAATGGAAAGATTATGGTGTAGACTCAGCATGCTATTAGAGGCCCAAGGGAAGGAGCAGAGACATGGGTGGCAGTGCAGAAAGTCAGAGCAGAGGTTAGGAGAACAAGAGCAGGGATGACCCTAAGCTGTCCAGATCATGCTCTCATCACAGGTGGCAGGCTACCTCTTTTCCAACCCCGCTTCCCATTCTTAGCCCGCCCTCCTACCAGGTCTGCTCCTGTACCCAATGCCAGTGCATCCACTGCTAGCATTTAATCCTTATAATTTCCTTTCTCAACAGGAAAGAACTAGCTGCCTTGTTTCTTTAGGTATCTGCTTTATGACTTTGAAATTTCAAGATTTTCTTTTTGTGTCCTGAATCTGCATGTATACCTCCACACAGCCACATACACTCACAAACCCTCTTCCTGCAGTGTCATCATGTAGCCAGACCTTAGCTAATTTTAAAAGGAGATTGAGTCATGCCAGGCATGGTGGCACACGCCTTCAATCCCAGCACTTGGGAGGCAGAGGCAGGCAGATCTCTGTGAGTTCAAGGCCAGCCGGGGCTACATAGTGAGTTCCAGGACAGCTGGGGCTACAGGGAGACCCTGTCTCAAAAAGACAAAAGAAAAAAAAAAAAGGAGATTGAGTCATTAAAATCTAATAGCATTCATAGAAGTAATAAACAGTGTCAAATGTGTCTTAACACCTGGAAGACCAAGGGACCTCCTCTTAAGTAAACCTTGGACCAAAGAGATACAAATGAAAATAAAATCCTGTGTTTGGATAGAAATGCTTAATAATAAAGATATGTGGTTTGTTCTAAAATGAATGTGTACATTTGCTATAATTTCAGTTAGACTCACAATCTCCCCAACATCCTTTGAACAAGATAATTTTTAAGCTCATATAGATGAATAATGTCTAGAAATTCCTATGAAAATAAAGATAAATAAGTAGATATTTGCCTTATCAGATGTGAAAGGTATTTAAAGCCATGGCGGATAAAACTTGGCAACATTGGGATAGAAGTAGATCAATAGATTTTTGAAACAGAGCAGAATTTAAGAAATAGTTTTCAAATATGTTATCAAATATTATAAAAGTGATATTTTGGTTCAATAGGAATAGGAGAGGTTTTTTTTGTTTGTTGTTTTTTAGTGATGGATAGGATATAGCTAATTAACCATCTGGATAAAAATAAAATTGGACTCTTGTCTCATATATATAGAAATAAATTCCAGATGGATTAAAGATATGTTTTAAAAAGAAAGCAGTTAAGATGGTGGGACAATTTTATGCTTGTCTGTAAGCCAGAGTTTGGGAAGCACTTTATAGTCAAAACAAGAAACCCTATATTCGATCACATGGAAAGATGTTATGTAAGGGTAAGAGATTCTACAAACAAAAGTTCAAGACAAACAGTAGATTATAAGAAAATAAGTGTCAGAAATATGACAGATAAGGATTAATATCTACATTGTGCAGCGAGCTCTTAAAAATTGATAAGAAAAACACACAAAGCAGAAATATAGTCAAAGACTAGGAATATGCAGT
Source organism: Nannospalax galili (assembly GCF_000622305.1). Classification (NCBI taxonomy): domain Eukaryota; kingdom Metazoa; phylum Chordata; class Mammalia; order Rodentia; family Spalacidae; genus Nannospalax; species Nannospalax galili. The sequence continues at coordinate 5,212,709 of NW_008337073.1, read as the reverse complement.
TCACAAAAGAGCAAATTAAATAGCCAGTAAAACATCTATTTCTCTACACCAGTTCTTCAGAAAACTTCCTTCCCATGGCATGTCAAAGGGTGATTTCCCATAAGGCTCTAGGAGGGATGACAGTGATACAGATGCAACAATGTGTTTCTCCCCTACACAGACCACAGTGACCATGGTGGGAAGCGTCTCTGCAAGACCCTTGGAGTGCACGGTGAAGAATATGGACACCAACAAGCTGCTCTGCCAGGGGAAAAGTCAGCTGAACTGGACCTGCACCTGTAACATCCCTACCAGACCAAGCTACAGTATGTGGACTCCTCTGGGCTTTGTTATAAAGTCAAGAAGCAAGAGCACCTCCTGAGTTCAGTCACTGGGAGTCTGGATAGTTCCTGTACTGCCTCTCCCACTCCCTCTGGTTCCCTCCCAGATCTTCACCTCTGCTCTACTTCATTTGTTGACTCTTAACATCCCACTCTCAGTTCTGACTGGAGAGAGACAGAGGAGGGTGCATTAGAAAGGAGAGCTTAGTAAGACCAGATACTATTAGGCTGACTCTACTCAAGTGACCCAGATAATTCAGAGATCAGAACAACCCTGGGTGAGATGAGAAAACATTATAATGAGTGCTCTGTTGGCTTAAGTTCATTCATTCATTCATTCACTCATTAATTCATTCAGGCAGTATTTTTTGAATATCTGTGTGCATTGTGCTAGGTTCTAGAGATATAGGGATGAAAACAGATTGAGCTGACCCTTGTTCAGAATCTTTATATCCTATTATGATTACATTATAGTATATGAATGTAGGGTATGAATGTAGGAGTACAATAAAGTGTGTAAATGTAGGGGTACAATGTAATGTATAAAGTAGGGAACTTAGAGCACCAGAGGCACCTGGGGTGGGCCAAGATAGCTTCCTGAGTAACTGATAAGCTAGAGGATGAGCAGAGTTAAGCCGGAGAGGAGGAGGAACAGTATTCTTGCCAGACACCCCATGTTGACTGAAGAACCAAAAGCGGCTCTATATGGGCAAGGCCAGTGACGTAGGGGCAGCTGGAAACTAGACACTGAAGAAAGGAGCCAGGGGACCATAGAAAGCACTGTGACTCTGGGGCTGCATCTCAGAAGCTGTGATGAGACACTGAAGAAAGGAGCCAGGGGACTATAGAAAGCACTGTGACTCTGGGGCTGCATCTCAGAAGCTGTGATGAGACACTGGTGTGTCTAAGCTGCAGGTTGGCATAGTCAGATTCATATTACAGAAAGTCACAATTGTGTACTATCTATCTCTCCCACTGAAATAAGATTAAGCCCTGTGGGGCAGGGACTTTACAAAGATATCTTCACTGCTTTGCCTAGCACAGTGGCTGGCTCAAAGTGTCCATTTATAATCAGTGCATTTTTGGTGAAAAATGAGTGAAAAAGGCAGAGATGAAAGTCTTGAGTTCTTAAAGATTAACTGGTAGAAAAACCATTGTAGTGGTCCAGGTGAGAAAGAGTGTGAGAGCAAGAGTTAGAGGCAAATGGAGATGAAGGGACAGAGATACTTAGAAGGTTCAATAGAGGATTCATGAGTCTGTTAAATGGGAAAGACTTGAAAGAGTTAAGATGATGGTGAAGGCCTTCTAGAATGGGCAGTGATCATATTAGAGCTGGGTGAGTTGTTTGGTAAGTGCTGGAGTTATGCAATGTCTTAGTTCACTCCTGCTGCTATAACAAAATACTGGGTGACTTATAGACAATAGAAACTTACTGCTTATTATAGCTCTGGAGGCTGAGGAATCCAGGATGAAAGTATCACAAGATTTGATATGTGGTGAAGGCTTACTCTCTGCTTCATAGATGGTGCTTGGTTACCTAAGGGGCAAGGCCGCTCCCTTAACCCTCTCTTACAAGAACACTAATACCATTCTTGAGGGTGGAGCCCTAATGATTTAACCACTTCCCAAAGGCCCCACTTCATATTACTATGAAATCGGGTACTGAATTCCAAAATACAAATTTTGAGGGCACACCAGCATTCAAAACACAGCACTCAATTGATCCTTCACCTTTCAAGAGGGAACTCAGTATATGAAGCCATTGGGTTCATGATGGCCATGTTGGTCTGAGGTACTTGGAAGATTACCTGTTTTCCACCTTGTCTGGATGGTGCAGCCTTTGAAATGCATTTCTGGTTAATTTGGGCCATTAAAAATGCAGATCTTGCTTTACAAGTCAATCTCAAGTATTTGTATTTCACTTGTAAAGATTATTGGTTGCATTGGAGCCTCCAATAATTGCTCCCAACCCTTCTCCTACCCTTGGCTGAATGACTTGGATGTTCTTGAACAGGCAAACAAGTTTATTTCCCATCTCTTGTGCTCATCCAGCCAAAGCTATTGCCAAAACTTAATCTGTTTCGTGTGTGTGTGTTTGTGTGTGTGTGTGTGTGTGTGTCTGTGTGTGTCTGTGTGTCTGTGTCTGTGTCTGTGTGTGTAGACAGGTCTCTCTACCAATTCTGCCTCAGCCTCCTGAGTGCTGGGATTACAGATATGAGCCACCATGCCTGGCTCTATGGCCTTCTTTGTCTGTCCTCACCTCTGCCAAGTCTCGTTTCCCTTATCATTTGAAGCGCTTGGGAATAGTCATCTCTCACATAAAGCCTTGCTAGTTTCGATTCTGACCTTCCCTGTCATTCTACCACTCCCTTTGTTCTCCACAGGGATACTATCTTGCACCCAAATACTACATAGAGCTCAAACTATTCATATGGTGCACCCTTGACTGCTTGTCGTCTTTACCTTGGGTATTTTACCTCTTTCAGAACTATAAGTGCTTCCTGACGAGAGATCATGAATATGAATTTCCTTGTGATATTGCCAATCTGTTGTGCATAGTTGATGCCCGGCAAAGTCTGACTGACCCTCTGTGGGCATCTTCCCTGGATACTTGTCAATTCTATGGAAATGTACTTTCTCTAGGAGTCCCTCAGTGCTTAGTGTCCATGTGTTAATTCCACTAACATTCATCAAGTATCTGTTCTGATGCTCTGCCGAGAGGTCATGTCACCCTCCAGACCTCCTTGTCTTTAGAACAAAAGATTATCGTTTCACATAGGCCCACTTCCTGTGAGCAGAATGTGATGTGGAATTCTAGCTAGTGGAGTGAATCCTACTGATGGAGAGAAGCGCCTCTGGAAGAAGGCTTTTGTCTTTGTAAATCACACGCTAATAAAACTTCAGGAAGAAACTTAGGGGTGTTAACAAAGTCAGACCAAGCCAACTTCTTACAGTGTCTAGAGTTTAATTTAAAAAGTACGGTGTACTAGTCCCCATGAATTCCAATAAATAAGATGTTAATTGGTCCTTATTAGAAGTGGTGCTTGGATATAACAGAACTTAGAAGGTGCTGCTGGGCCATGGTACCCAAACATCAGTCCATATACTCATTAGGTGGAGGTGTTATAATCCACTGGATCCTGGGCCCACCTTAGGTCTGCCAAGCTCTGAATTTCCCAATTTCTTGGGATTCTGATAGCCAGGTTTGTGTCGCATCAATGTTTAAGAAGAGACGGGAAACAGCGTTTCTCTGATGCTGACAGCATAGTTTTCACCCTCACTTTATTCTTTTCATGTCTTCTAACCAATGGGTAAGATTTTTCAAAAATAAACCAGAAAACTTTCATTTCATGACAGCTGACTCCAAGAAAATCATAGATCCTTACCCCAGGGTAGTACACTTTAGGGTTTACCAGGTAAATATTTGCGGAACATGGATTTTTTTCTGAAGGTACAAGATTTCCTTTCCAACACGCTGGCTTGGCTTCCATATTCTAGGCACTTCTTGCTCGGTGACTTGTTTTATTCTCATGCCTTAGCCAATTACAAGCTGAGATAGTGATCCCAGTGAGAGCATGGGATGTAAATGGGCTGTAAAATGGCTTTTCCTGGTGATTATCTGTGGGAGCCTTGGAGCTAGAGTCGGGCTCAGTCTGTTTGAAGGCTTGTGCTGTGCACAACGTGAATGGCCCATGGGGAAGGAGCCGCACACTGATTGAAATGTTGGTGAACAGCTGGCACACTCATGCCGTCTATGCAGAGAAGGCAGAAATATTTATTTTTGCATCCCCAGCTATGCTTGACAGTAGCAGGAATCCACGGTGAAGGACTTTTTTCCTCCCTTCCCTCCAGATGTCTTGGTTATCAATGTGACGTTCTCCTCTTCTTCCTGGAATTTATCAGAAAGATTCAACTTTACCAACTGCGCATCATTAAGAGAGTAAGATTTGATTTGAAATTTAAATGATCTCTCATTGCTTTTAATTTATTTGTTTTACTCCTCAATTTCCTAAAGAACTCTTTTGTGGACTAGAACTTTCCAAAGTGCCTTTTGGAGCATGGCCTAATGGGAGCTAGGAGAGCCGCTGAGGTAATAAGCTTAGCTCACTCATTCAAGCCGTAACAAGAAAACTGGAGCAGCAAGGCAAGAACATGCACCTAGGTGTCCCTATCAGCAGGGAAATGCATTCTCCCCAGATCGAGAGCAACCTGAAGTAAGGACAAAATAAGGGGCACTGCTAGGTCCTCCCATGATGCAAATGGCTTTGGGAATTTGGGCAGAGCACAAAGATCTGAGTGTGAGACTAGGTGGAGTCAGATAAGATGAAGTCTCCCTTGCCAAAGAGTATGTTCAGTCTACTCTAATTTCTATGGTGCTGGGAATTGAACCCAGGGCCTTGAGCATGTCAAGGAAGTACTCTGCCACTGAGCTACCCAGCCGCTGTTACCTGTTGACCCCATTCAGCTATGTACCTTCTTGAATTAGGGTCATAGCTCCCTCCTGTCTCCTAAGGCAGAGAAGACACTTCTAGTTGGAAGCTGGGACAGAGAACACCAGGGAGCTGTACTATTAGAGATCTGTTTTTCACTCTGGGCTGTGATTGGCTGGCAGGAAATGAGAGCTGCTTTGAGCCTGGCCTGGGAAGCTCTATGAGGAAAGTGAAATTCAGTTTGCATTAGGGCTCATCTATATCACAGAGGTGCTTGAAAGGTGACAAGTCTAGAGACAGTGCTGTCTAGAAACAGAATGAATTTAGAGAAGAAAAAATAGAAACCTTGCTATATAAGGCCTCCAATCCAGCAAGTAGGAAAGGGTAGAGATAATAAAATAGACTTTATTCTTTTCATGTCTTCTAACCAATGGGTAAGATTTTTCAAAAATAAACCAGAAAACTTTCATTTCATGACAGCTGACTCCAAGAAAATCATAGATCCTTACCCCAGGGTAGTACACTTTAGGGTTTACCAGGTAAATATTTGCGGAACATGGATTTTTTTCTGAAGGTACAAGATTTCCTTTCCAACACGCTGGCTTGGCTTCCATATTCTAGGCACTTCTTGCTCGGTGACTTGTTTTATTCTCATGCCTTAGCCAATTACAAGCTGAGATAGTGATCCCAGTGAGAGCATGGGATGTAAATGGGCTGTAAAATGGCTTTTCCTGGTGATTATCTGTGGGAGCCTTGGAGCTAGAGTCGGGCTCAGTCTGTTTGAAGGCTTGTGCTGTGCACAACGTGAATGGCCCATGGGGAAGGAGCCGCACACTGATTGAAATGTTGGTGAACAGCTGGCACACTCATGCCGTCTATGCAGAGAAGGCAGAAATATTTATTTTTGCATCCCCAGCTATGCTTGACAGTAGCAGGAATCCACGGTGAAGGACTTTTTTCCTCCCTTCCCTCCAGATGTCTTGGTTATCAATGTGACGTTCTCCTCTTCTTCCTGGAATTTATCAGAAAGATTCAACTTTACCAACTGCGCATCATTAAGAGAGTAAGATTTGATTTGAAATTTAAATGATCTCTCATTGCTTTTAATTTATTTGTTTTACTCCTCAATTTCCTAAAGAACTCTTTTGTGGACTAGAACTTTCCAAAGTGCCTTTTGGAGCATGGCCTAATGGGAGCTAGGAGAGCCACTGAGGTAATAAGCTTAGCTCACTCATTCAAGCCGTAACAAGAAAACTGGAGCAGCAAGGCAAGAACATGCACCTAGGTGTCCCTATCAGCAGGGAAATGCATTCTCCCCAGATCGAGAGCAACCTGAAGTAAGGACAAAATAAGGGGCACTGCTAGGTCCTCCCATGATGCAAATGGCTTTGGGAATTTGGGCAGAGCACAAAGATCTGAGTGTGAGACTAGGTGGAGTCAGATAAGATGAAGTCTCCCTTGCCAAAGAGTATGTTCAGTCTACTCTAATTTCTATGGTGCTGGGAATTGAACCCAGGGCCTTGAGCATGTCAAGGAAGTACTCTGCCACTGAGCTACCCAGCCGCTGTTACCTGTTGACCCCATTCAGCTATGTACCTTCTTGAATTAGGGTCATAGCTCCCTCCTGTCTCCTAAGGCAGAGAAGACACTTCTAGTTGGAAGCTGGGACAGAGAACACCAGGGAGCTGTACTATTAGAGATCTGTTTTTCACTCTGGGCTGTGATTGGCTGGCAGGAAATGAGAGCTGCTTTGAGCCTGGCCTGGGAAGCTCTATGAGGAAAGTGAAATTCAGTTTGCATTAGGGCTCATCTATATCACAGAGGTGCTTGAAAGGTGACAAGTCTAGAGACAGTGCTGTCTAGAAACAGAATGAATTTAGAGAAGAAAAAATAGAAACCTTGCTATATAAGGCCTCCAATCCAGCAAGTAGGAAAGGGTAGAGATAATAAAATAGAACCCCAAAACTTAGAGAAAATTTAATAATTAAATAAAAATTTTAAATAAAATTAAAATTTAGTAAAAATTTAAAGATAATATCGCTACATAGATTACTGTTTTAGAGGCCAGGTAGAGGGAAGTGACTTGCCCCAGTCCTCAGAGCCAGATCCTCCAGAAGGCAAGAACCTCTGTAGGGAACACTTCTGATTGGGAAGGCTGCTTGAGGAGAGAGAGGCCCATAGGCCACAAACCTGTTCCTCCCGGGAGGAGAGTTCTTTTTTTTTCTCCCCTAGGGAAACTAGTTTCTGTAGGTCAGGATCTCAGAATGCTTTAGCATTCCTTGGAGCATGTACAAATTACAGCCTGCATGCCTTCCCCCTGTTGAGTCCCCTGTCTTCTGCCAAAGCGTCCTCTAGCCTCCCTTAGGCAGATTTCCAGACCAGCCCCAATTTTTCTTTCATTAATACCATTTCATCCTTAACTCTGATCTAAAATGAATGCTTTCCAAGTGCTCCCTGGTCACCCATGCACAATAGTTTATTTAATTAGTAGACACAATTTTTCCTTTGTTTGATTGTAAAGCAAACAATGGCACCCAGCCCGTCTGTCTGCCAGGTAACTCTTCGTGTCTCACATCTGGTAGGTGACGGTGCAGCTGCTCCAGTGAGTGAGGGCTTGCCGATCTGCCGAATGGCAGCAGGGAGTGAAAGATGGTCTCTAGGGAGATTTACCTAAGGGTAGACAGCAGAACCAGGTTCAGAAGTAGCTCCAGTCGGTTCCTGTTATCAACAGACCAGCAGGTGACCCCAGCTTCAGGTCTCCATGGCAACATCTCTGCAAGTGGGAAGACAGTCTATCAACTTGCAGGCTTCCTAGAGCAGGGCATAGAGTCATACTCTAGCCCCCACCTTAAAGGACTGTCCCCTTTCTCTTCATCCATCCAAGTCTGTTCAAGGATTTTATTATTATTATTATTATTATTATTATCATCATCATCATCATCATTATCATTATTATTATCATTATCATTATTGTAAATGCTTAATATGTAGCATCACAGAGGGAAAATTCTAGAATATGAACATTTTCCTTGAAATGTAGGAATTAAGTTGGTTTTCCATGTTATCAGATGCCCAGCATGTATTAGAAGTGACTGTGCTTGGTGTAAACGTGAGAGAAAGTGCATCCACCCCTTCACATCCTGCGACCCATCAGATTATGAGAGAAACCAGGTAAAGTGAAATTTGAGATTTTACAAGGTTTAACCAAAACTGAATACCTATATGCAACCAGTCCCACACTGACTATGTTTTTGTTTTGGTTTAAATAAAAAAATTTACGTGTGTATGTGACTGGGTGTAGGTTTGTGCAGGTGAGTACAGGGCCTGAGGCACCTGATCCCCTAGGAATTGCCCAACATAGGTGCTGGGAACTCAGCTGGGTTCATAGAGCAGTATGAGTGATTAACCACTAAGCCATCTCTCCAGCTCCCCCCCCCTCCCCCGGTCTGTTTGTGTTTGTCTTGTGTTCTGAAGCTAGAGGATGTTGTCCATTTCAGGAGCTCTGTCATGTTGCTGTGGAGAAAGCACCCAAGGCCTCAGGAGGAGGAGGAGTCCAGGAGAGGAAGAGTAATGGGACTGAGCAGACTCTGCAGGTCAGAACTGACGTTTGTGTTGATAATGAAAAAGTCCCCTTTCTATGACAGTGACAACTCCTACTACCTTGGGTTCCTTTTTAAAAATTCCTTATTTTACTTACAGTCAAAATTCCCTTTACTTGTTAGTTTTTAACCAACTTTTACTTAATTGGCTCAATACATCAAAGGCTTCACATTCACATAAAAGAAATTAAAACTCTGTAATTATGAAAAATGATGCTGTTCTGGTAGAAGTAGAATTTTAAAGGTGACTTTGTGACTCACTGGGGGAAGTGAGCACACAGCTGAGTGGAACTCAGCTCCAAGATATTACAGTTGCATTTCTGGGGACGTGTGTGGATAGAGGTCCATGTAAAGCATGCAAACTAATCTTGGTTAATTGTTTTTCACTTTGTAGAGTTGATCAAGCTGCTATTGTGCTAAAATAGAGTAGTTATAGACTCTGTTTCTCTCCCCTTTTCAAAAATGGTGATTTCTCCATGAAATTTCCTTGAAAATCCCTCTTATTTCTTCATGGTTAACTACCATGCTCAGCGTGTCTGCCATGTTTGAAAAGGGACATGCTCAGAATATAGGAATATTTCTGAGAAGGACATGCATGGTTCTACTTAGGACACAGAAAAGTGCTGGCTTTCCTACTTGACAGAAGTTCATTGAGCATCTACATATGGTGACAGACAAATAACAAGACAAGTTCCTGCTCTCACTATCCTTCACATCTGTCAGAGGAGACAAATTAAGAACAACAAGCGTTGGAAGAAATAAAATAAGGCTCAGTTTTGTATTTTGTGACTAATCTGGCTTGTCCATTTGCAGCTATTGAAGGTCAAGTGTCAATGTAAATAAGCAGCACATTTTTAATCGTTCCTGAAAAGTTGATAGTAATTCTAGGTGAATTAAGTAACAGGTAGAGGAACTGTGAATCCAAATGGATTATGCAGTCAATTAAAGTATTGGAGAACCTTGGTGTGCCAATATCTCTGTCTTTGAGTCTCTGAGATTTAATTAGGTGAGGGGCTGTTTTTCTGTTCTCATTCTCTTTGTAAAACTAAGATATAGTGACACGAACTTGGATTAAGAAGAAAGTAGCAGTTTTCCTTATTAAGTTTCATTGTTATTGTTTTAAATTTTGGTAAACTACACAGAACCTGAAATTTACCATTGTTACTGTTTTTACTGTACAGATCAGGAGTGTTAGGTATACCATCACACTGTTGTGCAGCAAATCTCCAGAATATTTTATACCTTGCAAAACTAAACCTCTATACTCATTCAGTAACTCCCCACCCTTCCTTTATCCACCTTCCAGATCCTGGTAACCACTATTCTATCTTCTATCTTTAAGATATAACTCACCATAGTGGAAGATATAACTCACATAAGTGGAACCCAACAGTGTTTGTCTTTTTGTGACTGGTTTCACTTATTGTGACCTTAGGGCTCATCCATGTTGTAGTTTGCATGGGTCAGAATTCCTTTCCTTTTTAAGGCTGAATAATATTCTAGTATATGTTTATATCACATTTTGTTTATCCATTCATCCATCCATGGGCTCTTGGGTTGCTTCCACAATTTAGGTATTACGACAAATACTGTTATGAACATGGGGGTAGAGCTATCTCTTTGAGCCACAGTGTTCGATTCCTTTGCTCTCTACATAAAAGTTAAATTCCTGTGTCATACTATAATTCTATTTTTAATGTTTTGAAGAATCCCCACCCTGTTTTCCATGGTAGCCATACTGCTTTATGCTTCCACTAAGAGCACTCCAGGTTTCAGTTTCTCACATTCTTATAACACTTACCTTTTTCGTTGTTTTTATTCTGTTTGACCATAGCCAAGCTCACTGATGTGAGATGTGATCTTATGTGAGACTTGCATCTTCTAGTGACACTGAACATCTTTTTCAAATGCTTGCTGACTGTTGTCTTCTTTGGAGTGATGTCTACTCAAGTCCTTTGCCCATTGTTTTAAATGGGTCACTTGCTATATTGAGTTTTAGGACTTCTTTATATATACCAGGTTTTTCATTCTTTATCAAATATGTCATTTGAAAATATTTTCCTCCCATTGTGTAGTTTACCTTTCAACTCTCTTGATTATGACTTTGTGTGTGTGTGTGTGTGTATGGTATGTGTACTGCTTGTTTTCAATCCCAAGGCTTTGTACTAGGCAAACACTAGATACATTTCAGAATACATAGAATTTTGAATTTTGATGAAGTTCAATTTTTCTAATTTGTCTATTTTTTCTTTTGTTTCCTGTGCTTTGGGGATCAGGCTCAAGAAATGATGGCAGAGCCAATGCCATGAAACTTTAAACCTCATATTTTCTGCTAAGTGTTTTATAGTTTTACTTCACTTACATGTCTTTGACACATTCTGAGTTAATTTTTGTAGAGTAAGATAAGGCCCAGTCATTCTCCTTCATATTTTCAGTTTTTCCAGCACCATTGCTTGAAATGCCTTTCCCCCAATTCAGTGGTCTCAACATCTTTGTTGAAAATCATTTGAGCACATATGTGAGGGCTTATTTCTGGGCATTCCTTCTCTTCCATTGCTCTGTGTCTTATGTTAGTACCGTATTGTTTCATTCTTGTTTTTTTTTTTAGTATGTTTGAAATCAGGAAGTGTGAGGCCTCCAACTCTTGTTTTTAAGATTGTTTTATAAGAAAATGCTATATGACAGTTTAACACCGTTTCCTCCAATAGTATCACCTTGTAGAATGTGACTCAATATCTCAAGAAGGTTATTTTCAAAGTCGAAATATAGAATGCCCATCATCACAGGACTCCCCAGGCTGCCCTTTTATAACCCTGCTTACTTCCTCCTACTCTTGCCCGTGGGCTCTGGCATGTGGCAACTGCTACTGTTTTCTCCATTTCTATAGTTTTGACGTTTCAAGAATTTTATGTAAATAGAGTCATCCAGATGTACCCTTTGGGAGATTGGTCTTTACACTTATATTTCTTTTTAACCAGAACATAAAACATAAAGAGCATAGATATTAATGGGGTACTATGTGATATAATTCTCTGAAAATTCATCCAATTTTTCCTTTTCATATAGGGTGTCTCGGTAGCCCCAGCTACCACTGTGTAAACCAGGCTGGCCTCTATCTCACAGAGATCCATTTGCCTCTCTTTTCTAAGTGCTGGGATTAAAAGTATGGGCCACTATGCCTGACATCGAAGATCTTTTACATATCAATAATTTGTTCCTTTTTTATTGCTGACTAGCAGCCCAGACAGTGACTTTTTAAACTTCTTTTATTTTAAAGAGAAAAGGATGATGTAGTCATAGCATCCTGGCTTCCGCTATGGTGCTTTCCTGTACCTTTTAAACTGTGACACTGTGGTTAAAAACTGGTGTCACCAAGAGAGAAGAGCGAGTCTGAAAATAATCCAAAGCCCAGATCTGCCTTCAGTGCTTCTCTACGGGTTGCCCTTCTAAGTTTGGAAAAAGACATTTTGTTGATACCGAAACATTTACTTTAAATATGTGACTCAGAACAGTGTCTCAGGTTTGTTTGGTAGGGAATGGAGTGCTGCTTGGCACTGAGGGATTTCCTGTGCTCTGTGAAACACGGCTGTCTTTCATTATCACGTGGAATATGAAACTTTTTGATTTCCACTGTAGGTCCTCATGTCAACCTTGTATGGCAGACCCAATGGTTCAAGCAGAGAAGCCATGAGAGCTTCTCGTGAATGGATCTGCCCACATTGCCTGTGTACTGAGTGCTTCCTGTATGCCTAGCAGGCACTGGCCCTGACCCTGAGATCCTAAGCTGGAGTTGATTCTTCCTACAGGTTCTTACTGAGCATCTGTTAGATGCTGTCACACTGAATACCATGTGGATACCATGTGGAGTACACAAATGATTTGAGTATCTTTATGACTATTGGTAGCAAGAATCTTATGCATGGTAACATACAGTAATATAAGATTAAAAAATAAATAAAATAGAGGTAGTACCTGAAAGCATAGGTGCTCCAAGAAAGCCTGGCTATACCCAGGGCCCAGCGTTAGTCTTTCCTGTTTATTTAAGCCTAATGCCTGGAGGTTAAACACACTTAATCAATGTGGTTGGTTAAGTCTTTGATTGATGGATGGACTGATTGGTGGAGATGGCATTTCAGTTCGCCTTTGAGGACCAAGAAGCATCCAGACACAAGAAGACAGACACGTGAGTGAGCATTCTAAACAAAGGAACCAGCAAAGTGAAAATGCAGTTGTAAGGCATTCATTTGAGGAAAACTTCAGTAATTCAGCTGACCTGAATAGAAGACGCAGGAAACAAATGAAAGCATACAGGGTTGAGGACCCCGAGCCTGCAAGTGTAGGGCTGTACATGCCAGCTCTTGGGGGTGTTGTCTCACTTCTTCAGGGGCACTGGAGTGCTGTTCACATCTTTTTAAATGTGGGCTTTGATCGCTTTGTGTACTTATGAGGTAGGGTTCCTGCTTCAATCTTACTAGGACACTTGCCCTCGCACTCTCATGATCCTAACACCTACTTGATCCAGGGTACCCTGACCTGGGAACCTGTGCCACCATTTGTCAGGGAGCTGAATCAAGGAGAGGCATGAGCCAGATGGGGGAAAGGAGCTCAGAATCTCGTCTGACCTGGAATGAGGACCGCAATCTGCTAGGAAGGCCAATGTCTCTCTGTCTTGCTGTCTCTCTCTCATAGGTGAAACCATGAGGCCATCGGTCCTGTCACCTTGCTGGGCAGCTGCCTTTCCTTCCATTTCCTGACCATCTTCTATCTGGTGCCCTTACCTGCTAAGGGCAGAGGCAGCTACACCTTCCTGCTTTAAGGGAAGACTGTGATACCTATAATTCATTGTCATGTTTGTTATTCCTCACAATATTCTTAGCCCTGTAGGGCAGACATGGGCCATAAAACCTCATGTTTCTTGCTCGTAAGAAACTTATATTCAAATTGTTCTTTTCTGTGTTCCTCTTCTCTTCCTCCATCACTTTGGATTGTACATTTTAATTTCTCACAGATGATATCTTTTTTAAGAACCTTGCCTTCAGAAGGGAAATTAACATACACCTTTTGGAGTAGCTTCTGGGCCTAACCACTGTGCTATGTACTGTATAACTAACTTCCAATTTTTCATTTATTCATCTATTCAGAGTATGTTTGTTGAGCAAATATTACGTGTCAGGCAGTATAATATGTGGTCATATGGGGCTTTCAACTGTAAAATGTTCTGGAGGAAGTAAGATTCTTTGTCATGAAAGAGTTGACAGTATACAACAGGAAAAAATAATTAGAAAGAATGTCAAGTGTGCTAACTTGAATAGTGGTGGCTGACCTGAGCCCTTGTGTCAGTTCAGTGTCTTGTTTATTTAAGCTTCACAGTGGACTCTTACACACATTTTATAGGCAGGGAAATTTTGGCTTAGACCCTAAGTGTAGATAAGAAAATTGAGCTTAGATATCTGATTCAAGAGCTTAGATAGCTGATTCAGGAGTTTGAAGTTTTAACCACTGCCCTGTCTTATGTGACCCAAGTTAAATAAGTATTAAATCACGTAATATTGATGCTAAAGGTCTGTCTTGAAGATAATCCTGGCTTTTCAGCATTAGACTACTACGGTCTGCCCATCCGTGCCACACATACATAAGCCTGGCCCAGCCTGGAAGGGGGCTTATATTCATGGAAGATGAAGGAGGAGGGCAGCTCAGGGTGAGGTCAAAGGAAAGAGTGAGCCCCAGGAAAGGTCAGGCATCTTTTCCAAGTCAAGGAGAGCAGAAAGGGCCCAGATGGGCAGCAGAAGCCCCAAGGACAGAGGATCAGCAGAGATCTCATTCTTCAGTTGAATTTTGGCAGAGGTCGTGTTTTGAGTGGCAGAGGGTTAAGTTAGTTGGAAGAAGCGTACAAGCTGCCTTCCCTGGTCCCAGCATCCTGTCACTCAGGCCCATTCTGTGCAGCTACTCAGGTTCAGGGGCCAGAGTAAATTTAGGAAATGACTTTGACAGCCCCACCCTGAGCTGTGTCAGCCTAAGCTTAGGGTTAGTTCCCAGATCAGAGAAGAGAGTGTTCATCTCTCAGAGCAGAGCACTGATGTATTTACCACCCTGCTGGAAATCCATCTACCTCCTGAGGCGCTGCTGACCATTGACAGTTCCTAGAACCAACAGGAAGTCGCATCCCAAGTTCCCTGGCGCCTGTGCTTGGGGCTCCTATGAAGGAATATTTCCCTGGGGAATTAAACACCAACTACAACATCTTGTTCCACTGAACTCTCCTGTCATTCACTGATGGAATTGTATTTTGCTCCTCTTTTCCCCTAGTATATCCCTTTACACTTTTCCATTTCCACCACTATGCTCAGCTTGTCCATCTCAGCAATGATTACATCCGTCCTCTTCTCTGTCATTAATAAAGATGTTAAATAATTCTAAACCAAATACTCACCCCTGTAGGGCCCTACAGGACACTTTCCTTTAATTAGTTGTGCTACCTTTCATCTCTCTTATGTCCTTTGACTTCAGATTTCCAGCTGGTTTTGAATCCATGTGACTTTTCATCTAGTTCTGTTTGAACTAATTTCATGAGTGAAAATCTGAGAGACATTTTATCAAGTGTTGATTCAGGTCCAGGCCTACAGAGAGCTTCACTATATTCTGATTTTTTTTTCTAACAAATTAATAGTGCATAATTTGGTCTTAGTAAACTGAACCTTCCTAATGCACCTCTTTCTGGTATCTTTTCAATCATAGTGATATTTCTATTTATGATTATTTTATAATCATAGTGATTACCCATTAATGTCAGGGAAATTTGAATTGTGTTGATGTCAGACTTCACATAAGGTACTTGTACCATCAGAGTTGATCCTCAAACATTTTCAAAGAGAACTGTTACTAAGTGGTTTTGTGATTTCCAATATCTTGTGATGACTTTGTTTTTGAAAAAAACAAAAAGAAACTAAGTGGGTGTTCTATAAACCATCTAGTTAACCATGTTCTACCGTGCTTTCTTAATATGGAGTTTTTAGGTGTACCATCACTTAAAAATAACCCTTGCCTTTTAGAACAGAGCTGACAGGAAGTGGACTCCTCTGAGGTTAATTGGTAGACCATACTGGGCTGTGATGGTTGCAGGCAGTGGTATCTTGATTTGATGGATGGAAATCTTGAACATAGGAAGAGGGATCTCATTGTAGAGCTGTAAGAAATCCAATCTGTATCCAGCCCAATTATGCTTTTTCAAATGAACCCTTCTATGGACAAGTTTGAAGGCTGGCCACTTCATATCAGTTTGTGACTTGACTCTAGATTAAAATACAGAGTCAGATCTGCAGTAGTAAGTAGGTGAAACATTGTGAGAGGTACTGTTCTTTCCCTGTTTGTCTTTTTTATATTTGAAAAAATGATCAGCAAATATAGAAAATGTCATATTTCTAAGAATTGTTACAGCCATGTAGTATAGATATAGCTGTCTAGAAAACATTTTCTTATATATTTGCACTATTTGTCTAGGGGGTTCCTCTTGGTAGCTCTTTAACCCTCTTAATAAGATGAGGGGAAGTTCTCCAAGCAAACAAAGGAGAGCTAATCTGACCCTCTTTGAAAGCAGACTGCAAACATCTGTTTCCATAAGATAGGCCAGGCCTAGACTCCATCCTAGATGGCCAGTGGAAACTTCTCTAAACAATAAGGTTTCCAGATCAAATCCTTTTGATGTACCAAGACTGTATCTACTCAAGGGGAAATAAGAAGTTAATAAGAAGATGTGGCAGGTCCTCTGATAGTTTCTAGAGCCATTAAAGGATAAAAATGTAACTGCCTTTAAAAATGTATTTTTCAGTAGTTACAAGGCTCTCTTTGTCCTCTACCAAGTGCACAGGGGTAGCATGTGCTTTGCAGTTTATATGTTTGCTTCAGCTGACAACCATGGTGTAAATATAAGAGGCACAGAGAAACATAGTTGATTTGGAGGTACATGTGATCTACATTAAAGTTTACAATGAAAAAGAAATTACGGGCTGGAGAGATGGCTCAGTGGGTAAAGCACTTGCCTGTACAAGCATGAGAACCTAAGTTCAGATGCTCCACACCAACATCAGGCCAAACTCAGCAGTGTGTGTCTATAATCCCAACACTCCTAAGATGAGATGTAGGCAGAGGCAGGAGGATTCCCAGAAGTTCCAGCACCAGCTAGCCTGGTGTATGCAGTGGTGAACAATAAGAGCCCCTGGCTCAAACAGGGTGGAAGGTGAGGACTGACACCTGAGGTTGTTTTTTGACCTCTACACATACCATGCCACACATGCTGACACACTCTTGAGCTTGCACAACACACGTGCATGCAAACACACACACACACACACACACACACACAGAGATTTATAATTGTGTCTTGCTTCTCTAAGAAGATGATGTTCTGTTGTAAAGCAGAGGCTGTAAATTTTCTCTACAAAGAGCCAGGCATGTGTGCTCTGTTGAAGCCATGCAGTCTTGCTGGAAACAGCCGGAGACACACAGTGACATACACACTGTGAATACTTCTGAACAATGACATTTAAACTTCACGTGTTTTCATATGTTGTGAAATATGATTCTCCTTTCACCATTTTCTTCATGGGCCATACAAAAGCAAGATTTGACCCAAAGGCTGTAGTTTGTGATATCCTAATCTAGCATACAATACATCATGCCCCATCACATCTGGCATTGTCATTAGGACACTATAGGTGCTCAATAAACACTTGATCTCTTAGCTGTCACCATGCAAGACTGCAGAGTAAGCCTCCTGCTATACAACACACACTTGACATTTGCAAGGGATTTATCTCGAAGTCGTTGCTAATCCCCCCATTCCAAGTACCACTCTAGCAGATAATTCCCCCCCCCCCCGATAGAATGCAGTCAAGTATAACAGAATAATTAAAGTGACCCTTTCAGGCCCTTAGTGATTCAATATATACAGGGCTAAAGTCCTTTACAAAGTGATTAATATATAAAGTCTGCCACCAAAATCAATTCCCTGTCACGTTACATCATTGCTGTGATGACATTAATGATGAATTTGCCACAATCTGCAAGACCAATCCATAGTAATAATGAGTGATGGTAACTTCTCTTCCATATAACACCTGGGTTTACCAGGGAGTTGAGTGAGAGAGCATTCATTTCAGCAGGATGGGCAGTGCGGCAGGCCAGAGAGGGCTGTTCTAAGAAGTGCTAGGCCCACGCAGCAGCTGAGCATACTCTTTTGCCTCAAAAAGCAGAGGTTAAGTAGGGGCTAGGCATCACGGTTCTACTAGGGGCTTGGTATCTTCCTGATGGACTTCATCCTTCATGTGGGTGTGGTGTTCTCAGCATTTATGGTTTGGCTCGGTGTCACATGACTGTGTATCTCTGGACTTTCAGGTAATTTTCAGATACTGAGTGAGTCCTAGTTTGTTTCTCCATTGCTGTGACAAAACACTCTGACCAATACCAACTTGGGGAGGAAAGGGTTTATTAGGCTTACATCTCCTGGGTCACAGTTATCAGGGAGTCCAAGGGAGGAACTCAGGGCAGGAACCTGGAGGCAGGAGCTAGAGCACAGGCCATGGAAGAATGCTGCTTACTGGCTTGCTCCCTAGCCCCTGCTCAGCCTGCTTTCTTATGCAACACAGGCCCACCTGGCCAGGGGTGGCACCACCCACAGTGGGCTGGGCCCTCCCACATCACTCAACAATCAAGAAGGTGCCCCACAGACATGGCCACCGGCCAGTCCTATGGAGGAAATTCCCCAAATGAGGTTCCCTCAACCCGGGTGTGTCAAGTTGACGCTAATGGCATCCAGCATAAAATGTGACTGAAGTTCACGCAGGCTAAGATCTGCTGTACTTTATATTGACTAGATCTTGGAGTGGAGAGGGTCTACAACTGAACAGCAAGGTGATCCGTTTGAAGGGTAGTTGTGTCTGTAGGAGAGACATAACAGGCAGCAGGACGGTTTTGTTTTCAAAAAGCTAAAACGATTCTTGCCTTCTCAGGTTTTTTTTTTTTTCAGGGCTATTGACCAGACCTTGCAAGTGTAGCAGGGAAGAGGTATAGGTCTGAATGACAGGAAGCTGTGTCAAGGGACTCACAGTCTTGAAGTATGCCTAGGAAAGCCAGAGAGTAGGTCCTAAGGTAACTGCCAGTCATGGTTAGTCACAAAGTTTAGGCATCCAGCTACTTAATACTGGTTGAGCTAGTGGATTTATAACCCTCCCTCTACCCCCTTGATTGGAACAGTCTAACTGAAACAAATAAAAAATACAAACTCCTTCCTAGGGAATTAAATTTATCCGGAATGACATTTATGTCAACTGAATGATGAGTTTGCTGCTGGCCTCCAGTCTGAAGACGTCTTTCCTTTCTCTTCATTTTGCTTAGATCATGAGCCTCAGGAGGGTGTGAGGCAGAAAGCGCGTTCTCAACTCGAGTGATAGCTCACTCCTCAGAATGTCAGGCTCTTCAACTGCATTTTCAACTGTCTTGTGAGACAAAGACTAATTGGTTTGACCTCACGCTGTTGCATGTTGAGAGACATGAATCTTCAGCTCTCTTCCTTGAATTCATTGATTTCATTAAACATTGTCTGCTTGTGTTTGCAAAATGTTGTAGTTTCTCAGTGGTTTCTTTGCACTGTAGCACATCAACAAAAATATTTTTGGAACTATGCCATTTTATAGCTTTGACCTCCTGTTTAATCTTTTATTTCCAATAGGTCTTCTACATTAAGGCCATTGAACCACAGAAGATATCGACCTTAGGGAAGAGTAACGTGATAGTTACAGGAGCAAACTTCACCCAGGCATCAAACATCACAATGATCCTGAAAGGAACCAGTACATGTGATAAGGATGTGTGAGTTGAAATGCTAATGATTGGTCCTCAGCAAAGTTAAACCCTAGGCTAAAGCACTTTCAGTGGGCTCAGGACTTTATTATCAAATTATTGTCCTATACTGCAGTGGGCCAATTAGTCTGAGTATTTAATATATATCATAATTACAATGAGTAAACTATTGTTAAAGCTTCATTTGAAGTTCATTGTAGGGAGACTCTGTTTTGTGTTTCCTCCTCTTCCCCCCAGATCTCAGTCCACAACAGTTTCAGGGTGTTGCTGTTTGGGACCTTGATTCATTTTCACAAAGTCTAGTATATAAAGGAGCCAATTCAGAAAAATAGTTGCATACCTTGGAAATTGATAAAGTTATAGAACAACTCTTGCAATATGCTACCCAAAGTTGAGAAACAAAAATTTGATGTAGAAATGTTTTTTCCTTGTAGCTTTCTTCTTTTTACTGGTTTGCTTTTCATTTCAAATAATGAAATACTAGGGCATGTAGCAATAGTAAACAAAACTAAACAAAATACCCCAAACAAATATCAGGTCAGTGTGCCCTTTGAATATAGCCCCTAAGTCATACCTATGGCTTCTTTCCCCCAACTCATCCTAACAATGAAACTTAGAGGAAAAACATTCAGTTTTTTTTCATTGATATCCTTAGGCAAGCTGTTACACCTCCCCCAGAAAAAAAAAAAAAAAACTATTATTGTGTAATAATAGCATGACAGATAAATTGAGTTTTCTGCTTGTTAACTTTTATATGTTGGGGCTAATTTGAAGTGAAAAAAAAACAAAAACAAAAACCTGTCGAAGTCTACATGAACCATAATACTGAGCTTATTTTTCTCATGGAAGTGCATTTAAGGCAGTCTGCTGAAGCATGATATTTTGGTTTTTCACTACAAAAACAGATCTGTACAGCACTCTAATCTGCCATGCTTATTTAATTCACTGGCTGTGTGTCACTGCCTTTCCTTCCCCTTACTGCAGTAAATCTGGCACACCCATGATCTTGAGGAGAAAAGGCACCCATCACCAGCTTTCCTCTGTACTAGAGCAATCCAACACACATTAGAGGCTGTATCTATGCAACCTAGGTATTTTTTTGTGTGCCATTTATCCTGACTAAATACCTTACTGCAAAGATCTTTCATTTTGCATGGCAAAATCTGTGAAGTTAGACACCTGTGCCCTCACTGAAAGGCAATCAGCCCACTGAAAAATAAGCCGTTTGGGGCGCATTATCCTGTTTCCGGCTCTTTATGTGCTCATTTCCATTCTGAATGCATCTTGTGATGCCACAGTTATTAAATTAAATGACTAAGACACCTTTGTGCATGTAGCATTCCAGTAACCATGTACATGTGGAGAACCCAAGTTTGTGAACAGTTGATGTAATAATCCAGTTAATCCTATACCTGAGCCCATGCTGTAATCCAAAACTCTTTTAATATGGAAATATTAAGTGAGTGATTATTTTCAGGGGAAAAAGACGAGCGTAGTAGTGGAGTAACCCATTTTCCACCTCTCTCCTTCCAAAATTTATAAACAAGTTTGGATTTTAATGATCCAAACATTTGGCAATGAATTTCTTAGGGCTTTGCTCTGAATGGAAATCCTAAAATGTATATCCAAGGTAGGGTAAATACAAACTGACTCAATGTTTTTCAGATTTGCCTTCTCATAAGATGTCATAATAGGATTAAAATGAATAATCATGCACATATATACTTTCAGTAGTAAAAACGGATTCTCTTGTAGCATCATCAAACTGAGCAGGAGTCTTAATGATGTGTGCTTTCAAGGGTCATCATAGGCACAGGAGACATTGCAGGTTAGAGAAGGAATACCATAGACAGCTTTGCTTTGACTCCTGAGGGGCATCAAAGCAGCTCTTGCTGGGTATCAGGAGTACACAGGACAGTCCCTGCCAACTCCCAGTCTGGAAGCTCCTGTGGAGGCAGCTTAGCCCCAATGCCCATTGACTTTGAGATCTCTGGGCTCCTGAGGTAGCCTCCAAGCTCTTTGAAGGGTGGCATTGCCATATCTTAGCCTCCCAGTACTTGGAACTACCTTTTTTTAAATTTTTTTTAATGCTTTTTATTATGGAAAGTTCAGTACATAGTCAAGATAGATGAGTATAGTGAATGTCTTCATAAACTCTTAAAGTTTGTGAATGTTTTTTCTAACCTTGTTTCATCTTTCCTTTCTACTTTTTTTGGAGGGTGGGGGGATGGGCGAGCATAGTGGCTGGAGTGGCAACCCGGTGTCACCTCCCTTCACTCGTCCTCAGGTGTGTCTCTAACAGATAAGAGCAGCACTGCGGTGCTCCACAAAATGAACTGTAATTCCTTAATAGGGCGTAATTCCCCTTCCTTGTCCACTTTCTGTTAAGGACTGCTGAGGGGCAGTGGTTACTTCTTCCTTTCCCACTTCTAAAGGAAATGCAAATCACCAGACAGAAAAGCACCAAAAAAGGAGGACCCCAGCCCCAGCTGTTGATTAGTCAGAAGCTGCCTGAAGCTGATTGTTCATGCAGTGCTGTAGTTCAAGTGAAACTCATAGGCTGTCACCTTGGGCAATCAACTGTGCTGAGTGTCTGCATCATGTAAGAGTTCCTTTTCTGCCCCCTTCTAGGATCCAGGTTAGCCATGTGCTAAATGACACCCATATGAAATTCTCACTTCCATCCAGCCGAAAAGAAATGAAAGACGTGTGCATTCAGTTTGACGGGGGGAACTGCTCTTCTGCGGGGGCCTTGTCCTACATTGCTCTGCCACACTGCTCCCTGATAGTTCCTGCTGCCACCTGGATCAGGTACTGTCTGGATCCACAAAGAGCTTTTCTTCTTACAGTGAAAGGTCATGTGTGTAAAGATCATGAGCTTTATGTAAATCCATCCTGCAGTGGTAGCTGCATCTAAATTCCTCTTCAAGAGTTCTTCCAAGGATTTCTTCCTGGAAAAACGTACACCTGACACGCTGGTGATCCTGTTGTTACATAAACACTGTGAGCACATCCTGGTTTTATTTTGCAATGGCTGCCAGGAAACTCGTAGCTCAAATGTTTGTTCAGCCACAGTATCTCTTCTTAGTCTAGGTTCCCAAGGCCTTCGACACTGTATGCCTCTCATGCTCATGGCCTAAGGCTCCCCTTTCACAGCTTTCATTTTCTCATTTTTAGAGTGATCAGTTTTGAATGCTTTTGGAGAAATATTGGGAGCTATAAATAGCCTCTATCTTTGAGAGATCCTTCTGAAGAGCCAGAGCCAGGAATTCCAAGATAAATGCTTTCAGACAAAGCCAATTGATTAAGGGGGAATATTTCTCTTCCTAGTCAAATTTAAATTCACATTTAGATTTTGGAGTATAACCCTAAAGGGATTTTTTCATCTCACACGGTATGAAGCTAATTTTCAAAGAACTCTCTAGCTAAAACTATGGACAAAGCTTTGAGGGGAAAAAAATAAAAGAGAAAAAGAAGAAAATCACTTCTCGTATTTTAAGATTAATGCGAGAAGTAACAGTGCTCCATGTTTGTCTGCTAGTGCTGCCATAATAAAATGTCACAGATGGGGCAGTTTAAGTAGCAAATCTGTTTGCTCTGGGCTGTGGAACCGGAGTCCAGGAAGGTGTGGAGAAGGTCAGCCTCTTTCGAGGAGGTGTTTCTCCTCAGTTGCAGATGGCCATCTTCTTCGCATGCTCTTCCCTCCATCTGATCTGCGTCCTAATTTCTTCTCATAACAATACCAGCCATATTGGATTAGGGGATTAGGGTCTACCAAGCCACCTCATTGAACTTTCATTACCTCTTTAATGACCTTATCTCACTGTGAGATATAGACCTAGTGGTAAAGTGCTGCCTAGCATGTGTGGTTCAGTCCCTAGCACCAGACACCCCCTGCGACACCCACACCTACATACCAAACACCCCAAACCTATCTCTGTATACTTCCACATGCAAACTGTACAGCCCATTGGAGTGGCCTAAGACTGAAATCCCAAAAGCAGGGCTCTTACATGCATCTCCTCTGCTCTGGCACTAATTATGTCCTACATACAGGAATAGATCAGATAAAGGCACTCACCACGTGCCTAATATGGTATATCTACCAACCTAGTTAACCCTTACAAGAAACCTGAAACATTTACTGTGGGTTGTGTCTTTGGCAAGGGTTGAACTGAGATATGGATATGGTTCAAACAGTATACCCAGTTCCCTGATGGTAGGGCCCAGGATGTAGTGGTATGTCTCCACAGTGTCCTGACATTATTACTGTCCTGTCATCATGGCCAGGCTGAACCCATGTGTCTCAGTTGCTGCTGGTCTTTGAACTTCGAACAGGTGCTGCAGTTTGGCAGCAGTTGAACACACTTGGCTTGGTTTTCTAGTAATTGTGACAGGTTGGCAGGCGACCATTTGGACCCTGCCACCTTGTGGCTAGAGGGCTCAAAACCCAGTGTCTTCTTTCTGCCCTACATATTGACCTGCTCTTGTCCATCTCCCAGTCCTTTCATCAGGAGGTCTTCCAGTGTTAGACCTGACATAAGCTCCTGTCCCTAGAACAATTGACTGATGATCTGAGAATGGGGGTGCCAGGGCTGCCAGAGCTGTGGGCAGCTATTTATTTCATACCCAGTGACCACTTTGCTTATATCTAATGTCACACCAAGAATATGTGAAGTCATTCAACCTGGTTTTGGTGAGATATACCTCCTCTTTACACTGAAACAGAGTGTCCCAAACAGGAATTTATACTTCTTTTTTTTAAATTTATTTTTATGTGTATGAGTCTTATGCCTGCGTGTATGTAAGTGCACCTATGTCATGCAGTGCCCACAGAGGTCAGAAGAGGGTGTTGGATCCCTTGGAACTGGAGTTACAGATAGTTGTTAGCCATTATGTGGGTGCTGGTTTTCAAACCCTGGTTTTCTGCAAGAACAGCCAGTGTTCTTAACTGCTGAGCCATCTCTCTAGCCCCTAGAATTTATAATTCTAATGTCAGTTTAATTTAACCTTGTCCAAAATGTTTGCCATCTCACTAAATAAAATATAATTGGGAGGTTGGAAGTTTGATGGTGAAAATTCTCAGAGTAAAGCATCTTCACATAGATTTAACAGCAATCAAATGAAATTCTGTTTGGTGAAATGCTTTCAAGGTATAACAGATGATCTGATTATATGTGGCAAAATAGCACGAAAAAGCTCAAATTCTATTAAAGAATTTGGGCATTTTCCCAGAATTAAAATAGGATCTGACCTGAATTTTTATATGTATATGTCTTAAAAGCCATGAGTCTCATCTGTACAGCACTCATCAAAGAAGCTTCTTTTTGCAACAGATGGAGGCTACTGCAGAGTTGCACATCTGGTCAGGCACTGAGAACATACGTCTGGGAGATGCCCAGTACTAGGTGACACATCTGCAGTTGAATCTCTACAACTAAGGCTCATGGAATATAGTGGAGTAAGGGGTAGAGATGGGTAATGCATCCCTCAACTCTCACCACTGAGGCTTCCGTGCACAGCAAAGTGCAATGCACACAGAAGGCCACAACTGGCTGAGTTTTGGAGAATAAGAGTGTAGGATGGGACTCCTAAATGGAACCTCATCCATCCTCAGCTCAGGGACCATTGCAGAAGAAGGGGCAGAAAGATTGTAAGAGCCAGGGCTGGTTCATGAACACAGGGAGGTGGAGGCTTCCAGGCCACTGGAGGCTTGCTCATGTGAACCTGTGGTAGTGGTGGCATCAAGCACAGGACCCATGTCAGCTCAGTTAAACAAGAGCCATAGGGGAGGTGAGATATAGGTGGCAGGCCAGCACTAGATTGAGAACTATTTGAGACTGATTGCTGCTGGGTGAGGGGGAGTATGACTTACATATGACCACTGGATGGGCTGACTAGACACCAGTGGACACATTTACACTGAAGGACATTTGGGTACAAACATCTGAATGAATAGGACTTAACATGTATGGCAGAGTGCATGGGGTTCAGTGGGGGGATGGGAGAGGTATGGATGGGGGAGAGGGTCTGTATTTGATTGGGAAATGCTATATGAAATTTTAAAAGATCAGTAAAAAAAGAAATGCAATTTGCAAAACAGTGTAATTTTAAAAGTTTTTATCGTGTCATTTAAAATAAAAACTCTTAACAACAATAGCAAAACCCATGAGTCTGTAGCCAGTATCCTTTAAAGACTTTTAAAATTGTCTTGCATTTGAAATTAAAATTAGTTAATTGTTTCTCAGATATTACTAAGTTTAACATTAATTTTGAATCAATTAGTGGTTTTGGTCATAAGTGTAAAATGATGGTGGCTTACCGTTGTCACTGCTATTGTTTCTTGCAGTGGTGGACAAAATATAACAATCATGGGCAGGAATTTCGATGTCATTGACAACCTAATCATTTCACACGAGTTAAAGGGAAACATAAATGTAAGTCTCTGGTTCTTTCATAGTAAGAGTTACTTTCACTCATGCTTTTATTTTCATACCAAACTGTGTTAGGGATATTTTTATTTTTTAAAAATCCATCTATTTTTATTTTATGTGTATGAGTGTTTTGGCTATACATGTATAGGTATACCATGTGCATGCAATGCCCACAGAGGCCAGAAGAGGACATCAGATCCCCTGGAACTGGAGTTATAGATGGTTGTTATCTGCCATGTGGGTGCTGGGAACAGAGCCCAGGTTCAAAGAGCAGCCAGTGCTCTTAACCACTGAACCCTCTCTCCAGCCCTGGGGATATGTTTTATTTCTACGACTTTGGTATTATATATGTCTCCCTATATAGGTTCTGTTTGTGCTAAAACAGAAAAAATTAAAAAAGACCTCGTTCTTAACGGTGTTTGGGATAGCCATACAAAGGAAAGAAATTAACTTCATATGAAAAGGCTTGCCATTTTCTCCTTGTGTGACTTGTAGCAAATCACTTTAATGAGACAATACTTATGAATATGTGTGAAAGTCTTTGTGGATGGATGAGGTATGATGTACAGAGTCTGTGAGGAGTAGGTGGTGGTGGTCCAACAGCAAGAGGGAGGTCGGGTAACTTGAAGGCCCAGAAATCCCATCACATGTTTCTTCTCATCCCTGGCTCCTGCGTCCCATGTGGCCCCTCTGTCAGCTCCCACCTTCTCTTGCCTTCCATTTCCCCCGCAGTGGAGATGGACGGTGGACGGGGTCTGGTCCCCACTAATGGCTCAGTTCTCACAGAAGGGCCTTTTGATTTTCTCGGGAGCCTATGGATTAAAGCTGTGGATGCCAGTGATGAGGCAGAGAGGAGTCTGGGAAGAACTTCAGCTGCAGCTTGTGGCCTCTGAGTATACTGCTATTAGGTGGCTCCTGAATGTTCTCCTCCTTTCCTTCCTTCGCTCCCTTTCTTTGATGAGAGGGATGTGATAGGAGCAGCCTCGCTAGGACCCATCCAACCACTTCCTGTCAAGGCAGCAGAGCTAAGCATGGCCAGAAACTGTCCTATCTGCAACCATTGTGGGTTCAGACCTAGACACAGTAGGCCTCTGATCCATCCTCCTTGAGTCTTGTCCAACACACATCCATTTTCTGATGTATTTCCCAGCCAGTTCCCAGCCTCACACTCTCTGATTCCAGCCATGTCCCCATGATGCCAACCCATCCAGTTGTGCCATGACATTCTGGCCTGAGGATAGCCTGAGCAGTGGACTTGTTCACCTTCCCAAATCATGTACAATTTATTGAACACCTACTGTGAACAAAATATTTTTCTGGTTGCAAGAAGAAAGGGTAAATAAGCTACTACCTCCCACTGCCTTCGTGGAAGAAGTCAGACTTGTACTGGACTTGGAAGCTGGCATCACAGGTGGATTACATGTTCTAGATCTTCTGGTCCCTTCCAGTTCAGAAACCCCAGGAGTCACAGAAAGCACCATGTGAAAGAGAAAGTATGAGTGAATAGAATTGAGACTGCACAGATAGAGCAGGATGGGAGGGCTGGATGGGGGGGGTGGAGGCAGGAGCAGGGAGGAGATGGTAGGTACAGAAGGCTGCTTCCTCGCCTCCTGTGCTGAAATACCACTTAATCTTGCTCAGTTGGAACTTAGAGGATAGGTCAGTATGGACAATAGAAATGGCCGAAAACTACATCGGACCCTGCAAGACAGTATCATATTGAAAACATTGTTCTTCATTCTGCAAGGGCTCCCCATTGCCCCTGGTTCTGCTCATGCAGATGACCAGGCATGGCTGAGACCTGTTCGGGTGTGACTGAGATATCACCAGACCCCTGCAGAACTCTCCACCGGACTCCTGTCAGCAGGGCAGGTCTAGTGGGCTGGCAGTGGTGAAGCTGATCATTTCAGCATTCTTGGTAAAGGAAGGGTAGGGATGAGAGCACTGAGGATGGAAAAAGAATGTCTAGGCTGGAATATGGCAGCCGCTTCACTTTCAGGGGTCAAAGAAAACAGGATGGCCAGGGAGGGTGGTGAGAATTTGCTCAAAAATTAGGAGTTGGTTGGCAGTACAAACAGGTAATGCCTTAGTGGTAAGAGCTGCCATGATCCTGCTGCTGATAATCTTTCTGGAAGGTGGTAAGAAACCAGCCTGCTTGGGGCCAAGGTTGCTGAGGAAGTGGGGCTGTGGTACAGTGGTTTTCATCTTATCACAGAAAGGCTAAGGCAGGACAGAGGGCTAGAATTTGCTAAAGTGTTCGGGTGGAGGGAGGGCATGCTTCAACCAGTGTGGCCACCGGTGCCCTTCTTGCCTTTTCTTCCTCCACTCTGAAATGAGAGAAAACAAAGGAATGGTTTTTCCCACCTGACATATTTCTTTGCTTGTGTTTTAGTCCTTCTCTCCCTCTAGCTCTCCCTCCTGCTCTCCCTCCTTTCCCTTTGTTACCCTACAGTGCTGGGAATCAAAGCTGGGGCCTCCAGCATACTAGGGAAGCACTCTACCACATCCCCTGCTCACTCTCCTTTAAACACCCATCCACCTCCCCTTACCTTACCAGCAAGATTTCTTTGCCTAGCTCCCTGCACACTTGAAAATGGCAATTTATTTATGTTTGTTTGTTTATTTATTTATTTATTTGTAAATAAACCTACTTATAAGTTGAGTCATGCTTCTCCTTGATTCCAGTTTTCATGCCCCTCATTTCATGGGGGAATCTACTGTCCTTTTAGCTTTTTGGCCCTGCTATTTTCTGTTATGCTTGAAAAAGCCTGTTCCTCTTTATGGTTAGGGACTTCTGCTAATGCTGTACCTCTGACAGAGGTTCCCCAGGGTAGCAACTCTTGCTAACACTGCAGGAGGCTCTCCCAACACACAGTGACTCAGCCAATTTCAATCGGGTCAGCAGCTGGCCTTGCTGAGGGCTAGGCTCTTAATTCTCTTCCTGAAGTTTTCAGGACTCAACTACACTAGCTTGGAGGACATCTTAGTGCTTTGGGCCAAAATCTTCCCCCTTTCCTAGCCTACTTCTCTTTGCATAGCCTTCTGGCCCCCGTTACATCGTCTTCTCTCAGCTTCCCTGATTGCCAGTACTAATATATTAGCCAGCCTGTGTTGAGTGCTGACTATGTGTATGCCAGACACTAAGCACTTTTGCAGGTATAACCTCACTGTAACACACATTCAACTGAATGAGCTTTTACCTTGTCCCATTTTATTTAGGGCTAATTTGATCCTATGAGGTCTGTAGTATTGTTAGCCTGGTTTTACAGATGGGAAAACAGACGTTTCTGGAAGTTTGCTTCCCTGGGTTACTTAGCACTTGGAGCTGGGGTCCTTCAATGCCTGATATGCTCCTTCCTTCCCTCCAGGTCTCTGAATATTGCACAGCGACTTCCTGCAGGTTTTTAGCCCCCAATTTAAAGAGTTCCAAAGCACGTACAAATGTCTCTGTGAAACTAAGAGTCCAAGATACCTACTTGGATTGTGGCACCCTGCAGTATCTTGAAGACCCCAAATTTACAGGATACCGAGTAGAATCAGAGATCGACACAGAATTGGAAGTAAAAATTCAAGTATGTTTCTTTCTTTCTTTTCCTTGGTGGGATGTTCCCGCCCTGGCTGTAAAGGTATGTGTGTAAGGGTGTCTCCGTGTGCGCTCTGACTTCTTCTTTGTTTTGTTCACCTCAGAAAGAAAATGACAACTTCAACATATCCAAGGGTGACATTGAAATCACTCTCTTCCATGAGGAAAATAAGCAATTCAATTGCAGTTTTGAAAATATTACTAGAAATCAAGATCTCACTACCATCCTTTGCAAAATTAAAAGCATCAAGAACGCAAACAGCATTGCTGCCTCCTCCAAGAAAGTTCGAGTAAGTCACCTGGAAGTCCCACAGGCTGTCTTTATCTGGCTGACCCTCAGTTGGAATGCAGTATTTCGTGGATTTTTAGATTTTTCTCTTTAAATAGAAAATAAACAAAGAAACTACTGCGAACCCAAGCATAATTCCACCAGTATAACAGGCAGGATCCATCCATGTGCCTGTTTGAATGTCAAAGCTTTGAACACAGCATTGTCTGTAATCCTAATGAGCCTTGATAGCTTTTGTTCTAGCCATACATTTAGACCATAGCATCTGCAAGCAGCATCTCCAGACTCACTGACGACTGAGCTGTTACTGTTTTCCTAAATGGGGAGGTGACTCGTCTTAGCAGAAACCCCAAATAGGAGCCTATTAGGCACAGCCAGGGCAGCACTAGAGTCTGAGGCCAAATAACCTATGGGTTACAAGCTGCTTCCTCCTCCTTCCTCCTCTGTGCCACACTTCCTGCAGTTCATCTTTTCTCCGACATGGCTGAGGGACCCTCTGAGAAGGGAAACACAAGAATCACCCTTTCCAGTGTTTGTGGCATAATAGGCTCTGCACGGTTTATATCAAAGATGCTTTGTGGAATTGGGGCTGTAGCTCAGTGGTAGAGTGCTTGCCTACCCTGCACAAGGCCCTGGGTTTTATCTCCAGCACTGCAAAAAGAAAAAGAAAAAGGTTTTGATTTGTAGTCACAAATAATTGGTTCAAGGACAATAAACAATGTATCAAACTGAAAGACAAAAACAAGTGTGTGCTCCTGCCCTGTGTGTTAAATGTTGCTTAATAGCTCTGTGGCCTTAGGTAAGTCATTTGACTTCCCTGAACCACCCATGGCTTAATTGTTTTGGTCAAAGAGGTATCAGTAATTACAAAACCAACAACACTGGGACTGGAGAGATGGCTCAGCAGCCAAGAACACTGGTTGTTCTTGCAGAAGACCCGGGTTCGAATCCCAGCACCCACATGACAGCTAACAACTGTCTGTAACTCCAGTTCCAGGGGATCCGACAGCCTCTTCTGTCCTCCGTGGGCATTGCACAACACGGGTGCACTTACCTACACGCAGGAAATACATGCATACATATAAAATAAAAATAATAAAGAAAATATTAAAACAAAACAAAACCAACAACACCTGAACCTGCATGTGCCTGTCTTTGTGTTAGCTGAGCATCGCAGTTTGCACACAGCTCCTGAATGCTGTGCTGGGATATGAACACGGCAGAGCAGAAAGCCGGTAGAAGCGACTGCCTTTCCAGAGCTTCCCTTTGAAGACACACAGTAACGAGCAGTAGAGAGGACAATGAAGTTGGGGAGGAGGGATAGACAGCCCAGCGCTGACTTTATACTGGTATTCAGAAACTGTTGCTTACAAAAGTGACATTTAAGTGAGGGCCCTGGGAAGGAGGAGGAAGAGGAGCTGTGGGCAGGCTGCAGAGGTCCTGAGGTTGGAACAGGTCTGATTCACACCCACAGGGACAGTATAGAGTGGAGGAACTGAGGGAAGTATTCCCAAGAGGTTAAAGAGTTCACCAGGAGGGCTAGAGATTATTAGGACCATTTAGACCATGGCAGCCTTGAGCATGACTCTGAACAAGTAGGGGCTCAGGTGATCTGACTTCCTACAGCATAGAGCACACTTTGGTCCTCACCACAGGCCACCCAGAGGCTCCCTTCAAGATCCCATTTCAGAGATGACAGAGTACAGGTAGATGGCAGACTAACAAGATTCTACAAGTAGGGAAAATCTGGGCTGACAGATCAGCGTCGCCTCAGCCATTTGGCTTGGTGCTTCCTAGGGGTGTTGAGGGTCCCAAAGAGCCACATGTGCTTAGTACTTGTATGTATATCAATGGAAAAAGAAGGCTGGACATAGAGTTTTCACCTTTTCAAGTTTTATTTACCAAGTTTTTCTTACAAAAAACAATTTCAGAAAGTGGAAAAGGCCTTTAGGGATCATCTAGTCAGCCATACCAAACTGGCTTTCACCAGAGAGTGTTGTATGCCTGGAAAGCATGAAGTATGGGAAAGAGAAAAGCGGGATTTCCCCTGCAGAATAAAGCCAGGGGACTTTCTGCCTCTGAATTAGCCTCTGCAAATCTTAAGCCTCAGGGCAAAGACAGCCAGCACCCAGCACACCTCACATATCAGGAAACGAAGGCACCATGATATCCTTCAGCTGCCAGTGACACATGGCTCATCTGCCCCAGAGATGGGCCTTAAACCTAAGTGTCCCACTCAGCACACCCCTTCTTTATCTTTAGGGGGAAGCATGGGGCTGGAACTTGTGTGCATACCTATGGTGCTCAGCTCCACTGGGTCTAACGGTGCCCTTTGCCCCTTCAGGTCAAGCTGGGAAACCTGGAGGTCTATGTGGAGCAGGAGTCCGTTCCTTCCACTTGGTATTTTCTGATTGTGCTTCCCGTCTTGCTGGCGGTTGTCATTTTTGGTAAGTGTCCTGTTGGAGTCTGTCTGAGAAATTATTCCTCAGGGGCTTCTTGGCAAGCAGGCAGACTTTTGGCTTTCAGGGACTGTTTGCTTCCATTAAATAATGGGTGAAAACCCAAGTCCAAACTTTGAGAAGGGAATGACAGGTGCATGTTGGGGTCTTTCTAAAGAGTGTTTACGGTGCTCCATTAGCAAAAGACTGGATTACAAAGGGGATACCTTGGTGTTTGAGAAATATCCAGTTGGCTTCCCCAGTCCTTGGAATTGTGTATTTTGTTTATTTATTTACATTTTATTTATTTTTGATCTGAGACAGAGTCTTCCTGTAGCCACAGCTGGCCTGGAACTCCCTATATGGACCAAGCTGGCCTCGATCTCTCAGAAATCTGCCTGCTGGGATTAAAGGCGTGTACTACCATGCCCAGCTGGAATTGTGTTTCTAAAATGTCCATCTACATTTTTCCCTCAGTATCTGGGATTGGGGACTCCTGGACTTGGACATCTCATCCTGCCTCTTCCCCACCACATGCCACCTCCCTCCCCACCCACTTGTCCTGTTTTTCCCATGAGAATCAGGTTTTGGAAGTGTGTGTGTGTGTGTGTGTGTGTGTGTGTGTGTGTGTGTGTCCCATTCCAACATGCCATGCTTCCTCTAAGGAAGTCCCCATAGTGACTGTTGCTGAATGAGTCTGGCATACTGTGTTTTGTTGGGCCCCATGACAGATTTTTAGATTGAAGAAGTTGACATTTAATTAGGTAACTCACATTTTAACTTTTTGTTGAAAGTGTGAGAGGTACAAAGTATTGGAGCCCAGTTTTGTGTAGTATCATTTATTAGAGCTTTGTTACTACTACCCCCTAGAGACAGGACATGTGTTCCCTGGGTTTTTGTCCCAGTCTCTGCCCCTCCCTAGGGTCTTCACTCGTCTCTTTACCTGATACCTGGAGCCATTTAGTTTACAACCCCTTTTTTCTCCCTTTTCATCTTCACCAACTAATGTAGCACTTTGTATTTATTGATTTAGTATAAGTGGTGCCTTTCTGACATTTCAGGCAAATGGAGGCAGTGGCCAGTGCTTCTTTGGATCTTCTCACACCCTTGCTCCTTCATTCACTCATCTTTGCATCTGATTACCTTTTTTATATACAAAATATTTAATCTCTATTGTATTCAACACAATTATTCTTGATGCCACAGTAGACATATAAAATCATAGGAAATTTTGCCTTTCTTTAACTGTTTTTATCTTTTTTTCCCCACTTACTATGATTTTTATTTAAAAAAGAAAATAATCTGTATGTTGGAGTGCTGTATGGCATGTAGCATACTTCCCAGGCCCCTGTAACAATTTTTCAGGGATAGTCTAGGCTCAGCTCTGTGCAAACCCTGAATGGATGCAGGGTGCATAAGAGGTCACTGGGCTTTTAAGAGATGGGATCTTAGAGACAGCACTCATGGTAAAGATCCCCAAAAGTGACTGTCAAAGTAGAGCTATGTCTGGCCCTTACAAATAGCAGTGTTTCTGCGGTCTTCTCATTGGAGCAGCAATGTCCCTGCCAAGGTGGTCAAGGTCTTTGTGTTGCCTCAGACCAGTGTTCTTCCAGAAAAGGGGTCAGCGCTAGGTGCTGGGTACTCTCTGAGTCAGCAGACATTTTTCTTCTCCTTCTGCCCATCTCAAGCACTTGTTCTGGCCTTCTGCCCTCTTGGAAATCTCTGTGTCCCTCTTTCATGCAGGATGTTGGGGTTCAACGTGGAAGGTCCTGTCACTGTCCCATCTGTATGAGGCTGGACTAAAGCTTTGTCCCTTGATTAAAAGTGGTTCCAGGGGTTTCTCTTGTCCCCATGCTGTGGCCCAACATGCCTTGGAGGCCACAAAGTAGCAGCAGCAACATTGTTTCTTGAAGGTGGCTGGCTGGCTGTGCTGGTGAAGTGTGGGCACTGGACGTGTGGCCTTCATATGGCTCCCGTGAAGCAGTAGTAGGGTGAGAAGTGTTTGAGGCAGGAGTGCAGACAGGAGCTAGCTGTCCCTGTCCACTCTACCTTCCCACCTGGGCTCCAGATGGATCCTCCTGCATCTCCGGCCTCCCTTGCTGTCTCCAACCTGATCAGCAACTTATAGCTAGGACATACACAAGGAAACAGGTCAGGCCCAGGGTGGTCTTTGGTGTCCAGTGCCACTGTCTCCTCCAATGGCCCAGAGGCCCATCTGGAGGCTGGCAGCTTATCTGAGGAACTCACTGTGCATTTAAGTCCTGTGGAACTTTGTGGTATTCTCCAGTTTCCATGTTCATCACCAGTATTCTGTGATCTTTCTTTCAGGGTTTCTGAGTGCTTCAGAGTGATTCTTTGGCAGGAAGCCATTCCGGAGTGACTGGCCTTCATAGAACTGCCTCGGGAATGTCAGAAGAAAACTGGACTCAGGCTCTTTCCATCTTCCCTCACTCCTCAGGGTCCTAGCTGACCTGAGAAGGATGGAACCCTTCCCTCCTTCCGCCGCAGACATGGGGGCATTTTCTGCTTACTGTCAGCTAGGGATGTGGACACAGACACCCATTGGCACACAGCCACTTGGAATTCCTCTCCTGCTCTCTCCTTGGGTGTCTGTGTCTATGCCAAGCTGCTCCCCACTCTCTAGCTCTCTAGGATCAGCCTCCTCCAAGTTCAGTGGCTCCCACATCACTTGATACAGACATGATAAAACTAGTCTTTCACCCCGTGCTTCCTCACTGGACAAGGCAGGTGACATATCAAAGGAAGCCTTGCTGCTCTCTGGGTTAGGAGTACAGTCTCTAGTCACATATTTGCTTTGCCCAGAGGAGGATTTTGCAGATGTGAACTCTGAAGATGAGCAAGTCCATGATGAACTCTTGGTGGTACTACTCTAAGCTGCTCCTGGAGGGCTGCTCATGACGTGAGCCATGGGGACTCCCTGTGGGAGTGCTGTCCAGTGCAGGTCCTCTTCAGGAGGGATAACTTGTCGTCCTGACTCCTCTTCAATAAATACAGGGTGAAAGGCATTCTTCAACTCTGGCCACCTTTTTCTCTTCTCCATGACACTCAGGTCAAGGGGACAAAGTAAACATGGAGAGACTAGGGGCACTGGATGCCCTACTTAGAGGGAAGGAAGTGCAGGGGTCATGGCACTACTCTGCCAATTACACATTAAAAGTTCCAGAATGTGTGACTGCATGGGCTGGAGCAAAGTGGAAGCCACCGCCCATGCTGGCTTGCCATGGCTCCTATGTTGCAGTAGAGGAGGTTGTGTGAGTTGAGGGACAAGGCAGGAGCAAGGTGTGTTCTCGGGTCATGAGGGCATTTCCGAGAGGGGCTGTCACATAAAATATGTATTCACCTTGTTTCAATGGGGACACCTTACCAAGTAACAAATCTTCACTAGTGTCAACTGTGGACTTGGCACATAGAAGACAGGAGTGTGTATTTGTGTATTCATCCACATGTAAAAATGAGAGTGCAGTTGAGATGACTCAGGATGAAGAGTATGAGATGAGGGGCTGGTGCTGGGGTGGGCTGTGAAGCTCTCTGGATCTGGGACTGTACTGCCCAGTAGTCAGGACTAGCACAGCCAGTAATCACTCATCTGACCCTGTCCACTCTACTTTCCCACCTGGGCTTTTGATTCACCTTCCAGGCATCAGTGTTCTGTTGCTGTCAGCAAATTACAGCAAGAAACACACAGTCCAACAGGTTAGGCCCAGTGTGGTCTTCTGTGTCCTGATCCTCTGTCCCTGCTAATGACCCATAGACTCATCTGGAGGCTTGCGGCAGAGATGAGGTTCTCACTGTGCATCTAAGGTCCCATGCACCTTTGGGATTGTCCTTGGAATCTGTCTGATGATCACCAGCGCTCTGTGGATCTCACTTCTCACGGTCTCAGAATACTGCAGAGTGCTTCACTGGTGTGAAACCACTGTGGTGTCACCATGCATCAAGGAGCTGCCGTGACTTTCTCCTGTGGCTGTCTGCATCCATGCCAGGCTGCAATCTACTCTTGGATGTTAGCCTCCAGGGAGTTCAGTGATTTCAACAGCATTGTTTCACGGAGGTCTCCGTGGTCCTCACTTACTGCCAAGATTTTACTCCTGGACAGGGGTGGTTTCCTTTAGGCAGACAGGTGTGGTCTCTTTGGGGGTGGGAGGCAGTAGCATAAACCAAGGAAACAGTTTTTAGTCCTACCCACCAGGCCTTCCCAGCCCACATTATGCTTTTTTCAAGGGGCTCTGGGCACACTCTGGGGCTGGTCACTGAAGTCTCCTCAGCTGGTTCCAGGGCGGATCATCTGCCGCCTCTGTCTTTGTGCTGGGGCTTTCGCGTTTGGCTCCCTCACTGGGCAAGGCAGGTGATGTGTCCCAGGAACGTTTTCTGCTGTCCAAGTTGGACGTGCAGTCTGTGTTCACATCTTGGGTTTGCTAGGAGGAGGGGGGTTTTGCAGATATGAACTCTGGAAGTATGGAAGTTTTGATGAATTTTTGGAGGTTTTGCTGCTCCAAGCCTCTTTTGAAGTACTGCTCATGGAGCCATGAGACTATGCTGAAGGTTCGTTTGTTCAATGTGGGTTCTCTTCAGGAGGGTTGGCTTCTCAGCCTGGGTCCTCTTCAGGGAAGGCAGTTTGAGCGGCAGTTTTTGTCTTGGGCAACCTTTCTTCTCATCTCTTGTTTTCTCTGAGGTCTCAAAGGTCCTCCTCATTTCTTGGCAGGATTTTGCCCCTGTGCAGGCGTGGTCTCCTTTGGGAGGGGACACGTGGAATCATTAGGGTTGGGAGACAGCAGCATGAGGTGAGAAAGCCATCTCTAATTTTCTCCCGAGGCTCCTCCAGCCACCTGTTCGCTGCCTTAGAGAGGCTCTGGAAACCCCGTCAGACTGGCTGCTGAGTTGCTTCTCAGATGTTTCTGAGGCAGATGAGCTGCCGCATCTCTCCTGTGAGCTGCTGCTCTCATCCTGATCTTCCTCACTGCGCAGGGAAGGTGACATATTGCAGGAAGACTCGCCGCTCTTTGTCCTATGTTGTCTCTGGTCACTTCTTGGTTTTTTTCATAGGAGATTTTTGCGGATATGAACTCCCATGATTCAAGAGTGGAGATGCTCTCAGTCTCTGCTGAAGTGATCCCCTTGCATTCATCCATCTGAGGACAGTGTGGGCAAGGTTGCTCAGTGCCTGTCCTCCTCAGGAGAGAAGCTTTGTCCCTGTGGGCCCTCTTTAGATAGAACAAGGTGGAAGGCATGCTATGCCTTTGACTAGCCTTCTCCCCTTCATTAAGCTTAGGACAGTGGACAAAGGGAACATGGGAAGGGTAGAGACACTTGATGCCCTTTTTGGGGGCGCAGGAAAGATGAGAGCATGTACAGCATTGTTATCCAAATTGCCCCCGGAATGACTGCTGCTCCAGCATTAAATATGTTGCCATCACATCATTGAATTTTTGCAGTTTCAAAGATTCTTTGATTTCTTGAGGCCTATAGCCCATGACACACATATCTATGAGAACTGAAGGGTCTGGTTGGCTGGGGAGTTGTTCTGTTGTGCAAACTAGTGTGGAAGAAGGCTCTTCATCAGGGTTCAGCCACGGGTGCTGCATTAATTTGGTAATTGTGGGCTTCCTTCTGGGAGTAACTCTCAGCAACTGGGCAAGGAGATCTTTCAGGTCTGGGGAGAGCTGCAACAGCATGGTGTAATTAGCAGCTAAGATGTTCTGCTTGGTCCTGTAGTTCTCTGTGTCTCCAAATGGCAGCTTCCCCAATATGATGAAATACAGCACCACTCCCAGGCTCCAGATATCAGCAGCCGGCCCATCGTATTGTTGGAAACTAAAGAGCTCTGGGGCAGAGTATTCAAATGTCCCACAGAAACCATTGACCCTCTCTCCAGGGTTGAGTTTTCTCCCCAACCTAAAATCACCCAGCTTTATATGACCCTTCCCATCCAGCAGGATGTTCTTGGCTTTCAGGTCACAGTGGGCAACCCTGTTCTGATGACAAAACAGAACTGTCCAGGCTAACTCTAGGAAGAGTCTACAGGCCTCCTCCTCCTCCACATGCCCAAGCTTCTCCACATAGCTCTTCAGCTCTCCCCCGCTGGCATATTCCAGTACCAAGTACATATTTTCTACGGTGTTAATGACCTGATACAGTTTGATAATATTCGGATGTTGGAGCATTTTCATAATTTCAACCTCTTGCCTTATCAGGGAGCCATTGATTTCGGTCTTTTTTCAGCACTTTCACTGCCACTTCGGTAGCAGTGAGGCAATGGTAGCCGAGTTTCACGTGTCGGTAACTGCCTTTGCCCAGTGTCACTGAGATTTCATAGTGACTTGATACAGTGTTCTCCTCACACAAACTGGCCTCGAGGTCACTCCCCTTGACGACCTCACTTCTTGTCGAAATTGACCAGATGATCGAAGTCCGAAGTTCAACTAATCACTGACATCCAAGTCCAAAGAATCACCAGCCTTCAAGTCCAATCTTTTGTCAGTGTCCAAGTCCAACCGATCTCCAACCTCCAAGTCCTACCAACCGCCAACTTCCAAGTCCTGCCAACCACCAACCTCCATCAAAGCTCTCTGCACTATAAGGACAAGGAAACAGCCCCAGGCAGTGCATTATATACAGCTGTCTTTAATTCTTCACAATGGCTCCTTTGTGAGGTCAGATCAAGAGGACCAATCAGGGCTGGGCACAACCCTCAGTGGTTCTCTCATATCCCCCCACCCCCCAAACAGTGTGTATTACATTACTTTTCACTGGACCAAATGCTTGACAAGAAACAGCTTAAGGGAGGAAAGCTTTCTTGTGGCTCATACATTGTGGGCAAAGGGCAGGCATAGTGGTGGGAGAAATTGGTGGCCAGGGCAGGAAGCCCATGAGGGAGCTGATCACACTGGTGGTCATCTACTCCCCCTCAGTCACCCTCTCTGACAGCCATGCCTTACCGCCAAGCTTTTTTTTTTTTCATAATCATTATACTTTATTTAATTTTTAATAGCTACATGATTAAAAGTGTTTCACTACAGCTTTAACATATTCAGTAACACACTCCAGAGCAACAGTATATTTCTTTCACAAGTGGGTGCAAGTTTTTAGGTTCATAGTTGAATTAATATAGTTATATATTATTGAACTCAGTATAAGCCCTGTAAGACATAAAATTGGATGAGTTTTTAACCTTTAAAAAAGATCTCCATTTCATTTTAGAATATATTGT
>NW_008337073.1:5170552-5171374 GCF_000622305.1 Nannospalax galili | reverse complement strand
AATTTGCATTTCCCTAATTATTAGTGATGTTGAACATCTTTTAAGATGTTTCATAGCCATCTTTACTTCTTCTTTTGAGAGCTCTCTTTTGAGCTCCTTAGCCCATCTTTTAACTGGGTTGCTTCTTATCTTGGTTCTCTGTTTTTTGAGTTTATTATATGTTCTGGTTATTTAACCTCTGTCGGAAGTGTCGCTGGTAAAGATTTTCTCCCATTCTGTGGGTTTTCTGTTCACTTCCTTGGTTGTCTCCTTTGATGTACAGAAGCTTTTTAGTTTAATGAGGTCCCATTTGTTAATTCTTGCCCTTGTTTCCTGAGCAATTGATGTCCGGTTTAGAAAATCCTTTCCTATGCTTATATCTTGTAGGTTTTTCCCAATATTTTTTTCAAGTACTTTCAGAGTTTCAGACTTCACATTGAGGTCTTTGAGCCATTTGGAATTGACTTTTGTGCAGGGTGAAAGATAGGGGTTTACTTTCATTCTTCTACAAGTGGAGATGCAGTTTTGCCAGCACCATTTGCTGAACATGCTGTCTTTCCTCCAGTTAATGTTCTTGGCCCCTTTGTCAAATATCAGGTGGCTGAAATTGCATGTACTCATATTTGGGTCTTCAATTTTGTTCCATTGATCTACAGGTCTATTTTTATGCCAGTACTATGTTGTATTTATGACTATAGCTCTGTAATACAGCTTAAAATCTGGTATAGTAATCCCCCCAGCATTGCTCTTAGTGCTCAGAGTTGATTTGGCTATCTGAGGTCTTTTGTGCTTCCATATGAATCTTAGGATAGTTTTTTCCAATTCTGTGAAAAATGTCATGGG
>NW_008337073.1:5168722-5169585 GCF_000622305.1 Nannospalax galili | reverse complement strand
TAGATCTTCTTTAAATGTCTGATAGAATTCTCCTGTAAATCCACCTGGTCCTGGGCTTTTTTTAGTCAGGAGGTTTTATATCACTGTTTCAATTTCTTTTTGTGTTATGGGTCTGTTTAAGCTATTAATCTCTTCTTGATTTAGTTTTGGTGGTTCCCATGCCTTTAGATATCCATCCTTTTCTTTTAGGTTTTCAAATTTAGTAGCATATAGGCTTTTAAAGTATTCCCTTATAATATTCTGTATCTTTCTGGTGTCTATTGTGATGTTTCCCCTTTCATCTCTGATTTTGTTGATTTAGAGGTGCTCTTTCTTTCTTTTGGTTAACTGGGCTAGCGGTCCCATCAATTTTGTTTATCTTTTCAAAGAACCAGCTCTTGGAATTATTGATTCTTTGTATTGTTTTCTTTGTTTCAATTTCATTAATTTCTTCCCTGATTTTTGTTATTTCATCTTGTCTGCTGGGTTTGGGTTTTGTTTGCTGTTGCTTTTCAAGTGTTGAGTTGCAATGTTAGGTCATTTATTTGTGTTCTTTCCGGTTTTTTCATGTAGGCACTTAGAGCTATAAACTTCCCCCTAAGGACCACTTTCAGCGTGTCCCAGAGGTTTTGTTGTGTTATATTATCCTTTTCATTTAATTCCAGGAAAACTTTTATTTCTTTCTTAATTTCTCTTTTGACCCATTCATCATTCAGGATTGTGTTGTTTAATCTCCATGTGTTCATGTGGTGATTAGGGCTTCTTCTGGTGTTGATTGTAAGCTTTATTGCACTGTGGTCTAATAAAACACATGGAATTATTTCAATCTTTTTGTATTTGTTGAGGTAGTTTTGTGCCCCAGTATATGGTCGATTTTGGAGAAG
>NW_008337073.1:5168010-5168492 GCF_000622305.1 Nannospalax galili | reverse complement strand
TTGGGTGCACCAGAGTTTGGTGAATATATGTTCATGATTGTAATATCTTCTTGATTGATTGTTCCTTTGATCAAAATGAAATAGCCCTCTTTGTCTTTTCTGGTTAGTTTCAGTTTAAAGTCTATTTTGTCCGATATTAGGATTGCTACGCCTGCTTTTTTCTTAGTGCCATTTGCTTGGTATATTTTGTTCCATCCTTTCACTTTGAGATAGTGTCTGTCCTTGAAAGTGAGGTGAGTTTCTTGCTGACAACAAAAAGATGGGTTTTGTTTCTTAATCCATTCACATAGTCTGTGTCTTTTGACTGGGGAATTCAGTCCATTAATATTTAAAGATATTAATGAAAAATGAGTCTTGAATCCTGTCATTTTTATTTCTTTTTACAGTCTTGATATAGCTGTACTTTTCCACAGTTACACCTTGGATTTCTTTCCACAACCCCTTGGGTATAGTCATTCCTTTCTTCAGCTCTTTGTATTGCT
>NW_008337073.1:5103643-5167727 GCF_000622305.1 Nannospalax galili | reverse complement strand
TGGTCCTGTCTGTTTGGTGTTCTGTATGCTTCTTGTATTTGTATGGGCATGTCTTTCTTTAATTTTGGGAAATTTTCTCCCACAATTCTGTTGAAGATCTGGTCCATACCATTTTCGTGAGATTCTTCTCCTTCTTGTATGCCTGTGATTTGTAAGTTGCATGTTTTTATGGTATCACACAATTCCTGCATATTCCATTCTTGTGATTTCTTAAATTTTTCATAATCTTTGCTTGAGTGGTCTAGTTCGTCCACTTTATCTTCCAGTCTTGATACTCTGTTTTCCATGTCATTCATCCTATTGGTGAGGCTTTCTCCTGTCGTTTCTAATTGGCTTACTGAGTGTTTCACTTCCTTCTTCATTTCTTCTGTCTTCAGTATTTCTCTTTTCTGAATTCATTCAGAAGTTTATCCCTCTCTTCCTTCAGCTCTATGATTACCTTGTTTGTGTGTTCTTTAAATTCACTGAATTCTTTTATCATATTCATCATTGTTCTTTTGAGTTCCATGTCCTGCATTATCTCTAGGGGATTCTCATTGTGCTCCTCTAGAGGACTATTGGTATTTGGTGGGGATATGTTATTTTGGTTTTTCATGTTATTATTTTTTTCCTCTATGATTTTGATATGTGGATTTCTCTTGTAGTTTCTGGTTCTTGTGTGAGACTCAAGCCTTCAAGTTTAGGTCTGCTTCTTTTTGTGAACTTTATGTGTCTTTATGGTTTACTTTTTGGGCATGAAAAGCTGGTTCATCTAAGCTTCCAGTTCTCTCTTTTAATTTTATATTGGAGTGGCTGGATTGCTTTTGTCTTTGGGAGTTCCCACAGAGTCCCAAGTCAGATGAGGGTCAGATGCTTTCAGCCTTTTTCCTAAGGTCTGGATCCCTCCAGGAGTGATTTTGGCCTCAGGAATTTGGGGGTTGGACTGGCCTGGGAGCCTGGCCCAGGAAAGATGTTGGTCTAGGGCAGCTGGTGGCTGTGCCACCCAGAGATGCAAAGGTAGATGGGGCGGGAGGCGGCCCCAAGGATTCCTGGGGACTGCACTGAGGAACTGGGTTGTTCTGGATGCAAAGGATCAGGAAGACGAAAGGTCAGCCCCCATGTCCTGGAAAGAGGCCCAGGGAAGCAGAGGGAGGTGAGGGTGGGGCCAGGCCCAGAGTGTTCCTGGGGACCTGAGAAGGCACTACGTTGGTCTGGATGCCAAGGATCAGGAAGCAGTATTGGTTCCCCTGGTGTCTGGGTCCCCAAGACAAGGAATGGGACAGGACCCAAACTAGGAGGAGAGACTGGCAGGGGAGATGGGAGGGTGAATGAGGCTGGGGGAGTCAAGGCACGGGGAGCATGATGGTCTTACCCCAGAGAGAGGCCTGCGGGTAGGAGAGAGCTGTTTACCTTGTTTTTATTGAGCATTGGTTATGATGCTGATGACTGGGCAAGTCTCTGGATCAAGAGGTAACTTAAGGCCTTGTCCATGCCCTGGGTAATTCCCACTCCTGTGAGGGAAGGATGTACAAGTGTGATTAACTGGCCTGGTGCAATGAATTCATTTTCTAGACATCTTATTTTGCCCTGTCAATGATCATTTCAGGTATTTTTTATGTTCTCCCCAAGTTATCTACCTTTGTCATGTATTTGCAATCTAAAATTTGGCTTGACATTTTAATAAAGGCCTGGCTGACGTTGGCGTCAAGGAAGAAGATTACTTGTACAATCTAAAATGCTGGGTTCTGCTTTGAAAATCAACTGCTGTGAAGTATCCTCAGATCTCTCAGCCTCACCAGATAGTTATGACCACTTTTTTTTCATAGAAACCTCTGGTTTTTTCCTGTCTTTATTTGTAAAGATTGTTTTTGTCCTTTAAATAGTTGGAATTTACAGGGATCTTTAAAATTTACCCCCATCTTAGTCATTTCAGGGAGACCTCTGTCACCAACAGCTAGAGTAAGCATACCCCAGTCCATCAATCATATCATTAGTGAGAACACTGAAGACACCTGGCCTAGGCCTCCCACCCACAAAACATGCCCGTAACTTGGGCCAGGAAAAGCACACTGCTGTGTAGACAAACTAGAAACCTTTACATGCTGAGCCAGTGTTACTCAAAGTAACCACCTGAGGAGCCACAGTCCCAAGTGATGCTCCTGGAAAAAGGGGCTCCACAGCCAAGTAAGTTTGGGGACTGGCTCATCCTCAGGCTATACTTAAATGCATACTGCAAATGATGGTTAGCACGCTGAGTTGGTGAAGGACTGTATTTAATAGTGTTCCCCCAGGATAATTCACATCTATTGGTAGCCATTCTTTTATGTAATCTCTGTGTGTATCCACATGTGTGTGTGTTAGTAAGGGATGCCTTTATAGCTTGGCATAAATGTGGCAGACAGAAGAAACCTTGGGTGTCAATCCTCACCTTCCACCTTGTTCGAGACAGGGTCTCTTGTTCACTACTACATATCCCAGACTAGCAGGGCCTTGAGCTTCAGGGGATCCTCCATCTCTGCCTCCCATTTTGCTCACTGTAGGAATGTCCAGCTTTACATGGGTTCTGGGTATCCAAACTCAAATCCTCATACTTGCATGACAAAGCTTTACCCACTGAGCCATTTCCCCAACCCTTTTTCTGTAATTCTATTGAAAGAAGAGAACATTAGTTGTTAACTGTTAGTGCTTAGGTTCTGGGTCCTTTCTTGAGCTACTTATTACTTTCAGTCTTTCCCATATAACAGTAAAGCAGGCACTCTTATGGACAAAGCAGCTGGGCAGAGAGATGTGAGGGGTTTATCCAAGGTCACACAGATAGTAAGGAAAATGACAGAACAGGAGTAGAAACCCAAGCTTTGGAATCCATTCGTTCCACTTCCTCAACAGCATGGTTCTGAGCAAGATGATGTGGCAACAGAGGCTTTGTCTAGCTGCTGGATTTCCTGGTGACTCACCCGTTATGTCACCCCATTCGAACTCGTCAAGTTTGGCTTTTGAAGCCAGTGGTGGACCTGTGGTTTCCTTCTGCATTTGCTGTACAACTTTATTTCTCCAGAGATGTTTAGAAACATTGGAAAAAGAATGGAACAATATAAGTGGCCCATGGCTGTACAGAAACTTGGCTCCTTTCATTACTTTCTAGCCAACTGGGATCTTTGGTTACAAGTGAAGGTTATTTGATTTAGTTTTCACTTTTAAGATGAGTAGATTTTTTTTCCCTATTGTATCTTAGTACCTTCTTCTTTAGAATGACCTCTTACTGAAATTTCCCTTTTATAAAACCCAGCTTTTATTTTTTTTGTTTTGTTTTTATGGTGTTGGGGATGGAACTGAGGGCCTGGGACATGCTAGGCAAGTACTCTACCCTGAGTCAGACCCCACAGCCCTGAAGTGTAGTAGCTCTTCTATGCTATTTTCTACTGCCATTCACTATCCATCTCTTTCACTGTTTCTTTTCTTTGTTGTCATTTCTGTGTTAACTACACCAATCTGATGCAGCATCTCTATCTCCCTAGCTGCTGTGGGGGTGACCAGGCACAAATCAAAGGAGCTAAGCCGCAAGCAGAGTCAACAGCTGGAGCTTCTAGAGAGTGAACTCAGGAAAGAGATACGTGATGGTAGGCTCCAGAATTTCATTTGTAGAAAAATAAGCCTACTTTACTT
The DNA here is from genome assembly GCF_000622305.1 of Nannospalax galili. Classification (NCBI taxonomy): domain Eukaryota; kingdom Metazoa; phylum Chordata; class Mammalia; order Rodentia; family Spalacidae; genus Nannospalax; species Nannospalax galili. Next base: position 5,164,085 of record NW_008337073.1, on the reverse strand, counting down.
TTAATTTTTCCCCTTACATGGAGATGACTATGTAATGAGAACTGTTTGTGTATAATAGAAGACAACTAAACAGCAGGGTCTAGGCCTGGCTTTGTGTTTTATTTCAGCTCTTCTCTGCAGCCAACCAAGTAATTATCTATTGTTTCTTCTTTAATGAAAACCAAGGTCATACTCTGTGTTAGACAAAACAGCAGAAGATCTTATCCATTGTTTGCGGAGTTAAAATATTGCTCTTGGGATTCTGTTTTGCAGGCTTTGCTGAGCTGCAGATGGATAAATTGGATGTGGTTGATAGTTTTGGAACTGTTCCCTTCCTTGACTACAAACATTTTGCTCTGAGAACTTTCTTCCCTGAGGTAAAAGAACATTGATCATATTTCTAAGGTTGAGTCTTGAATAATAATGAAGGTGTTTGCTTCCAAGGTGGCTGTAGAGAATACACTTGGTATAAGACGCTGGATTAAGTTTGAGCCAAGCAGGGAAGAGGATAATTATTAATTGCATTGATTAGAGTAGAAAGCAGCATCGGGCCACTGGCGATTACTCTTTGCCCAGTAACAAAACCTAGTAGAGGCAGAAGTTTACAGTGATCATTTTTGCTTTATTTTTACTACCAGTTTAGAACTGAATTTCTAGCTTGGAAGTGAGCTAATTCATTTAAAAATCAATAAATTGTGGGCTGGCCAAATTGTTGTGTTTATCTGCCTGACTTACATTGCTGCTACTAGATTATTTACTATTACTTCTCAATTGGAAACAAAAAATTAGGCGCAATCAAAAGGGAGGACAGCAGACACGTAAGGAATTTGAGTTGGTAATAGGCATTTGTGTGTGTATGTGTCTAAGTTAATATTATTAATAACAGTTAAACATCCTTGCGGTGGGCTTTTACCCCAGTGAGTAAAAGCACTTACCATACGAACCTGATAACCTGAGTTCAGATTCCCAGAACCCAAGTAAAAGTTGGACAAAGTCTCAACATGGAGGGGGAGAGGTAGGTACAAAGCCTCAGCTCTACCCGAGGAGCTATTAGCAATCAATAGCTGCTGGTAGATGGGGAGTCAGTTTTCTTTAAATATGTGACACTGGGTAGGTTGAGCACACTCCAGGAGTTAGTGATATAAAGGTTTTATGGTTCTTTTTGGCAGTTTTTCTTTGGTGGATCTGCTTGTAGCTTCCTCATTTAGTAGAAATAGCTGCATGAAATGATTGATGAATTGTTCTAGAACTGTGAGGACTAGTGTGCAGAGCCCTTTGCTTTGGGGTCTCATCTCTGTTCTGACACCTCCATTTCCTCACTCGCTCAGCCTTCTTCATTCACCCTCCCTTTCCTTTGGCAAACTGCTCACTCATGTCTCATCACTGCCAGGTCCTGATAACCCCAGCTCTGCCATGTTGTTCTGGTGACCCCAGAGAGACCCAACCTCTGGAACACTGATCAACCTCAATGACCATATTTAAATCCAGGCTTGTCAGCAAAGCCAGGAATCTCTCCCAGCCAAGGGAGGGATTGGTCTAATGTTACCAGAAGCATCCAGGCTCTGTTTGGCCCGAAGCTTAGAGTTCAAAAACCCAGACACAATAAACATAGTAAGCAATTTCCAGCATTGCTACAATTCTAGCAGTGGACACTGATATGTTATGCTCTGTCTGGGGGTTTGGATGCCTCCATGAGACACTAGCCATTTTTGTGGGGGAGCTAAACCTTAGTAAATCAAGAGCTTGTAAATCAAGAAGGCTATAAATAAGACTTCAACTTTTTGTACTTACCCTCCAAGAATATCAGGCGCAAATATTTGCTGTTTGCTGTCTCATCCAGTCCTATAGCATCCCCCGCCCCAGGGAGGGAGAGAGGTTCAAGTTCCCGAGTCAGGGTGATATACAGAACCTCTGAGAAGGTTGCATTGCATCACAGGTCCTATTTCCCAGCTCTCTGAGATCCCCATTAAGAATTTAATAGCAATAAAATAACGGAGATTTCCACCATCGACATGAAGTACTGTGTGGGCTTTTACAGTTAACGATTGCCCTTGAGTGCTAAATAGAGTAATCTGTGGCCTGAGAAAGAAATTTTCCTATCTTCTGAATTCAGTAATCAAGGACAAGACAGAATGATGAGTGTCAGTGAACACTGTTGCAGGTTGGGTGTTTCCAAATAAGAGGAAAGAAAAGAAAGAAAACCATTAAACAGTGCGGTATTGTTCCAGAAGAAGAGAGAAATAGTTGTAAGGAGCCAAACTGGTTTAAATCAGGGTTCAGGACAATCTTGAAAGGCAACCGGAAAGCCATAAAAATGGAAAGTGGAAGGAGTCATTTAAGAGAAGAGGACCCAAGGAGAAACAAACAGGAGTTTGTCAGAAGTCTATCAAAGAAACCTAGGTCAAAATTGAATTTATAATAAAGAAGAGAGACAGAGAGTCAGAGACAGAGAGAGAGCTACACACTAGGACCATGCCACTTGAGATGCAATGTAAACTGCAGATGAGGCCTCGTGTTAGTTAGGCACTTTACTGACTGATCCAGGAGCAAAATCTTTGGGACTGGAGCTTGGGTGCTAGAGAGAAAACTTGACAATCAATGCCTCCCAGACAGCAGGCAGCAAAGCAAGAGGGTGCCAGGGCTTTGACAACTCTCTGCCTCTCTGGCCTTCCTATTACCTTTTGCTGTCCATTAGATGGATTTGTTGTTTGAGGGCCTCAGGTAGTGCAGGCTGCCCCCAAAATCCCCAATGTTGCCAAGAATGACCCTGAACTTTTGGCCCTCCTGTAGATGGATTTATTTTTGTTTTTCTGAAAATAGGAGAATAATTAAGGGTAAGCAGAATATGCAGTCTCTTGGAAGAGGAAAATTTGAATGAAAAAAGGAAAAACTTTTGAACCAGAGACCGAACTGTTGGGTCAGCAAGATGACTCAGTGGGAAAGGTGCTTGCCACCTAGCCTGACGATCTGAGTTCAATCTCCATGACTCACTTGGTGGAGGGAGAGAACTGATTTCTACAAATTGTCCTCTGACCTCCACATGCAGTGTAGCATATGCATGCCCACATACATAGATACTCTCTCTCTCTCTCTAAAAAATAAATAAATAAGTAAATGCAATAAAAATGTTTAAATTGCCATTTATATAAAATTGGTTCACCAGGAAAATATTAGGGAGTAGAAAATGCACACCTAGGGTCTGTTTATTTCTGTTTATTTTTCCCCCTGGGAGTTTGACCAAAATAATTTGAGGTATTCTGCTTTGGCTAACAAATTTGAAAATATAAAACAAGATTTTCTGCAGGAGAAATTTACTCTATTAAGATATAAACTTTGCCCAAAGTTTCAATTATTATTTAAAAAAGAAAGAAATCTGAATGTTTGAGTTCTATTTTATTTGGTTGATTCAAAGTATTACCCAATGTTTTTAAATTGTCATTATTAGCTGGGCACAATACACTCTTGTAATTTTAGCATTCAGGAGACTAAGGCAGGAAGATTGGTGTGAGTTTGAGGCCAGCTTAGGCTATATAGTGAGACCTTGTCTCAAAAAAAATAATAAAGTGTAATTATTCCAATAGGATTTGTGAGGTATTTTTCAAAAACTCAAATGCAGAAGTCTATGTTTAGGGACTACATAGCACAGCACATCAAAACATTTTCTAGATTAGGGAAGAAAAAACAGAAGTGGCTGAGGCAGGGCGCTGTGTGCTTGGCATTTATCCATTTCATTTTCACATTGAGCCCATGAGGTAGGAACCACCTGTTCCCATTTTACAGATGAAGGAAGTCACTTGCAGAGGTTAAATAACCTGTCCAAAGTCATGTGACCAGTATGTGATAAGCCAGAGCTTGACCCCAAATAGTCTGGGTCCAGATTCTATGCTTTTAATATTCTATTCTGCCCCTTTCTTAAGGACATTATAGATTGAGACAGCAGATGCTGCTTTGCCAAGACTTGTAAAACCTCCCCAGCATTGTTTGCCATATTCTTAGAGGGTCAGTGGCTTTGAGGAGCACTCTCACACTTGTATCATCTTCCACCATCTCTTCTTTACTTTTGAGTCAGTTCTCTTTAAAATGTGATGCGATCTTCCAAAAATGGGACCGATGTACACTGATAATTATTCTTCTTAGAGGCTTCCAGAAGTCACTAGTGTTTCTTGAGAGCCGAATCACTATTTATTATGTCTTGGAGACTACGAAGTGAGTGCAAGCCCAGGGGCTCTTCAGATTAGCAAATCATGTCTCAGCTTTATTAAAACAGACTTGGGTATTATAACAAAAATACACTATTCATTTCCTTTGGATGTGATGAATAATAAAAGTGTCTCCTTCCTCTCAGTCAGGTGGCTTCACACACATCTTCACTGAAGATATGCATGTAAGTCTCTAAGTTTTCATTTTTAGCTCAGTGACTTGCCTTTCAGAGTGTTATCATCCTCATTATCATCTCCATTATTATTATTACTTTGATTTTGTATTGTGGGTTTTTTGGATCATGAATTCAATATTAAATAATTCATTGTCTTGGAAAACCCATTGTGGATCTAACTTTAAACCTGCACACTATGCTATGTTATATTAGTATATATATAACTTTTTTTCCAGAACAGAGATGCCAATGACAAGAATGAAAGTCTCACAGCCTTGGATGCCCTAATCTGTAATAAAAGTTTCCTGGTAACTGTCATCCACACTCTTGAAAAGCAGAAGAACTTCTCAGTAAAAGACAGGTAAGTGTCAATTCTTCTGTAATTTGAAAGTCCGTAAGCAGAGACGTTAAAACCTAAGCTCCTGCAGGGCCTGGTGGCAACATGTCTTTGATCACAGCACTCAGGTGGCAGAGGCAGGCAGATCTCTGAGTCCAAGGCCAGACTGGTCTACATAGTAAGTTCCAGGCCGGCTGGAGCTACAGGGAGGACCCCCCCCCCCAAAAAAAGCCTAAGCTACTTATTTTTGCCATTGACACATTGTCAAAATGCTAGGAATCCAATTCAAGGCTTGTGCATGCTAGACAAGCACTCTCCCGCTGAGCTGCATCTCCTGCCCTCAACATTCTTGTTTCCAAACCACTTCCCAAATTTTAACATGCCCATTTCCAGTGGCTTTGACAGCGTGTTTGTAGTCCTCTTTATGCAGGTCAGGTTACACCACCCTAACACAAATTCTGTCTTGAAGATATACATACATACAACATGACCCTGAAAAACCCTAAAATACCCCAACACTAAAAAGAGAAATAAAATCTTAACCAAAAAAGCAGAAGTGTTATTTTTTATTTTAAAACCACCCTGAATTTTTGAGAAAGAGCTCACTTCTTATGCCACTCTAATTGAAGTGCTGAAAACACAGAAAATGTTCTGAAGTTGAAACTGATGTGTAGTTTCATTATTTATTTACTTACTTCTGGTCTTACATACCCTAGGCTGGCCTCAAACTCTCTATGTTGCCAAGTTTGACCCTGGATTCCTGATCTTCCTGTGTCTGCCTCTCTATTGTTGGGATGACAGGTGTGGGCCACCATGCTCAGTATATGCTATCAAACCCTGGATTCAATGCATGCCAGCCAAGCAGTCTACCAACTGAACTAAATCCTCAGCTCTGATGTGTAATTTTATGACTTAAGAACAGAACTGATCAGAACTTAAACAGAACATAAAACAGCTCCCCAGAACACAGCACCCTCTTGCCAGCAAGCTTCCATGGAAACCACCATCATGTCCATCTGAGTCCAGAGCTAATGGCTCATGGAGGCTCTATTTTTAACAGGTGTCTGTTTGCCTCCTTCCTAACCATCGCTCTGCAAACCAAACTGGTCTACCTGACCAGTATCCTGGAGGTGCTGACCAGAGACCTGATGGAACAATCCAGCAATATGCAGCCCAAACTCATGCTAAGGCGCACAGAGTCTGTGGTGGAGAAGCTCCTCACAAACTGGATGTCTGTCTGCCTGTCTGGTTTTCTTCGGGTAAGTGTCAAATGCCTCTGCAGTGTCAGAGGTAAGACAGTAGGCTGTTATTTTTAGCAGATGCTAGTGTCTTTGTGGAGGTAAGTCCAGAATGCTCTGTGGTATCAGCACTTAACTGAACTTGATCTTGGTCATTTCTGGGAGCAGACAGAATGGACAATAAAGGTGTTTTGTTTGTTTTGTTTTGTTTGCTGTTAGGGACCTGTATCTGTATACATGTAATTCATTTAGAATTTTCTCTCAGGTGAAGATTTTTTTAGGTAAGTTCATTTTCTTACCCTTAACATTACTAACCCGTTTAAAAAAATGTCCTAGTCAGGTGTAGTGGTACACATCTTTAATCTTTAATCCCAGTATTCGGCAGGCAGATCTCTATGAGATCCAGGCCAGTCTGGTCTACATAGAGAGTTCCAGGCCAGCTGGAGCTACAGGGAGATCCTGTCTCAAAAGGACAAAAGCAAAAGAAAGGAAGAAAGGAGAAGGAAGAAAGGGAGGGAGGGAGGGAGGGAGGGAGTCCTGAGACCAGGAAATCTTTCAAATACTGATGAACACAGTTACTACTTCTATGCTGAGAACCAATAACAGTTCACTCTTCCCACCATTCCACATTAAAGCAAGTCCCCAAAGAGTCTCCCGCCCCCAGAGTTCATTTTCTTGGAGTGACTATATGGAATGTGTAATTTAACTGAATCTTAAGTCCTTACCGATGGGAATTTTTCATGGTTTCCATGGTTATCAGAGTGGGCCTTGAGTCCATTGCTGGGTCTGAAGCTAGACTGCATCCTTTACTTGGTGTGTTACCTGTTAAGCTGACAAGAGAGCAACATTGTTAGACTGTTTTGAAGCATAGATGAGAAACTGTATGCCATTGCTTAGCGCTATGCAAGAACCCCATAAATATTGGCTATTATAATAAAATATTAATATGAAAATGGGGGTGTTCTCTTGAACTCATTCTTTGTTCGGCCCTCTGAGGCCTGAGTATGGAAGGTTCTTATCCATCTTTAATTTCACCAGCCATCCAGATTCTAGCAAAACGGCATAATTGTGTATTTGCAGCTAGTTTCAAAATCTAATTAAACTCTGAATAAGATATACTGCCATGCCACAGGTTTTAACAGTGCTGCTTAAGTTGAAATCCAAAAGCAGCACTTTAAATAGACTGTGCCTAGTTTAATGTTTAATGCAATCTTACAAGTAGATGTACAACATTTTCTTTGAAATTTTTACTGACTCCTTCCTCTCCCATGGCAATGCCTGTTTATTAAGATTAATGAAATCTGCCTTCTTTTCTGTTTACTTGGTATACATCATCATATGCTCTGGGGAGGTGTCAAGTAGTTATTTCTAGGGTGAGCTTCTTTTGCTCTTCACGGTGGGTTGTTTCAGCCACAGCTGCTGCTGAACACAGGTGGCAGATCCTCTCACCCCGTCCGAGGTCTTAGTCTTCAAGGCTGAGTAATGAGTTCAGGGCTGGAGCCCAGTAGTCTGTTTTCTACAAGTTCCTTCAGGGAATTCTATGTATGCAGTCCTCTGACACAGGAGAAAGTACTGGCCCAGGAGTCTTGTTAGAAACAGCAGGCTTGCTATCTGTTGGCCAACCCCCAGATCCCCCAGTCCACCCAACTACTTAAGTCTCTGTGTTTACTTCTTTCTCTCTGGGCATTGTTTTTTTTTTTTTTCACATCCACCAAGTCAGGGGAATGGCCACTGGTTTGAAATTCACTTCTAGCTCTTTCTACCAGGTTCTTGTGATTCTTGCCCTGAGCTCTCAATGGCTGCTTTTGAGCATGAAAGGGGTGAAGCATTCAGAAAATCTGGGCTCCAAGCCCAAGCAGACCCCTTGAGCAAAGCATTCTGGGTCAAGATTTCTTGGTGCTGATTCAACAGTGTGTGAAGCACTTGGTGTGAGGGGGCGGCAGAGCTCACAGGAGGAAGTGGCATCATGCCAGTCTACAGTGGTACTTTCGCTTTCAGTGGAATAATTCCCTCTGGTGTCCAGGGGGGTTGGGACCTTGACTACCCTGGTCCCCTTGCTCTGCCCTCAGATGCTAAGTAGGCAGCAGGACCTCCAGGAGCTTTAGGTAATGTCCCCTTCCAAGACTTCAAGTCCCAGTGGGGAAAATGATGATTAATAACTGCCATTTACTGAGTACTGCTATTTATTACGTGTCAAATATATGGCTAAAAGCTTCGCTTCTCTTACCTCATTTAACCCCCTTTTTGACACTGAGCCATTTTGCCTATGGAGAAATCAAGGTGCACAGAATAGATGGGACTCTGAAGTTTCTACAAGTAGCACGGACAGCATCAGCCTCTGAGAGTTCTTAGACACCCCTTTATGAGCTGAAACGATATCCTTGACCTGTCACAGAGAGAGGAGACATGACCCTAACAGGCAAGATATGCCTAGACCTTGTGTTAGGTGATAACAAAGGACTCCCATGGCCCTGTGGTTCCCCAGGCCAGCCACACACCAGAATCTCTCTAGGAAGGTTTATAAACTGTCTCTGGTGCAGAGATCAAGGTTGGGTACGTATCTTGAGGGATGCAGGGAGGCAGGCATTCAAGTTTTTAAGGAGAGCCCCAAAGGATGCTGGGGATGATTAGCTACAACTGTGGGCCTGAGCAGCAGTGCAAGGCCAAATGTCACCATCTCAGTCTCAAAACTTCTGGAAAGTCCTGCCTAAAGGAACCTGAGTTAGTAGCTGTTCCTCTGCCTAGCCCATGAGAGCCTGTCTGTCCCCTGAGCCAACCTCTGTGTCTGATGCAGCCCCCACACAAGGGCCCTCTGTGTGTTTTTGATATGTGCAAGGAAGAAGTGGGGCACTTAGGTTTGTGGTCAGGACATTACCCAAGGGGGGTGGAGGGAGAGCAGATAAGTGGTGAGTTTGTGAACCATGAAATAAAGGAAGTTTCTTGTGAGAATGAAATGTTAGGTATTGGTTCCCCTGATTCCCCCCTCCTTGGAAACTTTTGAACGTCCCCTTCTCTGTGCTGTACAAGGAAGATGCCCAAGGATGAATCAGCAGGGGAGAGAGAAGCAAAGAAGGGCAGGGGGGAGTGGACCCTGCAAGGTGGTGAGTGGTCAGAGGCTCAGGAGGAAAGTCCAGGACTGGGTAGGGAAATGTGATTATAGGAAGTAAAAAGGCAGAGTTGGGGGAGGCCCCAAAGAGCTGTGGGTACTTCGCCTATTCTCAGGAAAGCAGACGAGAGAGCCAGGGGAAGCCTTTGAAAGCTGGGTGCATTTTTTGTGCAGATGAACTTAGTAAAGTGAGGTTCCAGCTGGAGCCATGTGGTCATTTTTTATGTTCACTAAGGCACTTTGGCTTCCTGCTTTGAGCACAGCTCTTCTTCTTCAACCTGTCAGCCTAATGTCCATGGGTCTTAGAAAGTTCATTATTTAGCAAACACTAACCCTAACCTGGGGCTACCTGCCTCAGGAGGAGGCACAGAAGCAGAACACACAGCCTCTGGTTGAGCTACCCAGGATCCTTTGAACACATAGTGGCTGCAAATTTGGGCATATTTGAAATAGAGGAGGCAGCCGCCAGACCCGATTCTGGGGAAGAGTGCACATGGCAGGAGACTGGAGTCAGGAGTCATCCAGTGCCTTAAAAGTCCTGAAATTGGCTCAAATTCAGGGAACTGTGTAGGAGGTGTCTGGGAATGGCAAGGGACAGGGCTGTCACATGGGAAGGACACAGGCTACAAACAGCTGACGTGAGGGGCCACTTCTCTCACACAAAGCTGTTAACACTGAAATGTATTCTCCTTAGCAAATGTTTAAAACATTCTTGCATTCGTCCCTGTTGCCAAGACTGTGAAGTATTTTTTAATGTCGCTTATTTTTGGTTTGCTGAGAGCAATTAAATAGGAATGTAAACAAGGTTAAATCGCTACCTCCACAAACTGTTTAAGCACTAGCCCACTGATGAGCAATAGTCTGCCAGAGAGGAGCTTCAGCATGAAATGACAGCACACTCCCATAGTGCCATCAGTGTGTGTGTGTGTGTGTGTGTGTGTGTGTGTGTGTGTGTGTGCATGTGTGTGTATGAGCTGGGTCACTGAGGAGGTTTCTTGAGTTTTGCTCCCAGACCCAAGTGGAATGCTGTGTGTTTTCTTGGGAGTTGCATGTTGGCTGTTAGAAAACACTGCTGCCTGTCTCTCTTGGTACCGCCTGTCTCTTACGGTACTGCCATCAACTGAAACTTTAATCTTTTGGAAAGTGTAGTGGCTTTACAGAAAGCTAACTGTCGCTTTTCATCTTTTCCAAGGAGACTGTTGGAGAGCCATTCTATCTGCTGGTGACGACTCTGAACCAGAAAATAAACAAAGGTCCTGTGGATGTAATCACTTGCAAAGCACTGTACACCCTTAATGAAGACTGGCTGCTGTGGCAGGTGCCTGAATTCAGCACCGTGGTATGTTTGTATAAAGCACACCATCCAGACTCAGATTAGAGGGCAGGGGGGTGCAGGTGGGTCACTTAAACCAAACTGCCATCCTTCTGACTACAGGTGGCCTCATACCTCTACTTAATTAAAAGCAATAGTTGATAAACTATTAACACGTGTTCATATAATAGATTTTAATTACTTAGATTGGGGGAGAAAGCATGTAATGATGCCTGGGGTACTCATCAATTTCCAAAGATTTTAATATCACGATTGCTTATAGCTTTCAGCATCGTCAAAGGAAATGCAAAGTACTCCCTATTCAGCACTTATAATTGCAATCAGAATTTCTCAAATGGCTCTGCTTGGGGAAGACAATGTGTGAAGATATATTTCAACCAAATTGAGGCCGTCTTATTTTAGAACGATAACACAAGACAAATTCCACTGCATTCCCCATGCTCATGACGCCCTTACTTTATTTTCATGGATTAGTTACAAATGTTTGGTGTCACGCACTTAATGTACTGTGATCTCATAGATATTTTTAGAGGAATGCTGTAAATCACTGCAGGAGAATAGCTGGCTGGCTGGCTGCAGAGGGTTTCAAACATCAGAGAACTTCCTTTTAACCCATTCCTGCTCCACCCATCCTCAACTCTCCCCCAGTAAACAGAGGCCAATTTAGGGCCTCTCAGGAATGTCACAGAGAGAAGCCTGTATGGAAAGTGTCCCCTGCATTATTTAGGAGCCTTCTAAGCTTTTCTGTTCATAGTCTTGGGGAAGATCGTTGTACTTTGGTTTGTTCTTTAGCTCTGTGGAGACTTGTTAGTAGAGAGGGAGGAAACAGATTCCAGTGGGATTCAGGAATTGCTAGTTGAGGAGCTGAGACTCCTGTGGCTTTGCTTGGATAGTGAGTCCTGTAGTGTCACTCTGGAAGAATTCTCTCCCTAATTGAAGAAGGCACCACTCTGCTGTGGACTGTATTGTGGTTATGCCCTGTCTGTTGGTGGGGAAGAGCGTATAGATCAGCTGTTTCCATTTGCCAATCATGCCAGATATAACATCCCTACTAAAGATGGCTGTGTGCTCAGCAGCCGTGCAGGAGGCAGGAAGTTGAGCTGAAAGTCAAGACTTGTCAGTGTTCTGGCTTCTGTGGATACCCGGCCACATCTGAGAGGCAGTGCAGTGGTTCTCAAGATTTAGCATGTGTCACTGTTGCCTCGAGAGTTGTTAGACACCATTTTCTAGGTGATCCAAGATGTGAGTCTGGGTCATGGCAGAGCCTAGGATTTGCATTTTTTAAAAAAGATATTTTAGCCGGGCGCGGTGGCGCACGCCTGTAGTCCCAGCACTTGGGAGGCAGAGGCAGGCGGATCTCTGTGAGTTCAAGGCCAGCCTGGTCTACATAGTGAGTTCCAGGACAGCTGGGGCTACAGGGAGACCCTGCTTCAAAAAAAGACAAAAAAAAAAAAAAAAAAAAAAAAAAAAAAAGATATTTTACTTTTAATTATGTGTGTGTAAATATGAATATGTGCACATGAGTGCAGGTGTCCACAAAGACCAAAGGTGTCCAGATCTACCCAGAACTGGAGTTACAGGTGAGTACTAGGAACTGAACTCTGCAAGAGCAATATATGATTTTAATCACTGAGTCTTTAGGATTTGCATATTTAACATGCGCCTTGGATGCTACTTGAGGACTGTTGGCATAGGGGTTAAAAGCCTGAGTTCTGGAGCCGGGCAGGTTTGAATCCAGCTTCTGATACTGGCTAGCTGTGTGACATAAGAAAAACCTGCCCACTTTTCTATGCCTCTGTCTTACCATGTGTAGAATAAAGATGATCATAGTGTGTGCTCATCTCATGGGATATTATAAAGACTAAAAGAGGGGATGGAGAGATGGTGCAGACATTAAAACCTAAGGCTAACAACCAAAATATCAAAGATTACAAGAGCCTGTGTTGTATAAAGAACTTAGAAGATCACCTGGTGGGGCTGGGGAACTGGCTCAGTGGGTGAAGTGCTTGCCAAACAAGCATGAAGACCTAAGTTCTGACCCTCAGTACCCATGTAAAAGCCACGTGCAGTGGCATGCTGTGGTAGTCCTAGTGTTGGGGGAGGGAGGAGCAGAGATAGACAGATCCTGGCTCATTGGCCAGCCAGTCTGTCTGAAATGGTGAGCTCCAGGTTCAGTGAGAGCCTTTCAGAAAATAAGGTGTAGAGTGACTGAGGAAGACAACCAACGTTGACCTCTAGCCTCCACAAGCATGCACACACATGTGCATGTGTACTCACAGGAACATATATACATATACACTCACACCCACCCACCCAGGTGTTGTTGCATTTGCAGTCCCAGCGCTGGGTAGGCAGAAGAGATGAATCCCTGAGGCTCGCCACCCAGCCTAGCCTACTTTCTATTTCTAACAATAGAAAAACCCAAAACAACTCTCAAGGTTGTCGCCTGGCCTCCACATGCACACAGGTGCATGCACACCCACAGGCATACACACATACAAAATGTTAATTAGGTCATGAAGCTCCACCTAACTGCAGAGTGATGTAGGTTCCATAGAACTGCACAGTTTACTCTCCTGCCCCCCCTCACCCTCACCCTGGAATCTTTCCCACACTCTTTCTCCATTGCTCGTCCACTCAGCCCTTACCCAGTGGCAGGGAGAGGCTAGCATGATGATTCTGTTGCACTTCAGAACTGTGACTCATTCAACCTGTTTTCCTTAGAAATCACCCAGCCTCAGGTGAGGCTGGTACTTTGTTATAACAACAGAAAACAGCCCTCATATGGTCCCCAAAGAGAAACGCTCACAAGTGAATGTAGGTTGGGGGAATCCAGCAGTACTCCTTTTCATGAAAACATTGCAGCAGAGCGGGCTGAGAAGAAAGGAGGTGGGGTTGGGGGGAAGAAGTCAGCTGCCTGAAGCAACTTTTGAGGTTGGAGTCCTTTCTAAGGCTTTACATCTGAGCGCTTTCTCTCCCTTTCATTTGGAAACATTATTTATTTCACAGTCAATTAAGACCATGTGTTTCTGATTTGTTAGCACTCAACTCATCAAAATGTTACTTGATAGTGAAGCAATTCATGCCGACTCTTGAAATTTTTTTCCCCTTTATAGCCTCTGTGGAAAATGCAATGGAAAATTAAATCTACGTCTTCCTTTTCAAATTCAGATATGCCAGTGGATAGAGTGGAGACTGGCAGAGGGGTGGGCCGTTTGCTTCTAGGGGCTTTGCCTTTAAGAATGATTTTTTAATGCCTTTTGTTGGACCTGTCCCAACCTCCCTTTCATGGTGGCTGGTTATACTAGAAGCTTGAGAGAAGGCACATGATCCAGTCTAAGCTTGTGTGACAAAATGTGAGCAGAAGGTCAATATAAAAAATTTAAGGTTTTTCATTTCCTTTTAGGCAAGTTCCCCTAGCCTGAACCATCCTATTTCTGATTTCTTCCTTTCTCCCTTCCCTCCTCCCCATATTCCTCACTCCACCCCCTCCCACCCCAGGCTGTACACCCAGTGGTTTTAAAGCCTCACTTTGCTAAATTTGCCTGAAGTGGTTTATGTAATTGAAAACCAAGGTGTGGTGAACAAACTGGATTTCACCCGCGCGAGCGCACGCGCGCGCGCGTGTGTGTGTGTGTGTGTGTGTGTGTGTGTGTGTGTAAGTAAATTCTTTCAAGGAAGATTTGAAAAATCTAGAACAGCCACATGAGCACCTTGAAATAGCAGAGCCTGGTGCCATGGCAGGGACCCGTTTGAGAAAAGACCCCCAAACCCCTGTTTAGATACATGCTTAGAAACATGGCACCTCACATAACAAACTAAAACTTAGGCTTCACACCTCTAAGATTAGGATGTGTTCTCCCTGAGGTGTAGGGTGTTTTCTAGAACATAAAGACACGCTGCCAATTTCTTGTACATAAAATTATACTAACAAATGGGCTCTGAGAAATCAGGCTTTGTTCCTTACATCACGAGAGGAAAATGCCTCTAACTTGCCTCAATCTAAGCAAGGCTCCACAAAGCCACTCTGGCTCAAGTACCAGGTGCCCCAGGCTGGCATCTGGCAAGTCAAGCTGTCCTAATCTTGCTCACTCTCAGATGCTTCGGGGGAGGGCTTGTCTCATGCACAAGCATAAGGACCTGAGTTTGGATTCCCAGTACTCGTAAAAATCAGTCACGTTGTTTCATCTGTAATCCCAGTGCTGGGGGTACAAACAGGCAGATTCTGGGGCTTTCAAATAGCTCCAGGTTCAGTATGAGACACTGTCCCAAAAAATAAGGTAGAAAAATGATTTAGGAAGACTGTTAGGCTGGCAAGGTTGTACAGTGGGTAAAGGTATTTACTGCCAAGGCTGGCAACCTGAGTTCAATCCCTAGGACCCACATGGTGGAAAAAGAGAACCAATTCCTACAAATTGACTTCTGACCTCCACAGGCAGGCCATGGCACATGTGTATCCACATATACACATAAATAAATAGATAAATAAATAAATGTAATTAAAATAAAGAAGTTAAAGGTCATCCTCAACTACATAGGCCAATCTAGGCAACATGAACCACTTTCTCAAAAAAATTTAAAAAGGAAGACCATAAAACTTTAGCCTCCACATGCTTACACACAGTACCACCACGTATGCACCAGGAGTTCAGATTTGACAGCCAGAAGAGGAATAGGACTTACAGTTCTGCTATTTTCCCCTACTGCAAAATTGTAACCATGCTAGATTGTGTTGAATGCCAGGCCTCGTCCAGCAAGGATGGTTTCAGAGCAGAGGACCTGAGCTTGGGAGATTTCAGTTCCATGAAAATGTACCAATGGGAGAAGGGACATTTGCCTCACTTTCCAGAGGAGATGAGAAAAACCAATAACTCGTAACAGGCATGCTGAATTAGCAAGAGAGGGTTGACTCGTAATCAAAGTTAAGCGAAAAATGGCTTTTTGAACTCTTAAACCCAAGAAATGAGCTTGCCAATCTGCTGTATCAGAGAGATAGCATCTTGGCACCCTGGGAAACAGTGTTCCGACAAGCACATTATTACACTCATTCTCATATCTATAAGAAAGTCTTTAAGATTATTAGAAATTCTTGAAAAAGCTCAGGGACACGCTTGCAGAAATTTTAATCCTTCTGTTGTGATTTATTGAAAGTTTATGTTAGCCCATAACAAGTCTGCCTTTTCCCAGCAGTTACCGTCTTGAGATAGTCATGTTTAACTATGTATTTCATATCTGGCACAGTACTGCCATTCCTAGCAGGAGTTTCTACGCACTCCTGGTTGGTGCTCTTCTTGCCTCTCTCCGGCCCCTTCAGTTCCATTTAGCTTGTCCTTGCGGAAGATCCATTATCCCCATAATTAAACAAGCCACTGTCCCGATTAAGTCATTCTCTGTAACTTCAATTACATTCCATTGTTCATTATGTCCTGATGTTTGCACTTAAGCAATCTTGTTTTTAATACTCCTAGCATTTATGGAGAAACAGTGAAGTTAATTAACAATTCTTGAGCTCTTTTTTCTTTTTCTTTCTACCATAGTGCAAATCATTTCCATTATGATTTGAGATAATTCTGAAACCATTACTAGCTTCATAGTTAGCTTCCTTGATCAAAGAGTGAAACCATTTTTTAAAATTGTGTTAGGTTAGTCATTCCCCAGTTGATGGCAAGCCATGGAAAATGACAAATTCACTTTAAATGAGTGCTTTCAATGGCTTCCCTCTTTACAGTTTTTCTTCTCACACCTCTAATTTTGGAATTAGAAAGTAATTTAGTTATCTCAGTACAAAAGCATTTAATTTTCTTCTCTATGGTTCAAATGTGATTCTATTCCTTCCTTGTTAGAATCCTTATTTATAGTTGTACCATTTAGATAATGACAGGTTTATCTATGGCCATAACACTCTGAACACATGCCTGATCTCAGAAGCTTAGCAGGGTCGGGCCTGGTTAGTACTTGGATGGGAGAATTTATCACAAATCATGATGGAGATGAAAAGCTTTTTCTAAATTTATTTGTTTTAGCAGTGTCTAAGTCATTTTCCATTTGAAGACAGTGTTGCATATAACAAGGATCAGCAATCAACAGCCTGTACACCAAAAGCAGCTCCACGACTAATTTCATAAAGTTTTATTGGGACACAACCATGCATGTTCGTTTCTTTATTTTGTCTGGTTGCCTCTCTGCTACAATGGCAGAGTTGACAGAGACCATATGAACCTCAAAGCTTTTAAATATTACCACCTGACCCTTTACAGGAAGTTTGCCAGCCCTTAAACTGAGATTTGACATAAGAGAGAAAACGTATTAGAGCTTTCCTCCTTCCAGTCTGGAAAGACTTGACTTTTACACTCCTGGGGACAGACACAGCAATGGCAAGGCTTTTTCTCTGACCACAAATCTAGAACTCATGGAGTTCTTTGCCAGCTCTGCTCACTGCATTCTGGGCCGCTGTTCACAAGTCCAGAGAAACTGGTCAGAGAAACAAGCTGGAGGAACTTCTCTCCATCAACTTTGGAAAAGGTTGCACTCTCCTTGGCCCCCATTATTCTTTTAGGAGAGCAGACTTCCTAGATGCAGAAAGCTCTGGGCTGTCTACATTTGGCAGGACAAGGAAATGGGAGTGGAGAAGAGAGGTTGGGCAGACGAACTCAGGGGTGAGGAGACAACTGCTGGGATGCCCTGGATCTAGAAGCTTTTCTGAATTAGGTATAAGAAACAGACTTTTCTCTTGACTTTCATTTGGCTCTGAAATGAAAGTGGAAATATATTTTACAGGTTCTATTTAATGAAAGTAATTATTGCTCAAAGGCCTTTTACAATGAAGTTGCTGGTTTGTAATAAATTCCTTTATTGTTACTTTGTAGAAATTATAAGGTATTTCAGCAAGGATACAGCCACAGCTGGCCCTTGTTAGACAAGAACATGGCAGAGAAGTTAATGATGTGGCCTGGTCACCCTCCCTTGGGAAAATGCCTCTTTCAGCTTTTGATTCCTCTCAGGTCCCTGAAGCCTCATTTTCTCTGTCTCCTCAATGCCTCCAGCTGCCATATTATATGAAGGGACTCTGGGGAGAGCCACTAGTCACACAGGAAGCAGCTTACATCCATGTACCATGAGGTTGGGCTTGAAGAGTTGGGGTTTGGGCTCTGATAGTCCTGGGTTTGAATCTGAGCTCAGCCCCTTTACTCACTGGCTGTGCAACCTTGGGCAAGTCCCTCACCCTCTCTCAACTAGTTTGCTCTTCTATGAACAGTCAGTGATAAACACCTAACCTTCTACATGTGTTGAGGCCAAAAAATTATTCATGTAGCAATCTAGCCACCTTGCCTGACACAGAGGAAGAATCGCCACTTGGTGATTCTTCATGACACGTTTTCTCATGAAAGCTGTTTTTCTTGTCACCTTTAGGCTTCACAAAACAGAATGACCCTTCTGCTGTCCCTCTGGTTCATTATTTATTGGTGATGGGGGAGGCAGGGGAGTTGGTTAACTGGTTCTATCATGAAAAGCACATCTTAAATACCCATGTGTTTATGTTAGCATTGACAAGGTTATACATAACTCCTGTATCTGAGCATGAACAGCCAATGGCAGGTATGAACAGATGACAGGTAAACCTGGACAGCTACCTGAAAGAGGATGGTTTGGGACATGCTCTGATAGGACCAGCCCTTCTCATGCGGTTCTTTCCTAGGTACTTTGGCTGTCAGTCTCCAGATGGCCTTGCCCACTTGTTCACCCCCTTCAGTACAGAACTAGTCTGGACCATAGGGCACAGTACAGCTGTGTAGAACAGAGGTCCAGATACCTGAGGCCAGGCCAACAGAGAGGCTGATTCCCCACCCCGCCCCGCCTGCACAGTGTGAGGAGATGGGGTGGGCATTCCTACTCTGGGACACTCAGGTGACTTTTTGGAGTAAGGGGTCTGCTTCCTCCAGCCTCCTTTCATATTCCTGCAGCAGGACCTCAGTAGGGCTGCATGAGAAAGGATAGATGGTCACCAGCTGACTTTCAAGGAAGTTTCCCAGGAGTTGCCACATGACACATCCACTTAAAGTCACTGACCAGAAATTGCTCCTGGGGCCACACCCAACAGCAGAGGCAGGAGGAGAGGCTCTGTAAGCATGTTCATCATGGTGCCTGAGCCACAGCTGCTGATGCCTTCTGTGAAACTTAGGCCAGATTCATGAAGTCACACCTTCTCAACCAAATGGTCTAAGTCCACCCATTGTTCACTGACCAAGAACCTCAGCAGAGTGGGGTGGCTGTCAGCAAGGAGACAAGGAGAGGACCTTGACTGGCCTCATGACATCTCAGCAGGAGTCTGCACTAGCTTAGTGTGACCCCACCAGCTCTGTGATCTTGGACACGTTTCCAGACCTCTCCATGTCTCTCATCTCCATCTGTTAAATGAAGCTAATAATAGTACCCGCCTCGTAGAGTTGTGAGGATTTGATGAAATTAGCAGGAAGTGTTCAATAAGTGCTGGCTATTATTATTATTAGAAACCCAGAGCTGTGTTTTTCTCATCATTCTTTCCTCTAAAAATAGTGCAGGGTTTCTCCCTCAGTAGCAGGTGGTGGCTCGGGAAAGGCAGGAGTGGCCTAGATGTGCCCTGCCCATTCTTCAGTCTTAAGGAAGTCTTTCTCTGAACTTTCTGGCCAGGAAGCCTGAGTTTAAGATTGAAGCATGCTGCTCATCAGTCTGATGAGACAGGTAGCCAAGGATGTCCATGTCCAGAAGTCTCCCTCACTGGCTCCTTTCCAGACCCAGGTCAAATGCCACTTCATGCAGCCTTCCCTGAGTTCTTTACCCATAAATGCTTCTCTCCAAACTAGAGGTGATAGCTCAGGATCCTCCAAACAACCCTTGCCCACACCCCTGTCTCTACCTTACTGTATTAGTCAAGTTTCTCTAAAGGAACAGAACTGATGAGATGAATAGCTATTCAAAGAGGATTTATTAAATTGCTTACATGATATAGCCTGGATATTCCAATAGTGGCTGTCTTCACACTGGAGAGGCTGAGCACCCAGTAGCTGCTTAGTGCATGAAGCTGGGTGCCTCAGCAGTCCCAGTGTGGTGCTGAAGGCCTGGAGGAGTCCTGGGGAGCCGCTGCTTCCATTTGCATTAAAAACCTGTAGAAGCTGGGTTTGGTGGTGGCAGCAGCAGAGTAATGAGGCAAAAAGCTAAGCTTTTCCCTTGGACTTCCTTTTATATGGACTACCCCAAAGGTGCTGCTCACATTTAGGGTGGGTCTTCCCACTTCAAATAGCTGGAGCAAGAAAAATCCCTCACAGCTATGTCCAAAAGTATCTCTTAGCTGATTCCAGATCCAGTCAAGGTGATGATCAAGATTACCCATCACACTTACCAAACCAGGTCTCAGGATTTGTTTGTCCCCATCTACCATTGCTTCCCATCTTAATTAGCACTGGTGGCTAACTGGTGTCATCTACACTGCCCCACACTAAGTGGTGCAAAGTAAACGACTACCCCTGAATGAACTGTCTTCCTCAAAACTGGCAAAATGAGTGCTGCTGGTTCGGGTACTGAGAGCTTCAAGCTAAAGAATATGAGACTAATGGGGGTCGAAACAGCAAGGACAGGATGTGTCTCAGAGCAGGCTGGAGACAGGCAGCTTCCACTCCTGAGGAGCAGCCACATGCCACATGCCATCCTTGGCAGATCCCTGGGTCACTATCTCTGTTCTCCTCTTGGCCCTGACTCATACTCACAGGATGGCAGCCATAGCTCCTTTTTGTTGGGGTAGAAAATTCTTTCCTTTCCATATCCTTGATCCAGAACTTGGTCACATGTCCTCTCTCTGCTAGAAGAGGAGAGAGCTGCCACCAAGGGAGCTCCTGCTGTAGCTGGGCTCACTGCTAGTTGTTAGCACAGAATGGCTGATGGTTGCTCACCAACCACACGTACCTCCTCAGCTTTGCCTATACTTTTGCATTAAGGAAGTAGGGAGGCCCACAGCAGGCCCTTCTGGCACATTCCTAGGGAAGAGACTGGCATGTGTGTTACAGTACTTCAGCCTTTTGTGGAAATTGAAAAAGTTCATCCTGTAGGACATGGAGCTAGAGTGCCTGGTTCTCTTGCATGACTGATGTAACCTCTCTCGATACCAGTCTCTTGACCGTAAAATGAGAACTGCACAGGGATACACCCCATAGAGCTCTTCTGATGTTACTTTCTATATACTGATGTACACCACTGAAAACAGTTTGGCACCTACTCAGTCTGACCTATCAGTCATTATTTAGTGGACCTGTCCTGCCTCCCTGAGAGAGAGAGGAGAGGAAGGGGAGGGGAGAGAATATCAACACTGAGTGTCTTCCTTAATCATTTGCCACCCTATTTTTTTGAAACAAGGTCTTAAACTTTAAAGTCACTGATTCAGCTATACTGGCCTTCCATTGAGCCCTATGACCCTCCTGTCTCTACCTTCTTAGCACTGGGATTATAGGCAGATGCCACCATGCCTGGCTTTGTTCTTAAAACTCACTATGTAGGTCAGGCTGGCTTTGATCTCATAGAGATCTACCTGCCTCTGCTTCCTGAGTGCTGGGATTAAAGGTGTGTACCACCATGCCTGGCTCATGTCCAGCTTTTTACCTGGGTACCAGGGAGGTGAACACAGGTTTTCAGACTTTTACAGCAAGAAGACTACCAACTAAGCCATCTCTCCAGCCTGTGCCTGTTATCCCTCCTTTTCTAAGGTTGGAGAAGTTGGATGACCAGCCCACACTCCTAGAGCTGCTGAGGAGCAGAGCATGAGACTGTCATGGCAGTTCCATGCTCAGCCCTCCATCTTCCTGTCCACAAGAGATTCTCTGAGCATGCATTGAGGTGACAAAGACATGACTGACGGTTGAGTCTTACTGCAAGGTAGCTCCCACATGTGTTGTAGATAATCTTAGAACAGGTCTTAAGGCACTCCTGATCCCAAGGAGGACACAAAGGAGTTTGGTTCTGTGGGCCTTGGTGGGGTAGGGGATGACAGGTAGCATAATCACTGGAAAGACTTCCCCATACGGAAGGTAGACAGAGCCATGTTTGTACTCTGATGTGATATGGACTACTGTTTCTTGGCATAGAAGAGAGGCCCAAGTGGGTATCCATAGCCCTGGGGTGGGAGGTCTTAAGATGCAGGGCAGACCTGAAGGACCCTCCACTTACACTCTAGGAAAGTGCTGTTTGAGCATTAAGCATTACCAGCATGAAAAATGAACACAGATCAATTTGTGTCTGGATTTACTCTCAGAATTCCCCATGGACTCAGTAAAATGCCATTTTACCTCTTTTCTACCCATCTAGCTGTGGAGGCAGTGGCAGATTTACATTAGTTTACATGCAGTTAGGATATTTTTTCCTTTTGGTTATGTTTTTAAGAACATTTATTGCCTATAAAGAGGTGTTATTGTTAAAGACAATAGCGCCCTTTAGGTAGTAACTTAATGTTATTTCATAAATGCCTATAAAACTATTACACAAGCTGGGATGGCTGGGGCTCTGATTGAAAAGTACTTTCCATTCATCTTTACCTTGGAAGCTCCTGTGAAGCTTTGCTATGGTCACTTACCCCATAAGAAACACAGTGAACTGGCCACAGGCACAAGACCAGCATTTACTCCCAGGTGTTCCCCCCAACCCCATTTTCTTGTATGCTGGACTCTAGTCAGGGACTCTCTCAACCGAAGTTCTAAGAAAGGGTTCCTAGAAGTTAGGAGGGGTCCTAGGATGCATCAAGGCCCTGGGAGCATGGGTCAGAGCTGGGATGGGAGGACAGACACCATACCCAGTGAGCCCTAATTGCCAGCTCTGCAATTAGGAAAGTGGGTATCATCCCCTGACTCTGCTTCTTACCAGCTGTGTCCATGGAGCAATTTACTTCTACCCTTCTACACCTCAGCTCACTCACTCTAAAAGTGGAGATGATAATAACAATACAACCCCCTTTGCTAGAAGGCTGGGGGTAGCTCATTGGGGAGAGGTTGCTTAGCATTCAAAGATCCCAAGTCTGAGTCTCAACACCTCTCTCTCATTAAAGAAATTATGTGTCAGGATGTGTTTTGTATTTCTGGCCTGAGAGGTCCTAACGTCTCTAAAATAAGGGAGGCAAGTGGGAAAACCTGAATGTGAGTCTTTACCACATTGGATCCTTCTAGATAGTCCACCCAATTGTTGTCCTATTTGCCCAGTACCCCTATCTTCTCCCCAGTCTGGTATTTTGTTTTAGTTTGTTCATGTGTAGAGAGCTATTTTGAATACTTTCTGGAAACTGGCTGTCCCAGAACACAGGCATTCTCAAGAGAGTAGGTGAGGGTGACTCCATTCTAGGTCAGAGACTCCCCCAGACCACATTGGAAGCACCGGTCAACCTCAGAGTTCACATTCCACCGACTTGGGGTTTAAATCATTTGATTAGGACTGGACCAAAGTTACTCTTAGGCCATAAACAGAATTGTAGAGGTAAGATAGAAGGCAAGCTGGGCTGTTATAGCAAAATGTCATAGACTGGTATCATAGATGTGTGGCTTATGTTCGGTTCTAGAGATGGGAAGTCAGGGATCTGGGCCCTGTCAAGTTCGGTGTCTGGTGAGTTCCACTTTTCTCACAGATGGCACCTTCACTCTGTACCTTGGGAAAGTCCTCTTCAGTTTCACTGAAATTACTGAGTCCTGAGGTATTTGTGGTGATGAACCAAAATGGCCATGCGTGCATGGAATCCCACCTGGTTGGAGAGTGCTCAGGACATACGGTTTTCGGAGGATCATGAGGCCTTGAACTCTACACAGTTTCCCAGAGCTGTGTTCTCTTCAGTGTTGCCATGCTCTGGATGTTGGTATAACCCCAAATTCCTGCACTGAAATACTAGCCCCCAAGGTGA
Source organism: Nannospalax galili (assembly GCF_000622305.1). NCBI lineage: Eukaryota > Metazoa > Chordata > Mammalia > Rodentia > Spalacidae > Nannospalax > Nannospalax galili. The sequence goes on along the minus strand of NW_008337073.1, from coordinate 5,140,816 downwards.
TGGTGCTTGCTTGGAGGTAGGGCCTTTGGGAAGGTGCTGAGATGCTAAAGGCCAAGGCCATAGTAGTGGGATTGGTCCCTTGTATTGAGGGCTCAGAATTGCCCCGTAATGAAATACAGAGGAGCTAAGAAACTTGCTGCCAGGGACACAGCTGCCAGAAAGTATATGGCCCTGAGAGAGCTGTCCAGAATTCCACATGCTTCGTGTCCTTGTGGGGGCACTGTAAGCCATACATCCTGAGCACTGGACAGCCAGACACAATTTTAAGTAAAACACAGTCAATTCAGTTCTTCACCACAGGGGCCTCAGTAGTCAGTTACAATTTTTCCTATGTTGGTGAGAAATGGAGACCAAGAGAAGTTAGTGAGGTAGACAGTGGTGGGCTGGGATTAAAGACAGGAGGCCATTTGGTTCCACTTGCAGTCAGCATCTTCCTTCTGAGGAACTGTGTGTGTAGTCAGTCCTGGTCAGTGTGGCTGAGTCTCTGCTTCCAAATGAAGGCACACTGATCTAATACAACAATAATGATTGCATTGACCTAATAAATTACTACTGCTGTTACCATCCTTGAGCCCTTGCAGCCCCTCTTGAGTATGCTATCTCATATGCTCCATAACAGTGTTACAAGGTGAGGACCACTGTACACAGCTAATTTTATTTACAGTGCACGGGGTGGAACCTACGGCTTCGTGCATGCTAGGCTCTCTATCACTGATCTGGAACCCCTTATTATTTGAATCCTCATTTGTTTCCAGTCCCATAATTTGACCCAGGCCCCCAGATATGAACTAATTGTGCATTTCACACCACACCCCAGATCCTCTGCCTCAGTGATAATCAAGACGCCCGAGAATCCGAACCATGTTATGCTATTTACAAAATGCTCTTTGTTCTTCCCTGCATTGATTCCCCCAAGGATCTGTAGCAGGTAAAACTTTGTTCTTTAAGACCTATGTATTTGTTCTTAGACAAAGTAAACCTGAAATTGCTTTTAGATTATTTTTTAAATATTCCCCAGCTCTGTGTTTTCACACACACAAAAAGGCTTCCTTCCCCCGTCAGTTAGATTTTAAGGTTTTGCTGCACTGGGAGAATGTTAACTGACAAAACGTTAAGTAATGGCACTGAAATATAATTAATGCAAGAATAATAGTGCAGGGTGGGGATTTAGTATTTTAATGAGGACTCAGAAACATCTGACTGCAGATGTTGAAAGTAGAGGGGGAGATGAATGTTGCCATAATTAATGCTGCATATTAAAAAGTGACCTCTTCGGTGTGATCAATACAGGGGCCTTATAACCTTTCCTGTCACCTGGAACTTCACTTCTGGGATTCTGTGGTTCTGTTAATAAAAAAGATAATCACTGGTTTTTCCCTCATTCACTGTGGAGTCTTTCCCAGGCTTTTTTTTTTTTTTTTAAGGTTGAAATCAGAGATCATCATTTTTTGCCAAACATTTGTGTGTATATATTTTCTTCTCCAATGTATTTATTCAATACTTGCTCCTTGCTCTATAATGAGAGTTTTAACTTTGTTTTCCTTTCTATTATCCCTGAAAAGAATGGATTATGGAGAAAAGATTAAAGTAGTATAATGTGATACGATGCTTGCTAATGTGTAGTCAGAGGTATTAGGAGGACTCACCAAGGTTTGTATCTTTTATGAATGCTTTTCAGATTGCAATTATCTAATAGATTTGAAAATCTGTTTGTATTCTTGCAGGCGTTAAACGTTGTTTTTGAAAAAATCCCAGAAAATGAGAGTGCAGATGTTTGTCGGAATATTTCAGTCAACGTTCTTGACTGTGATACTATAGGTCAAGCCAAAGAAAAGATTTTCCAAGCATTCCTAAGCAAAAATGGCTCTCCTTATGGACTTCAACTCAATGAGATTGGTCTTGGTAAGGTTTGTCCCAATTCCTGAGAAGCACCCTCCTGCCTTCTTTCTGTTTGGTGATGCTTGTATGGCTCAAGTTATCCCCAGAGGGAGCATCTAGGGACCTAGGAACTGCTTAGCTCTCTCCTCAGAGTCTTGATTCTTCTTAGGAAGCATCATCCTTCAAAGATGCCATTTGTAAAATATTATATTTGTAAATCAGATTCATGAGATTGCTGACCCTGAGACCACATGGAATCACCTTGCATCAAGAAATACAGAAAGGTGTAAACCTCATGCCCTCTGTATGTGTTGCATTTCACATTGGCATTTGATTTGTTTGTTGTGATACGGAGCGTGTCATTAGTGGGTGGCTCAGACTCAGAGTGTTAACTCCAGCCTGCTGGAAAGGTCATCTTCCTCTCCACTAATCGCATCCTGCATTAAGTGTATTCTCTGTCCTCCCCCAACATGAAGCAGCATCTGCTATGAATTCATTTGCGGGCTCTATTGGTATACTGCAAAGGAGAGCATATGCGTGAGCAAGCTCACAGGGCTCCGCTTCTCTCAAATGTTCATCAACATTTTAAAGTTGAGCTCGGTGCAGCCCTCCCTGGAGACTGCTGTGGGATTTTAGAGCAGATAATGGGACAGGAAAGAAGAGTAGAATCACATCAGTGACAGCGTAACAAGGTTCATCTCCCCTCCATGTACAGTTGTAGGCCTCCACTAAGCAGGCAATTAAAATCCTCCCCCACCAATCAAACCTCCTGCTAAAACCATTGAGAAAAGCCTGGAGGCAGGCCTGGGAAATTTGGGGGAGGCGATGTAAATGTGTAGCAACTTCAATGCCTGTTTCAAAGAAAGCAGGCTGCTTAGGCACTTCTCTGCACCAGTGTTCTGTTTCCTTCCATGCCGGGCAGTACGCAGCAGCTTCAGGAGGATTTGGTTCCTCTGCTTAGATACAGGTGGAAGAGGCAACCCCAGTCAGAAAGCTGGGGCCTGACCCAGACCCAGCTTCTTTGCCTTGAATACTGTCTTGCAAATGTGTGATTCTGTCCACAAAGGACATGGACACAACCACCAGGAGAACAGCCCAGCAGCTTCAAGTCCTGGCTCCACTGAGTCCGTAGCAGAGCCTGCAGGTTCTTCCAGGGGTTGTGCCAATCAGGTGTTTGTCCCCTCCTGAAGTTGGAAGGCAGGGGCAGAACGTGGTATCACGTAGTCTACTGATACATGAGGACACAGCCCATCAGCCACGTCACACTTCTGCATGCTTGCTGATCTTCCAAACACCCCCAAGGCTGGTCTCAGGAAGCTGAGGCAAAGCCTTAGAAACCAGCCTCAATTCTGTTGAAATCCAACCGCAGAAGCGGTCATGCTCAGAGACTGACAAGCTCAGGTGCACAAAGGGGCAGAAAGCACATAAGCATGAAGTAGCCCTGCCTAGCAATGGGAATTGAGAAAATCTTTGCCGTCTAAGGGAGCAGAGCCACCTGGCTTTCTGTAGAAGTTGCCATGTGTGTCATTGTCACTATACTTTCGGAGGGAGCAGAGTCGAGTGGAGGTGGAGATAGGGTCTCATCGTGTAGTACTGACTGGTCTGGAACTCACTATGTAGTTCAAGATGCCTTGAACCCGTGGTAGTCCTCCTGCCTCAACCTCCTAAACGCTGGACTTACAGGCATGAGGTACCACACCCAGCCATTGCTAGATTTTTAAAAAGAGAAATAAAAAGTTCAAGTTTGTGTGTGTGTTCATGCAATCTCCTAATATTTGAATGTTAATGTGTTGATATTAACATAACAATTCACAAAATACTGTGCTGGCTCAAGAAAAGAAAACACATCTGTAGTTATCTTTTGATCCCAGTGTATAAGCTAGCTGCCTCTGTGGAGTGTTGGTATGCTGTTTGGATGGTGAATTAGCACAGGGTGCCCCCTCATGGGCACCATGCAGAGGAGAGTTCATATTGTGCTCGGTGGGACAACATGCACACATTTGAGTACTGGGGACATTAGGGCTGTTTTTAAAGGCTTTAGTCTCTTAGATGATGGTGATTTCATCTTCAGGGTCTTGAATTCCAGGTTTGGCCTCAGCCTAACAGGGAACAGTGGTCTGAAATATTAGAGCCCAAAATACAACCCAAAAGCTTTTTGTCTGGCTTGTGTATCTCCACATATTGAGATACTAGCTTTACCACATCATCCAAGCCTATTTATTTACAAACATTTGTATAAGTAGCACTTAAAATTTTTTGCTGTGATTTTACAAGAGAACCAAATCCTCCCCCAACCCCTTTTTTAGAGCTTCAAGTGGGCACACGACAGAAAGAACTTCTGGACATTGACAGTTCCTCTGTGATTCTTGAAGATGGAATAACCAAGCTAAACACCATTGGCCACTATGAGGTAAGTCCAAGACTCAGTCCTAACTGGATTGGATAACTCTAGTACCATGTAAATCCTCTTAAAAAAAAAAAAAAAAAAAAAAAAACCAAAAAACTAAGACTCCCTATTTTCTGAATAGTTTGCAGATTGCTTATTTCTAGGGCAGATTTCCTTGGCTGCTCATTCAGAAGTACCCAGGCATTACTGTTTCTCATGGTGTGTTTGGTGCATATCCCCCTCAGAAGCCTGTGTCATCTGCCTGATACTCCATCCTACAGTTCAGATTAGCAGCTTTGCCTTGACGAGACCTTCCAACCTTGCCCTGTGCTTTTAGGAAAACCATAGGAGAGTAAGCACAAAGACTCATGCCTGTGGGTGTTTTAACACAACCCTTAAACTAACAAGGTGATTTTGAGGTCCAAAAGCTGATACTGAGCAAAGCCTGTAAAGTTGTCAGAATCCTATGGTGCTCATAGGGTGACTTTTGTGTAACATCCCCATTCTGAAGAAGCTGTTTGTTTGAAGTGCTTAGCGATGTTTCCTTCAGCCTCTCGACCCACATGCTGGGTGAATGCTGAGGTCAGGGAAGCCTGCGTGTGACAAGGCAGGAGGCAAGGAATGTTCCAGCAAACTGAGATACTGGGATTCACTCTGCAGCATTGTCCAAATTTTTTTTTGAGTGTTTGTTATGTGCTAAGAGCAGGGGTCAGGTGAGAGGATTAAAGTCCAGCCCCACCCCTACCTCCAAGTCAGGAGCTGTATCCCCTGGAGGGAGGATAACACCTTTGATATAAGGGTGCTAAGCCTTAAAGCATCCAAGGAGGCTTCCTATGGAAGCTACAGGTAAGCTGAGATGTAAGAATGGAGTTGGGGATAAGAATAAGGTTGCCACAATGTCCTGCAGAGAAAAAGGAAGCAGGCATGTTCAACAGAATGGCTTTTGAACTGGCCAGAACCTGGGGGTAGCCGGGCTGCACTGAAAGTACCAAAGGGTGCTCAGTCTGGGTCTGCTAACTTTCCTCACAGCCTATAGCAGTCCTGTGAGGTAGGAACCATGTTTACCCACTTTCCTAGGTTCACTGAGGCTGGGATTGGGGGTGGTGGCATCTGTGGTTTAATGAAATAAGTAGGAGAGAGGCAGGAAGGTGAAGTGCCTATCTCAACGGGCTTGTTCAGCTTCTTAGTTCAAATTTTATCCCAAGGACAGGAAGGGCCATCAAAGCAGGGAACATTTGTGCTTCAGAAAGTGATTGTGATGGGCAGGAAATGGGGAGACCCACTGAAGCTGTGGAGGAATTTCAGGTGAGGAACACCACTGTCCAAAGTAACACAGCATATCTGGTGATGGAGATAATATGGATGGACACAGGGGGTTCAGAAGGTTAGCACTGCAGTCCTCCTGGGTGGAGATAGTGGCAGTGGGCAAGGCTGACACTCAGGAGGAGCAGGTGCTTTTCCAGAGACAGAGAAGCCAAGAGAGCAGCTACTCTATGGCACAAAGGCATCAAGGGCTTGGAGTGCAACCAGACTCTTCCCTCCACTAGCAAGTCCTGAGCAGAAGTGTCTGGACAGCCAGGAGCAGAAAGCAGCCCTGGCAGAGAAGGCCACTCACTCACAACCTACTCCTGTGCAAGCCACCTGTAACTCAGGCTTCCCAACTTCAGAATCACCTTGTTAGTGTAGGGGTTTTGTGAAAACACCCACAAAGCTTTCTCAGCATGTAGGTTCCTGGGCATCAGTAGGCTGCTCCCAAGGGATGGCAGTGGGTGGAAGGAGACTAGGTGGGTGGAAAGGCTCAGAGATGGGTGAGTTCAGGTCTCCAGACTATCTCTTCCTCTCTCTGGATCTGCATGGAAAGCTGGTGTCCCAAGGGGCACAGGTGCTGCTGTCCTACTTTGGTGCTCTTGGTTAGAACACTGGCCTTGCTCTTCTGATCCTCTCCTACCCCATCTCTGCATCCCCTTCCTCCACAACCATGTGTCATGGAGTGGAACCCCAAGGAGGGAGATGGCCACATACTCCCATTAATAGGGACAGACAGGACAGGTCATTCCAGCAGGGAAAACAGAAGCACAGAACTGTCTGCAAGGCACAGGAAGCCTGTCAGGAGAGATAGAACATCACTCTTCCCAGAGACATCAGCGTGCTAGACACCTATCTGCTTAAGGATGATAATGAAATTAATCCAGCCTGTAGTCACTTCCCGTCCTGATGATTTATTGGCCTCCTACCCAGCATTGCTGCCTGGTGGTAATAAATGACAAGATTAGGACATGAGGGCTTAACGGATTCTCCTTACGTTTTAAAAAGCTAAGCTGTGAAGCAAATAAATGCAGAGAGCTTGAAGGAAACTCAGGAGGTCATGGGGCAGTGCTCTCTAAGCCAAGACCAATCCAAAAGCCCCGTTTCCTGTAGGCTGAGCTGAAGAAAAGCATCTACCACACCTTCCACCGCCTGAGTATGAGCTTGATTTTAATAGCACGTCTGCAAATTATTTGGATTTGAGAGGGCTGGGCTAACATTTGCTTTCGCCCTTTCGTTAAAGAAAAAAAAATTCAAGCACTTACTTTTCCCTCCAAAGAGACAAGATGTTAATTATCACTCTTATTCATTTACTAAAGCACCCTAGTTTGAGTCACTGTATGTACTTGAAAGCCAAAAACTATATTTCATTTAAAAATAGGGTCTAATTCGGAGTTCTAAGTGATTTAGACTTACCTCCCTCCAATTAGTTCAAATTAATTAGGCTTTAATCTTCAGTGACGGCCAGTCCCTCCTCCTGTCTAAACAAGAGTCCCTGCTGCTGGAGTGTTAGCCCAGCTTCTTCTACCTTATCATCTGTATTGGGCAATGGTTCCCACAGGACTCTGCTGGATGATCTGCTCTGGAGATACCTAAAGAGCAGGTTTATAGAGGGGTCAGAGGGCACAGAATGTGTCTCATGGGTTGGGTACTCTAGATTGCTGCTGCTGATGCCCTGACTGGATGGTTTCCGGGCCAGCTCCCAGAATTGTGACAACTGCATTCCATGGCAGCAAAGTGATAGTATCTAGCAATGTCCATGTGCCAGCTCCATTAATGTTCTCCACAGCCTGGTGCTTTCAGGCCAGTGGCTGTTATTCCTCCCACTTCCCATCAGATGCACACAGAGGGTGAATTTCTGCTCTAGTCTCATTCTGTCTTGTGCAGAAAAGGGGTTCCATGAGCCGATGTCTACAAACACATGAAGCCTGCTGCATCTTTCTCCCTATAATTAAACCCTCACAAGCATTCCCTTAACTAGCTGTGGCTCAGAGTGTTTACTATGAAGGGGATCCTGCTGGTGGGATCAGGGTATGTCAGACCCTGTGGGCATGCTCATCGCCTGGCTGTGTGGCTGGTGGTTCTGCAGTCCAGGCTTCCTTCTTTTCCCCCTGCACCTGTGTGACCTTTCACTGAGTTGTTGTCACACCCTGCTGTGGGGTGGCATGGAAGGTGCAGGACTAGTGTTTTTGTGGGGCAGGAAGTTTCTCTACAGATTATACATCTTGTTCTAAGGTGTGAGGAGGGAGAAAGGAGAACAAATTACTAAGGAGTTGAAGAATACTATGTGCTAATGCCAAGTGTTCACCAATGATACCAAAGTTGCCATTCAGAAGGTGTTTACAGCTTTCAGGAATGTTTCAGGTCTGCTCGTTAAGGTCCTCAGGTGTTGCCTCTGCTCCTAAATAAAAAGATTAGACCACCTCCAAAGGTGTTCCTGTACCACATACTGTTCTAGGGCTTTTACCAACAGCAACTCCTTTGGTACTTTTTACCACCCCATGGAGTAAATATTATTTACAGTCTAAGGCACACAGAAGATAAGAAACTTGGCTAAGCTCATGTAGTTCTGCTGATGCCCCTAGGTTGGCAGGAAACATAAAAGTGCTCACCACAGGAACTGTGGCTCTGCTCATAGCCAAAGGAATAAACTTGTTTCAGATCAGGACTCTTTTGGGGGAGGGGAACAGGGTCTCTAGTCCTAGCCTGCTTGGAAGTCACTAGTTGGACCAAGCTGCCTCAGTCTCACAGAGATCCACCTGCCTCTCCCTCTTGACAGCTAGGATTAAAGGTCTGGTGTTAAAATAAGACTTTTAACCAATGCTCCTAAACTCCGAGAATCCTGGCTGGAAAACTGGGCCTGATTTATCATGGTATTTATTTCTCTGATGTCAATTGGAAAGATAACTTCTCTTGAAATCCCATGATGAATCTCATGAGTTATCAGACTGTTTCCCCATTTCTCTTCTTTAACGTCATGTGGGGCCAGCAGTCCTTGAAGATGGCAGTCACCTTCATTAGAAGGAGACCTCTCAGGATCCTGCTGTCAGCAGTGCCAGCCTGAGCACCTGGGTTCCTCAGTTCTAATTTCCAACTCCCTCAGAAAGGAAGGCTATGTCAGGCTTATCTGGAGCAGTCTTTCTAGGGATTTGCTTCTGGCCACAAAACTAGTTTCCGGTGACCAGCAAAGAAGCCCAGCCCCTCAGGGCCTTTAGGTTCAAGAATCCTTTGGAGTCCTAGTGTGAGCAGACATGTCTTGTGGAGAATGTCGTCTGCCCTTTCACATACTCTCAGGTTGAAGCCCTACTTCACTGACAGACTGAAAGCAGTTACCTCTCTGGTCCTGAGAACAAAATATGCCCTTTTCATCTGCCTCCAGCCTGAAGTGTCCATGAGCACAGGTACTATGGAAGATGCTCTTGACAGAGGGAAAGCTCCACCCATACTGGTGGGTGGCTACCCATGGAACAGAGCTGTTGCAGTGAACACCCTTTGAACAGAGATGCTTTTAGGAATGAGAGATACCAGTGAAGGTTTTCCAAAAGTAATTTGTATTTACTATGTTTTCAGTTTTTTTTTCTTTAAATAAGGAAAAGGCATCATATTCAGACCACATTAATCATTTTTTATAAAACTCATAGGTAAAATGCCATGGTTTTTCTTAGGCTGAACCACATGAATTTGTCAATAATTTAGTTTTTACCTACACAAATAACATTTTTATATAAATATGTTTAACCTGGTGTTTCTACAAAACCTATTTTTATAAGATAATCTCCAACCTATGCCATAAAGATGGCATCGTGCCACCAAAATCTCACATTTATGTGCAGATTTATTTAAAAAGTGAGTTTTTAAGTCTTATGTAGTCTAGACTGCCCTCAAACTCTGTGTATGTAGCTGAAGATGACTTTGAACTCTTGATACTCCTGCTTCTGCCTCTCAAGTGGTAGGATTACAGGTGTGTACCGCCATGCCCAATTGCTGCAGTCCTGGGGTTGAACTCAGGGCTTCATGCATGCTAGGCAAGCATACTACCTACTAAGCTACATCTTCTGTCTAGGAATGACTAAATTGTTGACATGAATCCATTTCTTCCCTGTGTTGTCACAACTTCTAATTCTGATGATAAAGTGTCTGCCTTATTGTAGCATGGGCTAGATCACCCAAGCCTGTGACCTTGTCACAGCACATCCCAGAACAGAGACTGGGTAGGATTTCACTTGAAATTGCCATGTGCACCCATTCTGCTCTGAGCTGGAGACACATTTCTGCTGCAGATTCATCCAGTGGTATTAATCTTTCTTTGATTTAATTTGGTTTTCATCCCTAAAGTCAGGGCCCAGAGGATGCTCCCTGCCGCACAGGAGGACGAATGTGTTACTCTATGGGAAGTACTTGGAGCTTCTCAGATGGAACAAACAGCACCACCGTGTTTTTAACCCTTTGGATTCCATGGCACTTTGCAAAAAGGCATTTCTGGCTTTAACTTGGTAGCAGCTTACTTGTATAAAGTAGAAACCTTTTACTTCCTCAAACATCTGTAGATTATTTTTCTGTCCTTATAATAGTGTTAAAGAGTCACATGGGGTCAAAATGTTCCATCCCTAGAGCAGCTGTGAAAGTGAGAAATATGCTCACATGCATCCAACTCATCCACTAATAAAATGCTTTTACACTGGCTCTTAGAAGATGATTTCAGAGTAAAATCTCCTTGGTACAAGGTACATCTACACTATCTTAATGCCTGAGCACAGTGCCAGCAGCTAAGCATTGCCAGCTCTTGAAAAGACATTTGAACTTTTGGCAGTGCTCCTTATCAGAGGGCCCATCCATGGTGTTTTTGATTATAGAGGAAGGGTGCTCACTTTTGGCCAAACCAAGCGTCTGACGGTAGCAGAGTATTGGCTCAACACTCAACGGGATCCATTTGGGATTCATTCTTTGACAATTACCCAGAGTGAATCACTGGTTTCCTTTTATAAAAGGATATTTATTGGCTTAGAAACAGCATAACCAGTTCTTGGTGAAGAGAAATTTTGTAGCTATGTTCAAACATCCTCCTAAGCGTGGTATCTGAGTATTTCTAAGGGGGTGCCTGCACAGAGCATTTATTTTAATTGCATTAAATATGGAGAACAGAAAATCAGCCAGAAAACAATGAATGGCTCAAGAGAAAGAGGATGTTTGATAATAACAGTAGTCAGAGAGCTCTGTAAGAGTTAAGAACTCTTGATGCAGATGCTACAAGGCCTGATGGTCTAGCCAGTCTTGTCAGACTCCCCTTCTTCCCACAATATGTCCTAAACACTAGCAGTTGGAGGTCTCTGGCCTAAACTTAGCTGCTGGCTGGACAGCTGTGTGGGGCTTCTGAAGAGCTGTCTCTTGCTCAGTACTCTTCCTCTGTGGGTACAGCCTGAAGATTACGTTTAATCCTGTGGTACTTGCTAGGCAGACTTGTGCATTTTGAAAACCAATGTGCATCAAGCCATGAGCAATTCTAGGATTCTTTTTTTTTTTTCCATACTGGGGAAGACCAGGTTCAAATTAGTGTTAGAGCTTTAGAGTGGAGAAGAACTCACTTAATTGATAGGATTCACAAGTAACAGAGCAGAGCTTAAAGCCACAGCTGTAGAAGGGAGGTAGGGATTTGTAGCTTTCTGATCTGCCTCCACTTCACCACCCTTTGTCTTATGTTATATTTACATTTGAAGTTTTTGTTAAAAAGGATATGCAAAGGGCTGGGGAGATGGCTTAGTGGTTAAGAGCCATGGCTGCTATTAAAGAGGACCTGGGTTCAGTTTCCAGCACCCACATGGTCTTTACTTTAACTCCAGTTCCAAGGGACCCAATGCTCTCTTCTGGCCTCTCTGGGTACTACACACATGATACACATGCATACTTGTAAGCAAACACTCATTCTTTTTTTTTTTTTTTTTGTCTTTTTGAGACAGGGTCTCCCTGTAGCTCCCAGCTGGCTTAGAACTCACTATGTAGACCAGGGCTGGCCTTGAACTCAGAGATCCACTTGCCTGTGCCTCCAGAGTGCTAGGATTAAAGGTGTGTACCACCATGCCTGGCTTAGTTTTTTTTTGTTTGACATACACATGAAGTTTTAAAAATAAAATTTAGATCTTTATATAAAAAGCACATGCAATTTGATTAACCTTAAAAAAAAAAAACCTTACAGAAAAGAGAACAATCCTAAGTGTGCAGGATGAGGTTCCCTCCTACCCCCACCTTAGCGAGCACAATTTTGAAGCTGGCACAGTTTTGATCAAGGAATAGAAGCCCCTCCCAGTCCCTCTTAATCACTAAAACCACTTCTCCAAGTATTTAATATCATAGTTTTAACTGTGTTTTCATAGTCAAATCATGCAGTATGATTTCTTTCATATTCTTTGCCAAACATGATTGGGAGATTCACCCATGTGGTATGCAGCAATAGATGGCTCATTTTTAAGGTTTTATAACCTGTTGTATGCCTAGATGCAGAATTATTCACTCTTTCTAACAGTTGTTTTCAATTCAGGCAGATGTAACCAGCAAACCATGAGGATTTGTGTTCATTTCTGTTGAGTACAGACCTAGATGCAAAACTGTCCTGCTACTGAAAAGATACCAGCTGTAAATGCCAATCTGGGGAAACCTGTTTCATTTCTTCATTTAGTATATATACTATCTTGCCAGTTCCGACTACTATGACAGAGTATATCAACTTGGAGGTTCAAACAACATTTATTTCTCAGATTTCTGGTGCCTGGAAGCCAAGGTCATGGTACCACAAGACCTGAAGTCTAGTAGTTAAAGCCTCTTCCTGACTTGCAGAGGGCTATCTTCTCAGTGTGTCCTCATGACATGGAAGGGGTGGGGCGGGGAGCAGAGGAATGAGAAAATGAAAATGAACAAGAGAAAACAAGCAAACTTTCCTGTCTTAGAAGAGCACAAAGCTCCACCTCCTAATACCATCAGATTAAGATGAGGATTCAGCATATAGATTTGGTGGAAACAGACATCTAGCTGACTGATAATAGGAATCTAAAAAGCAAACAAAAATGGAGTGCTTATTGCCTTTGAAGAGGACCCCAGTTCAGTTCCCTGCACCCATATGGCAGTTAACAACCATCTGTAATTCTCATTCCAGGAGATGCAGTGACCTCTTTCTGGCCTCTGTGGGTACTACACACATGTGGTGCACTTATATATATGCAAGCAAAACACTCATACAAATAAAAATTTTTTTTTAAAGCAACAGAAAAGGAAATCAGCCAAGGCTTCTTCTGACCCCTGAAAGGCAGAGGACTGGCCTAACAAGGCTTAGTCCACCCCTGTCCCAGGGCCAGCCCCATTCTACCTGGGCCACAGGGTGCTGGCTTTAGTGTACCTTGCTGCCTATCTACCTCCTTCACAGGAGCATGAGCACCTTAAAGGTAGAGACAATGTCCTCCTGGTCACCCGGCTAGCCCCAGCCTGCACACAGGGCCCAGAACGTAGCAGTTCTTAATAAATATTTAACTTCCTAAGTGAGAGAATATAAGCTCCATCTAGCCATCTAATTCCTGGGTGAAGTGGAAAAATCCATTACATTTTGAAAACTCATATATTTTTTATCTTTGCTTTCAGATATCAAATGGATCCACTATAAAAGTGTTTAAGAAGATAGCAAATTTCACTTCAGGTAACCAGTATAATATTGTTAACCTTTTGTTCTCACCAAGCTTTATGAAGTATTGCCTTTTGCTTCTCTGACATACTGTCACAGAGGTATGATTGAATTGTTGCTATGTAATTCTCTAAAAGCTGAGAAAAGCTGTTTCGATCCGTTTCTAGTCTTAATGTGAAGGAAAGGAAACTGTAAACTGTGTTGGTCTGGAAAGGCCCAGCAAAATGGGAGTTGCTGCCTTTTAACAGCTCTGCAGTTTCAGCCCTCATAGCTCTTTTCAAACTCCTCAGTAGAATGGATGCCAACAGAAGAGATTCCCTGGTAAACCAAACAGGAAGCCTGTAGCTAATCACACAGCTGTATACAAGCTGAACACACAAGATAGTTCTTGTGGAAAGTCGAGATATCAGTGTGATAGCATTTGCAAACTTCCCAGACAGTGGAGAGAAACTAAAAAGGGAATTTTAGGAGAATGTCAATAGGCCATTCTTCTGTCTCCCTGGCAGCCATGGGGCAGGAAAACACTGTGACAGACAATGCCTTGAGAAAATCTGTTGGGTCTTTTTCTGGGTTTGTCCTTAGCCCCCCAAGAGGCCTCTTCCCAGCAGACTCCTAGCATGCACACAGCTGCAGGTGGGGCATCATGACTCCTAGGCTCAATAGACAACCTTAGTAAGTTTCAACATCTAGTCAATGTAACCAGGGTTGCTGGAGGCTTCCTGTGATGAGGTAGACAAGATAACTTGGTAGATTTTAGGATATCCTTTGGTGATTCCCACCTTTCATAACTATACTGGGCTATACAAAGCCATCTTGCAGAGTGGTTGTCCTTGTGGAAAAGGTAAGAGCTGTGGCTTTTAAACCTCAAAGATTGGTCCTTTGATGGAGTCTGCTGCTATGGGACTGAATAGAATCATGGGCTTGGATCTCTTATGGGACACCAGGCAATCCATGCCTCTGCTCCCTCCTTGTCCAGTGTAACTGAGAACCACCAATTTGATTATAACTCCTTACCCCTCTTTGGCCATCCCTATCCTGGATAACCCAGCCACTACCATTATCTGAACCCACAGCCAGGTAAGCCACAGGAGAAAAGCACTCAGCAGCCCAGCTGGGATCACTGTAAATTCATGGTATTGAACTTGAATGGCATCCTCAATAAAACTTAATCCCATTGGGTTTCTCTAGGAACTCAACACTGTTCGCTGGAGGACTCCTCCTATCCCCAAAGCTCTCAACACACAGAGCTCCCCACTCTAAGGACTTTGCCTTGGCCTTCAAGGGGAAAATGGAGATCACAACATCCAGCATCAAACCCACCAACCTAGCCTATCTGCTCATGTCCTCCCCCTTTAAGGCCAGCTTGTCACCTGTGCTTTTGTCCCTTTGGCCTTTATCACTATCAGACCATTCCTATGCCACTCTTCTCTCACTGGCCAGCCTGTGGTTGTTTTCCAATGGGTTATTTTCCCTTCCCTTCTACTGCATAAAAAAAAAAAAAAAAAAAAATTATTTCAGTGGTTTTTCCAGAGAGTCTAGTTCCTCTCATCTTCAGGACTTTCACCGCTACCCTGCCTGTTTTCTTCTCCCTATACCCTCCATAGCCACATTCCTCTCAAGCATCTCCTTGCTCAGTGCCATTATTGGTTTGCTTGCTCTGTAACCTCAATGTCCTTTTTTCAGATCTCAGAAGTGGCCATATTCTTATCCTTTTAGAATCCCCTCCATTTGCTTAGCTAACCACTCATTTAGTTTTATCTCCAATATTCCTTCTGCAAAGAAATCTAGACTCAGGCTAGCACCTTTTTACATATTTCTGGAGAACCTCATTGTAATTCAGTAATTGTACAATTAGTAGTTTGATGTCTCTTGTTGGCTAGAATGTGTGTTCCATCAGGGCAGCAACAAGGCTGGCTCACTCTTGGCTACATGCCTGGCAGCCCCAGCACCTGGGGATGCTCCAGGTTTATTTGTTAAATAACTTGCTTCCACTCTGGTCCCTAGCCCCTCTTGTCTTTACAGTGTTCTTAAGGTACAGCAAGGAAAGAATGCAGCAATAAAGAGCTCAAGTATAATGGAACCCCTCTTGGGTTTATAGCATAAATGGGGCTTTTCTGAGGAAGCCAATTAGTCCGTGGTTGGTTTTTTAATGGACTGTTTTCTTTCCTCCTTTCTCTGGTGTTCAGATGTGGAATACTCAGATGACCACTGCCATTTGGTGAGTCCAGGTTTTCTGTGCTACCCACTGAATTGCACGCCTTCTGTAACATAACAAATGTCCTTGGGTAATGCTTTTACTCTGTTTTCTTTTCAGATTTTACCAGATTCAGAAGCATTCCAAGATGTGCAAGGAAAGAGACATCGAGGGAAACACAAGTTCAAAGTAAAAGAAATGTATCTGACAAAGCTGCTGTCGACCAAGGTACACTTACTGTTCTGGGAGCGCTTTTATGGCCACCTTGGGGGTGTATGATGTGTTCAACTTAATTTCCACTGAAGTGTGAAAATGTTACAAATCCCTTGTGCCTTATAGCAAAGCAAAATGAAAGTTTAAATTGTAAACACTTCCTATATCCCCTTCAATTTTATAAACTGGAAAGATAACAGCACTTTACAAATTTCTACTGTAGCATCTTCAATCAGAGAGTTTAATGTTGTTCCTGTTCCTTTGCCCACCACTTCACTATTATTTCTTAAGGCTGACAGCATATTATTCCTTTTGTTATTATAGATAAGCAATAAAACTCCTTTGAATAGAAAAAAAATGAGGGGGGGATGACTATAAACCTAGTAAATCCTACTTTTTTCATTTTGAAATTTAAGGATTCTGTTCACTTATAAAAGTATCAGATGTGAAAGCTGGTGGGATACAAAATCAGCAAATTTTAATTTATCTAGCTTTTAATGGGTTAACAGAATTCTGGTATTTTTGCTTCACAAAATGACCAGCTATGGAAATGTCACTCTCCCTGGTACCTTGCTAGGCAGGTTTCTTCCGCAAATCTGCTTAGACCTGAAGGGATTCATGTGGAGGGCAGAGAGCCTGAACCTCTTGATTTTCCCAGCTTTCCCAGAGAGCTCAGTCTTTTTGTAAAATATTCAACTGCTTAGGGAAGTACGTATTTAAACTATGTGATGGAAATACATGTAACAGGAAAAAATTTGGCAACAGAGCGATACATTTTGAGTTTTCCCAGGATGTACATAATTAATAAAAGCCAACATCCATGGCCTCTTGTTTAGAAACACAGCCCTACGCCTGACATTGTGGTTGCTGATGATTGCTGAGATACCTGCCCTGTTGACCAACTGTGCTGCTGTTGAAAGAGCTTATGCACCAAGTCTAAACCTGGGCATGGAGTTTCAGGACCTTTATCCCATTCCATGTTGGCCTCATTTGACAATTTTACATTTTTCTCTTCAGCTTACTTTATTCTGATTGGCACATCATTGTTCAAAACCACCAATCACGTATTTTAATCTCCCAAATCTATTCTGTCTTCTAGGTGGCAATTCATTCTGTGCTTGAAAAACTTTTCAGAAGTATTTGGAGTTTACCTAATAGCAGAGCCCCCTTTGCTATAAAATACTTCTTTGACTTTTTGGATGCCCAAGCTGAAAACAAAAAAATCACAGATCCTGATGTTGTACATATTTGGAAAACAAACAGGTGGGAATGTAGGTGATTATTGACTGTTTTCAAGAATCTAGGACAGAATATTAACTAAAAAGAGGGCATAGGTAGCTATAATAGTAGACTCTCTAAACTTGAATTCTATTCTTTAGGATGAAATAAAATTCAGTTATCTTTAATGCATGAAAAAGATTGTCTAGAATGTTGGACTAGCAAAGGGTGAGAAATTAGTATTATGGTTTTATTATAGTATTATTAGAAAAACTGTTATTTGTGCCTAAAATAATTGTTTTATAATTTTTAAACTGTGTGCTTGTTCAAATTCTGCATAGAAATCCCTGCTTTTATCAAATGTAGTACTAGACATTATGAGAACTAGCGAAAGGCTTAATGTTGGTGGTTTTATTTATTTTAGCATTTTACCTTAAGAAATACCAGGACCTCCAGATTTATCCTAAATATCTATTTGAAATACTTTACACCATAAGGGAATAAGACTCAGGTATGATGTAACAGAATGTCTCGTGAAAGCTCAAACTCCTCCAAGCTCTACGTCAGTCAAACTATTTTAAGAATTAAAGGTGGTTTCAGAGTTCTTGGTCTGGTCCTCTCCCTTTGACTAGGTCCATACCCACTTACTCTGGCCTATTACTGTCCACTGTTCCAGCATCACTATCCCCAGGCCCTGATATTCCTATACCTAGCATGGGTGCTACAAGTCACCAGCCCAGACAACAGAGCCACTGAAGATCCCAGCAGCCATGTGGTAGTGAGCTAGGCCAGAGTTGCAAAGGAGGTAATGGGAAGAATTTGAATGATTCCCAAGTTCATATTCCAATATTTATTTGACTGCCTACAATGTGCCAACCACTGTTGGATGCTATAGTAATGACAGCAGCAACAACACAAACCCATATCCTCACAAAGCTTGCACTCTAATATAGGCACAGGAGAGACAGGAAACTGAATGTGTCCACTGAGGTACACTAGAAGGTGATGAGTGCAACAGAGAAACTGGGAAGTGGAGAGTGTCAGGACAGAGCGGACAAAGGCCTTGAGAGAGTGACTTGAACCTCTTAGAAAAGGATTGAAAACATGAGATTGTGTGGGGCAGGAGAACACTGGGAAGACAAAGCACAAGTCCTGAAGTGTGAGCTTGCCTGGCATGAGTGAAGAACTGTGAGGAGTCCAGTGGAGATGGAGTAAGGTGAAAAATGGTGGGAGAGGAGACATGCTGAGGGACACCAAGAATCACCAAGAACTGGGCAGAATGACAAGATCTGATTCTGTGCTTAGAGGATCAGCTGTAGCTGTGTGAGAATATTGTCAGGAGCTAAGTGCAAATAATACAAGTGAGACATGGCAGCGGCTTAGACCAGAGTGCCATACGTAGAGAGCCAAGAAGAGGTTACAGCTAACAGTTGATTGAGGTGGCCTCATTGGTGACATCGTCTTGTATAATCAAGATCTGGAGAAATTGTCATTCACGGTCATTTCCAGACTTCCTAGCCTGCCCTTCACTCACTATCAGATTAACTCTTTCTGGTTCTGAGTGATATTGACACCTGTTGTTTGGTAGTTTGCCTAAGCAGATTTATGTACTTCAATAGCAAGGACATAAACACCCATTTACAAACTGCGTTGAGCAGACCAATGACCTTAGATGAAGAGCTCCATCTGAAAAGAGATTATTCTCTCTTTGAACAGCCTCCCTCTTCGATTTTGGGTAAACATCCTGAAGAACCCTCAGTTTGTCTTTGACATTAAGAAGACTCCGCATATAGACAGCTGTTTGTCAGTGATTGCCCAGGCTTTCATGGATGCATTTTCTCTTACAGAGCAACAACTAGGGAAGGTAAGGTCTAGTATTGCTGTTTGATACATAACCCTGTAAACCTGAAGCATTGTCTTGTAAATACTCAAAGAACAGGTCTAAGATATACCAGCTAAAAAGAAATGTCAATCATATTACTCTGTTTACTTTTCTTTAAAATGTCTCTCTCTCTTTAAAATCTAATGGTTCTTACTCTTTTTGAGAAAGCATCTTGCTGTAGCCCTGGCTAGCCTGAAACTTGTAGTGATCCTCTTGCTTCTGCCTCTCAAGAGCTAGAAAGTATGTGTCACCATGCCTGGCTCAATCTCATTACTCTTAAAATGCAAAAGTCAGCTTCAAAATAATTAGCCAGACCCTATTGCAGAATTGTACCTCTGCAAAACATGACTACAAAGCATATATCTTCCTAGAGAGATTCAGTGGACAGTGATAACTACTAACGCACAGTAGGAAACTATTAATATTCCCCCTAATTTCACCTGCATATATTTAAAAAAAAAACTATTTGAATATAACAAATTGCTTATGGGAAATAAAATCTTGCCTGAGGTTTATAAGAATACCAGTTCGTCAGTTTACACTCAATGAATGAATACTGCTTTCCTATGGTTAGTTTCCAGTACCAAATCAAAAGCTCCAGTAAAGCAAAGAAAGATTAATTAAGAATAAACTTTGAAAGATATGTTGCAGCCTCTTTTGAACATTCCAAAATGTATTCATTTGATCATTACTTGTACCTAATGGAGTTCACAAAATCTTTGGCTGTTGAGAGCTCTCTGGTAGAATTTTTGTAGGATCTTGATTGAGGGAGCCTCAGACCTCTAAGTCATAATTTCAACTCTTTTACCATTCCCACAAAAATCTGCTCATACTTTTGTTTTCCTCTTTCATGTGGCTTCTCAAGGTAGAATCCTTGTCATTTTTGGCTCCTCCTTCTTCCAGCCTTCCAATTTTACTACTCTCTTCTTGAAAAACGTCCCTATTCATTTTCATTCCATTCTCCCCTCCCTCTGAGACAGCATCTGCCTGCTAACGCATACCCCTGGTCTTGCTTACCTAGCCCCTAAACTTTTCCTTGTCACTGGTTCAGTATTATCTTTCTCCTTCCAGGTGAAACTGAGAATACTATTCAAATTGCCAAGAAATCTTTGCAAAATAAGATATCTGAGACACCAGTACTGGTGACATGTGCTTTCTTGAGAAACTGGAAGATCTTATAATCTAATAAAATAGAGGGACAAGCTAAAAAATCTGCTACTGCCAATTACTTACCAGTTTCACAGTTATATAAAGGGCTCAATCAGACCCACAATCAAGTCTTTTATAAATGCCAAAATTCACTGGTGGGTGAGATGAGAGCAATGTTTTAATTCAGGCTTTTTAACGACCATTAGCAATGAACTATGATTGAAGTAAGTTCCATTGTTATCGTAACTGAAAAATCATGCAAAAATAATAATTTTAGTTCTTTTATGAGAGGAAGACTGAATATATTAGCATTTAATCTGCCTGAAAATAACAGTGACTCACCAGAACTATCTAGATGGCAGTCAGTCACTCAAATTTACTGAGGCCTACTGCATGAAGACTTGTTACCAGGAGTTTGTAAAGCTGGTTGAAGTTCAGGTACATTGTCCTGTTATAAACTACCCCCATGGGATTTTACTTTTGTGGCTGTTGCTGTTTTTCAGGAAGCACCAACTAACAAACTTCTCTATGCCAAGGATATACCAACCTACAAAGAAGAAGTGAAATCTTATTACAAAGCAATCAGGGATTTGCCTCCATTGTCATCTTTAGAAATGGAAGAATTCTTAACTCAGGAATCTAAGGTATTACTAGAAAGCAGACATAAGCTTAGGATAATTTGGTTTCTTACAAAAAAAAAGGTCTTTTCAGAGCCTCTCAACAAGCTTTTCTTTTAGAAACATGAAAATGAATTTAATGAAGAAGTGGCCTTGACAGAAATCTACAAATACATCGTAAAATATTTTGATGAGGTAAGATTTTATTTATCATCTTTTTAACCTATGAGTCAGTCACAAGAATTTGGTTATAGAATACTTCAGGTCTCAGGACACCTCTGGCATCCCAAACAGACAGAAGGGGAGGCCACGAAGCCTGTCTGAGATGGGGGATCCTGGCGCGGAGCCAGACCCTGCACATGGCTGCCCCTCTTGTGGTTTATTATGCTGCCCACCTTTGGACCAGCCTGAATTTACATTTGCGATCATGGGGCCTAAAGCCATGCTGATTCAAGTAATCTTTGTTAAGTAAATTGTGACCCTATTAAATGGGGCCAGCTTATATGTTTGATTATAGCCTGCTAAAAATGAAAGCTAAATCTGTTAAATCATCTAGATTCTGTTTTCAATAGTTATATGAAATTATACTTCTAACTTAAAGCAACTATTGCAATAACAAATGTTCTAATTCAGGCTTTTTACAACCTTTAGTAGCAAACTACCATTCTCCTTTATGATTAATTCTCCTTAATCTGGATGCATTGTTTCCAAATATATGTTAATTCCCCCTTCCCTGATTCCCCCCCACTCAGTCATGCTGGGACAGGCTATCCATGTCAATGGTGAGAATAGCTCACCAATTCCATTTGCTACTTGAAGATCAAGTGAAGAGCTAAGGTAGGGTAGAGGCAATGAGTTCCTTAAACATGATAAGCATCCCTCTCCAGGGGCCAGGGGTGAGAAGGGAAAAGCACTGGGGAGGGGAGAAGGAGGGACAGCACTGCCCAGAAGGGGAGGGGAGGGATAGGGATGGAAGTATTCATCTCTGACCAGATGCCCTTGCCTGCTGCATTTAAGGAAGAATACTTGCCTGCATGCTGGCTGCCCAGGAATGCTTGCTGTGCTTGGAATGGCTGTGACATAATGCATAAAGCAGGGCCTTGGAAGTCTGGCCCCATATTTGTAAGCAAATAGTTGGTATTTCTTGTGGGCTTCTATATTAAGCTCAAGTGTTGTTGATCCTGTGGTAATGACTTAGCAAAACAACTTGCAAAGTGAGTATGGAAATGATCATAGAAAATGTTGGCATCTGTTTCATACAGATTTTACCACTCACAGGAATGCAAAAAAAAAAAAAAAAAGCCCACCCAAATTATAATGCTAAAACTATATCTAAAATAACTGTTCTAATTGTCAACAGATTCTAAATAAACTAGAAAGAGAACGAGGGCTGGAAGAAGCTCAGAAACAACTCTTGCATGTGAAAGTATTATTTGATGAAAAGAAGAAATGCAAGTGGATGTAAGCACTCTGGGGCCTGGCTTAATCTGGCAAAGTTCTTCAGACGACTTGGGAGCAAAATGGCTACTTAAGCTACTCTTTGTCGTGAATTTCTTAAGTTTGCACATAGGTTCCACTTTGAGCTCTATCTTTTAAGAGACCAAGGCACGTGCACAGCTTTTAGAAAGCATATCAACCACTGTGCCTGTGGGTATACCATGGGAACCTTTCTGTAAATAGAGTTAAAGTGGTTGTTGCAAACAGCCTCCTTGTTTACAGAGAATACAGGGCCAGTAAGCAAGTGTCAGTATTGTAACTACAGTCCCCACTCAAGCACAATGATATCTAAGTGGCTTTGTTGGAAACTACAGCTTTGTAGCACTTGTGACTACACTGCACTTCACAGAAAAGGGATACAACAATGCTCAAAACAAAATGTGAAATGAGTCATTTGGAAACAAGGTGGGGGTTTTAGGGCAACCTTGAGGATCTGCAGCACTGGAACATTCCCCAGTAGTTCTTGGAAAGGCTGAAGGCAGAATTTGGTAGTGTGTATACACTTAGCATTTGTGAGTGTGTGTGTTTAAACCAAAAACTAACAGTGTTGCAACATTGTTGAAAGGGCTCGTGTTTGTCAGTGGTTGCCAGCTGCACTCATCAGCTCACCTCCATTTCATCAAGGAGCTCTAAAGCAAGGAGAGTGAGTGGGTTTAATTGAAATGCAACAGCATTTTTTTTCCAGACATTGTCCTGATGTGTGTTTCTTTTTTACCTTTACATGTATCTGGTAGTGGACATGTTGGTTGGGTATTGTAGGAAGAGCTCATTGCTATACTTCTGTTTGATCAGAACTGTCTGTGAAAGTGTAAGTCACTCCTGTAATCCTACATTTCTATGCTAGTGTCTCCTTGCTTTAGATTTCTGGTGAACCCTGTGGTTATAAATACTTGTGTGTGGTTTAAAAAAAAAAGATACACTTTACATTTCATCAAATTGTTGTTCACATTGGAGTATTATATATAAATATATATATATTTGAGGCCCAAGGCCTAGAAAATATTAGTACAACTTGGTATCTTAGTCTTACTATGTACTTTCTGAAAGTATTCCTTACAGGAGAAAGAATTTAAAATACCCATTTTATTCATACCTTTTTTTTTTTTTCCAAAGAATTCCCATATCCAGTTATACTGTAGTCTTTTTTATTGCTGATTTTTTTATTCCTGAATTTTTGCTGCTCATGACCAATTTTAATACCACTGTGTTTTCCTTCTAGTAAACAGAAGTAAAAAGTGTAATTGGCAACTCTCAAGCTTTCCTCATGGCAGGCACCTTTAACCCTTGGTGCTCCAAATCACCAATCTACAAAGGAATTTTTTTTCAATTAGTAATAAAACATTAAGCACACATTCCTTAAAACCATTTACCAATACTGTATGGACCATCTAGAACAAAATGTGAATTTGTCTTGGTAAATACAAACAAACCTTTTTTGCTCCTTAATAGCTGATAAAAGTATAAGAGAGGTAACATCTCAACTGTTCAGTTACTGCCCTGGATAGGCACCTTCCCAATCCTGTCACTTGTGGCTTCTGTCTGTCCAATGGACACAAGTCAAAACTACTACCAAATAGTTTACTTTTAAATAGAAAGGTGAGAGGTCTGGTCCCCATCTAAAGCTGCTACAGTCTTCAAAGAGGTGAAGGCATTCATAAGAGAACAGTTGGAGGAGAGTTGAAGGCCAAGGGTAGGAGAGTTGCCCAAAAGACTTTCCCTTCTCTGGGTACAGAAAACTCAAAGGTTCAGCCACAGCTTTTTCTGAGTATTACTAAATGCTACACAAGGTGTCCCTGTCCAGCTCTCTGACATTAGTCCTGTGTGGAGAGTTACTGCCTCTTCCAGGAGTTAGGAACTTTGGGCAAGTCACTTACCTCTTTGTGCCTCAATTTCTGTATAATATTTCTAACCTACCTCACTGAGGTGGTATGAAGATTCACTAATGTATGTAGCGTGTTTGTCAATCCTCCAGTGAAAAGCACTATCTAGATAACATTTTGAATCACATTAGCCAAATGCAGAGAATGGCCAAATTAGATGTGTGCTGAAGACAATCAGTCACTGGGTCTATATTAAACAGCAACTAGAGAAACAAATGGCAAACAATATCTATTTTCAAGTTTCTTTGCATATTTTTTGGTGCAAAACAATTCATTTATAAACTTTTTTTTCTAACACTAGTGTCTACAGCAGCATTTAAAGATTACTTCTGTTACCTTTTCCGTATTAGGATTTAAAGTCTATTTCTTACTGTATACCTGATTGAAGCTGTTCTTGGAGATAAATGTTTTAAATGTCTATATCCAAAAAATAAACATTTTGATGTAACTGTGGACTGTTTGTCTTTTTATTATTTCCAATTTTCTAGTTATAATAGGTTTTTTATTCTAAGTGGCTCCATGGAAATTAACTTTCAGGAACATGGTGTTATTGTACAGTCTATAAAAAAGCAGCTCCATTAAGTAAACATAGGTCCTTGCTAAATGATGCTAAGGGCTTCTCAATTATGTTCCTGTCTTCAACTATCCACCTGGACTTTTGACTGTGAAGACTTCTGTATAATGAACAATCCATTGACTCTGGCAGACTTGAGCTTTGCTTTGTTGACATGAAATTATTCCAGCAGAATTCCTCTAAAAGATGCTACATCAAGAAGTTTCCAAATGTGCACAATGAAAAACAAAGTAAATACAACATAATTACTTGGTTAGATCCTAAGCAGTGGGAAACAAAACTAAATACCAGCAACACTTCCAGAGACCCCACTGGCTTCGCGTTTTACCATCAACAACCCCTTTTAAAAAACAGCCATAGGATTTAATTTCCTACAAATTCCAACTCAGTGGAGCCAAAAGAAGTGACACTATATTACATATATAGTATATAATTACTGAAATTAAACACAAAGCGATATCGATACAAAAATATTTATTAAGTTCTTTATAAATTAAGTGCACAGCTTTTAGAAAAGGTAAAGGCCTCCATAACGAACACACACACACACACATACATATATACTTAGATACTTGTAAGTTTTATGCTCGTTAAAATGGTCTTTTCCCAAAAACTTGAGGTTTATAATTTTTGAATATAGGAAACCAGACATTTACTGATCTTGTTACTGCCAAGCAAGTATCTCAAAGATTAGGAAAAAGGAATTCAAGATGGGCCTATTTCAGGCAAAATGACAGAAAAATTCAGAACAGTAAAAATTAATATAAAAACTTGATTCCTTTTATTTTTTTACATTTTCAAAGGATTGCCAATACATATTCTAATTAGCTCTGAAAATCTTTTAATGCTTCATTAGTATAGTCCTAAATTCTGGTACTCATGCAGTACAGCATGTAGCTGGTACCCTTTTGTGAGGCAGCTCATGGATTTTGGCAAACAGTAATAAAGTACCTCAATGCTACATGTTAAACTTCATGCTTTATCAAGTCTCTGACTTCACCCCTTTTGCTATAGTTGCCTTTCCTGCAACATCAATCTCCAGGAGTTCCAAGTTCCTCTAGCTGTTTCCTTTGTGTTGTTTCTAGTTCTTCCAGTCTTTTTCGAAGTAGAGAGAGTTCCCTTTGATGCTGTTCCTCCTTTAAAAATGGCACAGAAAAGCACAGTAAAAGAAACTGTTAGAAAAACTTGGAAAGTCACTGCCATCTGCCTTTCTTACACAGGCCTGCAACAATGTCCATTTTAGCAGTCTAAAACATAGCAGCATGGGTGAAATGACTATTCCTGTGTCTCTCCTGCCTCTGGCTCTAGCCTTAAGCAAAACCCACAGTCTATTCTTTCCTAGGTGTAAAATTCACTAGGGAGCAAATTAGAAAATGCTAAGGCAGGGCACAGGTATACAGATGATAGATGGCGACTTTCAAACAAAGACTGGAGTTTAATGGCAGTTTCTTAAAAACAAAGCACCTTGTCTAAGACTTATCCAGTGACAAATCTTCTGTGCCTATACTGTAAAACATAATTACTTAATAATAGTCCACGGCTTGTGAATACCATCCAATTTGATTCCTTCAATATCGCAGGGGTCTTATAGAGCAGAAAGAGCCTAGGTTTTGGAATCTAACCAATTTAGGTTTAAAGAAGCTTAACTCTCATTTATTCAGCTATGAACTTAAGTAAGTTACCTCTCACTGCCCTGACTCAGTTTCCTCATCTATGAATTAGGAATAGTAATAATACCTGCTCTCAAACCATTTTTGATTGGTATTAAAATAGTATGTTGAGCTGGGCATGGTGGCACATGCATTTAATCCCAGCATTCAGGAGGCAGAGGTAGGCGGATCTCTGTGAGCACAAGGCCAACCTGATCTACATAGTAAATAAATAGATGATAATAAATAAATAAATAAATAAATAAATAAAATAGTATGTTGAAAATGCAGTGTGTTGTATGAGTAAATTCTTGATAGGTTATTCAAAGACTCATTAATTCTGTTACTGACCTATTGCTAAATATGAGATTTTACTCCTAAGATATCTGTATCTCCATCACTAAGGGATAAGAGTAAATTTAAATTTACTTCTCAGAAACTGCTCTTAAATGGAAATAAGTTTTAGTTCTTTAAAGTGGTTTAAATTTTTTTTTTGACTTTTTCCTAAAATAAATGCTTATACCTGCAAATGAGGAGGAAAGGAAAGTTCCATGCCAGGAACCATGGCTGATGACTGAAAGCTAGAAGGATTGATAGATGCTGTTGGAGGCATGTTAGGGACCAAAATCAGACTTCGAAATTCATTATGTCTTCTCTGTATATCCTTTAGTCGTTTTTGAAGCCTTGTATAGTCTTCAAATGGAACATTTTGTCTTAAAAAGAAAAGGTATTTCTGTTCTTTAGTAATCATACCCAATTACAGAACAGTATGATTCAGAGAATATAATTTTTAATTGAGAGAAAGATTTCTAAATTATCAATCATACACACACACATACCCCACACCACACACACACACCCCACACCATACACATACATACACACACACACACACCCCAATCCATACGGATGAAAATCTACTTACCTAGAAAAATAAAGGGGAAAATGACATCACACTACCCTACCATTGTAGCTGAAGTTGGTATGGAATTGACTAGCCCAGCATGGCTTCACACCTCAGGTGTTGGGAATACAGTTGTTGAACACCATGCCTAGCTATTACATCTTAATCACATGTGATTATTAGCTTTGTGGATTATCAGTTAATTATAGTTTTATTTGTCAGTTAATCAAAGACTAAATATATTTTGGCACTTTTACTTTAATTTCCACTCTGAATCCAGAAACTAAAAGGTGATTCTAAACCACAAAAGTGCCTCATCTTACAGAAATAAAAAATTAAATGTTGGGTTAATGAATCTGCCATTTTTCTACATGAAATGTAGTCAAATATAGAGAGTTCCATATAATTCAATCTTATTTTGAACATGTAAATGTGATACTGATATAATTTAAAAAGTACAAATTTGGCCTCTGGTTCCTAACACATAGCTCCTCTTAGAATCTCAGAAATGAAAAGCAACTTTCGTACAAGTAATAAGATAATTAGTGGCTGAAGGACCCTATAAAATTTTAGAATGGAGCAAGTCACCAGAAAGGCCATGACATCATCACAAATTTAGAATTTTGATCCCCACCCTACCTCCACTTCTGGAAAGGGGGAGAACTGAAGGTTGAGTTGATCATCAGTGACCAATAATGTAATCAAACATGCCTATGTAACAAGGTTGTCATAAAACCCAAAAGGAAGGGCTGGTGCCGAGTAAGGTGGAGAGCAACTGAAGATAACACACTACATTGACCTGTCACCTCCACATGCACATGCACACACAGCATGCACACAAAACAAACAAAAAAACCCAAAGGACTATTTTAAGGAGCATTAGGTTTGCCAAATACATAGAGAAGCCTGGAGGGTGGTATTTGTTCAGGGCATAAACATTTCCTCATGGCTTTTACTTTATACTCGTCCATTTGGCTGCTCATCTATATCTACTGTAGTATCTTTTAAAAGAATTGGTAAGTAAAACTAGGGTGTGTACCTCAGTTTTGTGAGTCACTCTAGCAAAATAATGGAACCACGCTGAGGGTCATGAGAACCCTAATTTACAGTCTGTTGCTCAAAGGTACAGGTCATAAGCTGGGCTTTGTGACTAACATCTAGAGTGAAAGCAGTCTTGGACGGACCCTGTGGCAGTGTCAGTACTGAATTACAGGACACTCAGCCGGTGTACATTAGAGAACTGGCACTTGGTTTGTAGGGAAAACCTCCATACATCTGAGATCAAAATGTTGTGTTGATTGTGTGAGAAAAGAAAAAGCACTCTTGTTTTTTGTAATCCCTTATATGGTAGGTAATCAAAGGTGAAGCTACCAAACTTTAAGAAAAAAAAAAATCCAACTGGGGGGTGTGGGGGGAGGCTGGAGAAATGGCTCAGTGGCTAATAGCACTGGCTGCTCTTGCAAAGGACCAGGGTTTAGCTCCCAGCATCCACAAGGGCAGCTAACAACTGTCTGTAACTCCAGTTCCAGGGGATCCAATACCCTCTTTCTGTCCTCTGTGGGTACTGCACCACATGGGTGCACTTACGTACATGCAGGCAATATACCTGTACAAAAATAAAAATAAATAAGAAAAAAAATAACTTTGCAAGCTTTTACAAATCATATTCGTGGACATACTTTCCCAATAATTAGTCATAAGAATAATCAAATATCCAATATAGTATCAAAATCATTCAAAGGTGATCTGTGCTAGAGCTGCTCAGTCTTAAATGGATATTTCGACATTAAAAGTTATGAAAGAGTTGAATGTGTTTTATATTATGTGTTTGAATGTATGCAATTGTAGCCATGTCATGCAATGCCTGAAGAGGCCAGAAGAGGGCACTGAATTTCCTGGAACTGGAGTTATGGAAGTTAGCTGTCATGTTGGTGCTGGGAACCAAACCCAGGTCCTCTGCAAAAGCAGCCAGTACTCTTTAGCAGTTTAAGCATCTCTCTAGCCCCTTGAATGTGGTTTTAGAATAAAACTGATGACTTCCTATTTTAAGACAGATTATAAAGTTGGCAAGAATTCCCCATTGCAGAAATCTCTTAAGTGTTCTAAAAAACAACCGTTTACATTTTGTTCAAGAACACCAGTGCCCATCATAAAACACTGATGCATGATACAGGTAATTTTCATTACAGGAAAGTCTAATTCTTGATTAAATTTTCTAAGGCTACTACTAATTAACAATTCAAAAAGTTTTTTTATTACCTTAATTCAAATGGGTCATATAATGCCACTATCACCAACTTAATAGGGTAAATCTCTGCTCAAGAACAGTTATGATATTATCAGCTGTGTTCAAATGCACTTGCAAAACTAGAAGCTGAAGCCCAGTATTATTTTTCTATATTAGGAAACTCAAGACTAATATAAGATTCAAAGTTTTGTAGTCACAATGTTCAGACCTATGCAAATAGTCACAATTTTCTTACCTTAACAAGACATCATACCACTCCTAGATACCAAAACCAATGACTGGCCTTTTTGTTAAGCTCAACCATACTACAAAATACCTGGCATATGATAATCTTTTTGATTTGAGGGAATATTAAGTTAGAAAGAAAAAAATAAAAGTTAATGCATTAGGAGCTATCAAATAGTTTTAGAAATCTTGTAAATACTTTACAGGGAGGAGGAAAAAGGGTCTTTATTATACAGACATGGATGGCCTAGAATTTCTATGTAGACCAAGCTGGCCTCAAACTTACAGGGATCCACTTGCTTCTACCTCCCAAGTGCTGGGATTAAAGGAGTATACCAGGGTGGGAGAGATGGCTCAACAGTTAAGAGCACTGGCTACTCTTGCAGAGGAGCCAGGTTTGATTCTCAGCACTCACATGGTGGCTAACAACTGTCTGTAACTCCAGTTCCAGGGGATCCAAAGCCCTCTTTCGGCCTCCATGGACATTACACAACACAGGCACACTTACATACAGCCAATACACTCATACATATAAAATTTAAAAAATGAATAAAAAAAATACTTTTTTCAAAAAAGAATACACCAGTATGCTGGGCCATAAATATATGAAAGTAAAACAAAGTATGTAACACTTGGAAACCAAGTTCTGGGACTGGAGAGATGGCTCAGTAGTTAAGAGCACTTATTGCTCTTGTAGAGGACCTGGGTTGGGTTCCCAATACCAATATGGTTGCTTACAACTGCCTGTAACTCCAGTTCCAGGCGATTTGATATCCTCTTCCGGCATCTATGGGCTCCTGCCACACATGTGCACAGAAATTCATGCAGGTACACACATTATTAAAAAATACACATTATTAAAAAATAAGTAAATTTTTAAAAAGTTTTAAAAGAAACTAAGTTCTATATTACACAAACACATTACCTATTTAAAACCTGGTTTTCTGTCTCCAATTCTTCTTTCTTTGCTTCCAAGACTTCTACTTTCTCTTGCAGTCTCTTCAATTTGTTTTCATGAAGAGCTTTTCTCTAGAAAAAGAAAGATTAATATGAATAAGTATGTTAAAACAATTTCCTATTGGAACAAAACTATGGTAAATATTTAAGGCCTTTTTATTATGTTTATTTAGAGAGTGATGTTTTCAGTGACTACTAGGAATAAAGATTAGTCTACATGGCTCTTACTGAAAACTACAAAGACAATAAACTATAGATCTATCTCATATTCACAACATGACAAATAGTCTTATGAATGCCAAATCAGAAAATTAGTATCAATCAAATTATTGTAAATAAAAAAAATCTAGAAAGGGAAGGAATCAAATTTTACTGAGTATGCCTGTCATCTACAAAGGAAAGCATGAGCTCTTCACTATCTCTGGTGATACATATTTAAAAGATATGAAGTAGGGGCTGGAGAGACGGCTCAGTGGTTAAGAACACTGGCTGTTCTTGCAGAAGACCCGGGTTCAAATCCCAGTACCCACATGGCAGCTAACAACTGTCTGTAACTCCAGTTCCAGGGGATCAGACAGCCTCTTCTGTCCTCCATGGGCATTGCACAACATGGGTGCACTTACCTACATGTAGGCAATACATGTATACACATAAAATAAAAATATAAAAAATTAAAAAAGATATGAAGTAAAACAAAATTAAAAGCCTTTTTGTAGGTGATAAAATACTACCAAGGCAAAAAAATGAAAGGACCAGAAAGATAAGATGGCATTTACATCTCAATTTAAAAGAAGGCCTTTCTAAGTATTAAGAGGAAAATAAATTTAATTTTACAGTACAGAAAGAAAAAGTTGGGGGTTGAAGAGATGGCTCAGTGGTTAAGAGCACTGGCTGCTCTTGCAGAAGACCCTGCTTCAATTCCCAGCACTCTCAAGGCTGTTAACAACCATCCATAACTCCAGTTCCAGGGAGTCCAACACCCTCTTCTGATGTCCGTGGGCAGTGCATGACATGGGTGCACTTTACATACATGCAGGCAATACACGCGATACACAAAAAATAAAAATAAAACATTAAAAAAAGTTTCCACGAGAAAGCACAAAGCAAATGCTGCCATGACTGCCTCAAAGGTCAAGAACACGGCCATGACAGAGTATCCCTACCTTTCCCTCTTCTAACCATGAGCCCTCCATCTTCTGAAAGGGTAACCAACTCATTTATTTCCAAAGCTATAGTTCTGGATACCTTTGAATTTCACAAATGGAAATAGCTTTTTGCAAATGACTTGTTCTTTCACTCAACATGCTGTGAGAATACTCATTATTACTCGAAGGCATGGCTCATTCATTGCTGCATACTGCTCTCCACTTTGGACTACTGCAAAACTCATTATCTTCACCCAGTCCACTACCCATGGTCATTGAGGTTACTTCCAGTTGTGACAGAACTAGAAATAGCAGCATTCCAGAAGTAACTGCTATGGCTATCCTTAGCCTTTCTGCTGCAGGCCAGGCAGGGCAAAATTGTAAAACCCTGTCTCGAACAAAAACAAACAAATCCACGTATTTTTATGCTTGTTGATAGATTTGTTTATGTTTTATGCATATACAATCATGTTATCTATGAATGACAACATAGATATTTCCTCCTCTTCAGGCATTCATTTCTTTTTAAAAAATATTTTATTATTCTTATTTTATGTGTATGAGTATATTATCTGCATGTAAGTGTACCAGTGTTGTGCAGTGCCCACGGAGGTTGGAAGAGGAGGTCAGCTCCCCTGAAACTGGTGTTAGCTGGTTATTGACCATTGTTAGCTGCTATGTGGGTGTTGGGAATCAAACTTGGGTCCTCTGCAAGAGCAATCAGTGCTCTTAACTGCTGAGCCATCTCTCCAGCCTCCAGCCCCTACATAACATTAGAACCTCCAGGAACATAATGAAAATAATGAATAAATGTTAATGGTGGGTCTACTTGGATGAATGGAGGAAACATTTAATATTTAATCAGTAAGTATGAGTTAACTGCAGGATTTTTTTTGTAAATACCAATTATCAGATTGAAAATTTCCCCATATTACTAATTTGGTAATATGTTTTATTATGAAAAATACTGGATTTTCTCAAAAATTTTCTGTGTCCAATAAGATGAAAATATTCTTTCTTTGTTGTAAGGACACTGAATGATACTGATCCATTTTGCACATTAACTGGCCTTTAGTCCTAGAATGAACCTTAAATTCTCGAGACATATTATCATTTTAGTGTATCACTACATTTAGTTTGCAAATATTTACAATTTTCTTATCTGTTTAATAATGTAGTTTTTTTCTTACAATGATTGTGGCAGGTTTGAACCTCCTAAAAATTTATGAAATGTTCTTTTCACTTTCTATTACCTGGCAGAGTGCAAGGCTAATATTATTCCTTCCTTAATTATTTAGAAGAAGTTACCAACGAAGCCAAATGAAAAATTTTCTTTTTGGAAGGTTTTAATAAAAATTCCATTTCCTTATCTTTAATAGATATAAGACTCCAGATTTCTTAATTACTCTCATATTGGCTTTATTAAGATGTTCTTCAAGGAATGTATTAATTTCATCTAAAGTGCTTAATCAGCACAAGCATTTCTTATAATATCCTTAAATTTTACTATTGTTACAGTATGTTGTGATAGCCCTTTCATTAATGATACTCATTTGTGCTTATCTAGTCAACTGTCTGAGTTGTCCGAAAATAAGTCTTGCTACAGCATAACCAATTTTATCTTTTTAAATGTAATATTTCCATTTCAGCTTTCCACATTTGCTGAGTTTCACTGATTTCCCTTATCCAAGTGATTATTTATTAAATCTGTTTGTTAAAGGTTTAGGTACTGTGTTTTTAGTTCTAAACTTGCTTTGTAAAAATGCTATTCCTTTTTCTGGTGCAATCTCACACTTTTATTTCTAAGCATATGCAACATGTTACTTTAAAATCTATTTCTGATTACTTGGATCCCCCTCTGGAGGTGTTTATATTTGTTATTTCTCTTGGGTTTTGATGTCAGTTATTTCCTCATTATACTTGTTTTTTGTATTGTTTTACATTTGCATGTGTGTAAAGACCAGAGGAGAACATGTGGAAGCTGACACTCCCAGAAATCAAACTCAGGTAGTTAGGCTTGGCAGCAAGTACCTTTATACACTACACACTAAGCCATCTCACTGGCCCTGTTTGGAGCCCTTTTTTTCTATTTTTTGAATTTTATTTCTTACAGCAATTTAGGTTTACAGAAAAGCTAAACAAAAAATAGGTAATTTCCATATACTGCCTCATCCACTTGGCTTACTTTATTAACATTTTGCTTTGTTAGGTACATTACTTAAAATTGATGAACCAATATTGATATATTTTTATAACTAAAGTTTATAGTTTATATCAGGATTTATTCAGTGTACTGCATACTTCTATGGGTTTTGTACCAGATGTATACTATCCTATGTTCATCCATTACAGTATCATACAGCACAGTTTTATTGTCCTAAAACTTCCCTCTGCTCTATCTACCTAGTCATTCTTTCCTCCATCCTCAATCTCTAGTAAGCACTTATCTTTTCACTATCTTCATATGTTAGCCTTGTCTAAATTATATTTGGAATCAAAACTTCTTTCACCTAGCAATATGCATTTAAGGTTCTTCCATATCTTTGTATACGTTGAGGACTCACATCTTTGTATTGCTGATATTATACTGTGTGGATGCACCAGTTTTATCCATTTACCTACTAAAGGATGTGCTGGCTGTTTTAAAGTACCGGCATAAAGCAAGTATAAGTGGTTTTGTTTCAATTCTTCAAAATGAAAATTTTAAAATGATTTGAGTAAATACCTTGGAATGTGAGGGCTGGGTCACTCACACACACACACACACACACACACACACACACACACACACAGGGGGGGAGGGGGTAAGGCATAGATGAGTGTTTTGCCCTTGCAAGTCAGAGGCATTGTATCCCCTGGAGCTGGAGTCAGAGGTGGTTGTGAGCTGCCTACTGTCGGTGCTTGGAAACAAACTTGGGTTCTTTGAAATAATAGTTATCTATTTCTCCAGCCTTCATCCACAAATCTTAATTGAGGGACTGGAGAGATGGCTCAGAGGTTAAGAGTATGGCTTCTCTTCCAGAGGACCAGGTTCAATTCTCATCACCCACATGGCAGCTAACAACTGTCCCTAACTCCAGTTCCAGGAGATCTGATGATGCCTTCATCTGACATGGGTACACTTCCAGATGTGCAAGCAATACACTCATACACACAAATTTTTTTTAAAAAAAAGCATTATTATCAGTGTACAGGATACTGTGAACTTCCTCAAGATACAGTTTATGTGCAGTGGTACCCTCATCCATCATTATAAAAGCAAACAACTATTTACTAAGTACTGTTTTGCCAGGTGAGCACACACACACACACACACACACACACACACACACACACACACACACCCCTGTCCATGCACAGGGGTTGGCTGACAAAAAGATTCAATGAATGCCTTTAGCTCCATCATTACCATCCCCCCCACTCCCCTGACTCTTATTACCATGACTAAACCATATTCTGATTTTTCTTCAAATTTGCCTGGAAAACTCTGACCTTGGTTAAATACGATTCTCTTACATATTGTATGCCTGGACTCATGAAACTGAATATAGGTGACATACACACATAAATGATGTGATTGCTACCACTGTAATCTAATAACCACTAGTTTCAAATGGACCCCAGTGGTCTCTAAAAATCCTACTAAATTTCCTCAATCTAGTCACTTTTCCAATTTCCTGTTATTCTTTTGTATCTGTTTTTCCTCCAATCTCATCTTCATGCTATAAGATGACCTTTTTTCCCCCACTAAAATAATGAAGGAATATGGGGAAGATTAACACATCTCCACTCATCCACCAATTTTTAAAATGTACAGTTATTCATTATCTTTTTCCAGTTGTGAAAGATATATCATTTCCTATCTGTTATTTGTTCCACTAAGATTCATAGGTTAAAATCCTTGTCCCCATGAAGATAGGGACTTTTGAGGCATGATTCTCTTATGAAGAAATAACTTCAATACCAGGATTAGTGACCCAGTATAAAAATAAACAGGCCCAAGGAAGGCCTTCTCCCCTTCACTATGTAAGAACACAGCTAGAAGTTGCCATCTATGAACCAGAAAGTAGGCCCTCACCAGACACATCATCTGCCAAGGCATGGATACTGAACTTCCCTGCCTTTCCAACAGTCAACAAATTTTTATTTCTGCATGAACTATCAGCATCTTTGTTACAGCACACTCAAAAGAGAATAAGATACTATCCCTTCCCCTCTAAACTCAGCCTCATGCTCATCTGCCTAATAAAGGGTATCATCATTCCTATAACTGTCCCTGTGGCACTGAAATAGTCTACAATTTCATCCTCCTTAAAAAACATCTATAATCCTCCTGGGCTAGAAATGCCATTTCTCTCCTCTTTTCCCCAACCAAACTCCTTAGACAAGCTAATTTTCCTAAATAACTAAATTTTCCTGACTCTAATTGTGTCTTACTATACCATGGAAACAACCCTTGTGAAGGTCACCAACAATTACCACAAAGCAAAATCTATTTTTGGTTTTCATATAGTAGCGTATGACCATACCTATCAATATAACTTGAATCAAAGGTGATGCTTTGGGAGGTGTTTTTTTCCTTTGGCATCTAGTACTTCTTTGTTGCTTCTACCATACTGCTCAGTACTTTTGTCTCCACAACTTCTAAATTTCAGAATTCCTTAAAGTTCAATTCTCAGATTTGTTCTACTGCTTTAAATACACTTTCTATGTTGATGATTCCCAGCTTTTTATTTATCTAATCCAACCTACCTCTAGTCAGATTCATGAATTCAACTAATTTAAGATCTTCGCATAGAAGTCTAATAGGTATGTGTATTTATCAGTGACACATTACTATAACAAAATACCCAAGGCAATTAACTTATAAAGAGAAAAGTTCTGTTTTGGTTCATAGTCTTTTAAGTTCCAGTCTAAGATCAGGTATCCCCCATTGCTTTGGGTCTCTGGTGAGGTTCTAGTATAACACCATGGCAGGAGGATTTAATGGAACAAATGATTTACAGGAATGAAAAGAAAGCAGAGAGACTGGGATCCCACATCCCTTTCAAAGGTATGTCTTTAATGACCAAGAATCTCCCATGAGGTTTTACCTCCTAAAGGCCCATTGAACAACAAACATTGCTTGCCTGAGAACAGACTTTTTTAGCACATCAACTCTTGCAGGACAATGAGCAAGTAACTGCATTTCAAAAACTTAATGTTCAAAATGCATGGTTATTTTACTCTCAAGTTTGTTCATTCCATAATTTTCCCAATGTTAGTAAGTAACTATTTCAACCAGAAGATCAGTCTAAAATCCATCTTCTTGGATTTATCTCTCATACTCTAAAACCATTACAAAGCTGTAAACAGACTTTTTTAGCACATCAACTCGTGCAGGACAATGAGCAAGTAACTGCATTTCAAAAACTTAATGTTCAAAATGCATGGTTATTTTACTCTCAAGTTTGTTCATTCCATAATTTTCCCAATGTTAGTAAGTAACTATTTCAACCAGAAGATCAGTCTAAAATCCATCTTCTTGGATTTATCTCTCATACTCTAAAACCATTACAAAGCTGTCTTTTTTTTTTACAGTTGAATTAT
>NW_008337073.1:5098754-5101674 GCF_000622305.1 Nannospalax galili | reverse complement strand
AGGTGAAATCTTAAAGTGGTTTTGATTTGCATTTCCCTGATTATTAGTGATGTTGAACACCTTTTAAGATGTTTCATATTACTTCTTACTTCTTCTTTTGAAAACGTTCTGTTCAGCTCCTTAGCCCATCTTTCAATTGGGTTGCTTCTTGTTTTGGGTCTCTGTTTTTTAAGTTCGTTATATATTCTGGCAATTAAACCTCTATCTCGCTGGTGACTGGTGAAGATTTTCTCCCATTCTGTGGGTTTTCTGATTTGTTTCCTTGGTTGTCTCCTTTGATGTACAGAAGCTTTTTAGTTTAATGAGGTCCCACTTGTTAATTCTTGCCCTTGTTTCCTGGGCTATTGGTGTCCGGTTTAGAAAAACAAACCCATGATCAAGTAGCCTTTATTCCAGAAATGCAGGGATGGTTCAACATATCCAAGTCAATAAATATCATCAATCACATAAGTGGACTCAAAGACAAAAACCACATTGTCATCAATAGATGCAGAAAAGGCTTTCAACAAAATTCAGCATGCATTCATGATAAAATTTCTAAAGGGAATTGGACTGGAGGGAACATACCTCAACATAGTTAAGGCTATATACAACAAATCCACAGCCAACATCGTTCTAAATGGAAGAAGAAGAAGAAAAAAAAACAAACAAACTGGAAGCATTCCTATTAAAATTAGGAACCAGAAAAGGATGTCCATTATCTCCACTCCTTTTCAATATAGTGCTTGAAACTCTTGCTACAGCAATAAGACAAGGGAAGAAAATTAAAGGAGCACTAATTGGAGAACAAGAGGTCAAATTATCCTTTTGCAGATGATATGATACTATACCTAAGAGATCCCCAAAATTCCACCAGAAAACGCCTAAACTGATCAATACTTTCAGTAAACTGGTAGGTTACAAAATTAATCTACAAAAATCAGTAGCCTTTTTATGTACCAATAACAAGCTATTGGAGAAAGAGTACAAGGAAACCCTCTCATTCACAATAGACACACACACACACACACACACACACACACACACACACACACACAAATACCTTGGAATAAACCTGACCAAAGACATCAAAGATCTCTACAATGAAAATTTTAAATCTTTACAAAGAAAGTGCCTTGAGGAAGACACTAGAAGATGGAAGGACTTCCCATACTCATGGATTGGAAGAATTAATATTTTGAAAATGACCACCCTTCCAAAGCAATATATACATTTAATGCAATCCCAATCAAAATCCCCGTGACATATGTCACAGAATTAGAAAAAAAAAAAAAAAATCCTTAAATTTGTATGGAAGCACAAAAGACCCTGGATAGCCAAAGCAACTCTGAGCACAAAGAGCAATGCTAGGGGGATTATTATACCAGATCTAAAAATATATTACAGAGTTATAGTCATAAAAACAGCATGGTACTGGCACAAAAATAGATGCATAGATCAATGGAACATCATTGAAGACCCAAACCTGAGTACATACAATTTCAGCCACCTGATATTTGACAAAGGTACCAAGAACACACAACGGAGGAAAGACAGCATTTTCAACAAGTGGTGCTGGCAAAACTGTATCTCTCTCTACCTGTAGTAGAATGAAACTAGAGCCTTCTCTTTTACCCTGCACAAAAGTCAACTCCAAATGGAGCAAAGACTTCAATGTGAAACTTGACATTCTGAAACTATTAGAAGAAAACATTGGCAGTAACCTACAAGATACAGGTGTAAGAAAGGACTTTCTAAATCGGACACCAGTTGCTCAGGAATTAAGGTCAACAATCAACAAGAGGGACCTCATTAAACTAAAAAGCTTCTGTACAGCAAAAGAAACAATCAAGAAAGTGAAGAGAAAACCCAGAGTGGGAAAAAAAAATTCTTAATCAGTGACACATCTGACAGAGGTTTAACATCCAGAATATACAAAGAACTCAAAAAACAAAGAACCAAGAAAACGACCCAATTAAAAGATGGGCTAAAGATCTAAACAGAGTTCTCAAAGGAAGAAATAAAGATGGCTAAGAAACATGTCCAAAAGTGTTCAACAGTAATTAGGGGAATGCAAATTAAAACCACCTTAAGATTTCACCTTACCCCAGTCAGACTGGCTAAGATGAAGAGAACAAATGATACGAAATGCTGGCAAGGACGTAGAGATAGGGGAATGCTCATTCACTGCTGGTGGGATTGCAAACTTGTTCAACCCCTTTGGAAAACAGTGTGGAGAACTCATACAAAACTAAAAATGAACCTACCATATGACGTAGTTATACCACTCCTTGGCATGTCCAAAAACTTATCCTATTGCAGAGACACTTGTACAACCATGTTTGTTGCTGCTCTTTTCACAATAGCTAAGAGATGGAAGCAACCTAAGTGCCCATCAACTGATGAGTGGTTAACAAAAATGTGGTACATTTACACATGGATTTCTACTCAGCAGCAAAAAAAAAAAAAGATGAAATAATGAAATTTGCAGGTAAATGGATGGGGTAGAGTATTAACTGGAAATGTCCTCCTACCACTATGCCAGCAAGCTATAGTTACACCTCCTTCCCACGCTTGTCAAGGAGTCGATGGGGGAGTAAGTTAACCCCCCCACCCAATTAGTCCACCATAGCTGCATGTCAGGGAGGGGCTAAGGATATATAAGCTGAGAATGCCATGACGCACCTCTCTAGCTATTTTGTGCAGCTGTAGGGAAGTCACAGGATGTATATTTGAGTGTGTACTTTCCAGTGCAGCTGTAAATGGGGGGGGGCACTCTTCTGTAAATAAACCCCTACCCTATGCTCTGTTAGCAAGCCCAATAGCTTGTTAGGATTTTCTAAACAAACACAAAATAAAACAAAAACAAAAAACAATAGAGCTAATGGAAACTTTCATTATTCCACCAAAGTTGACCCCATGTTGGCAAATCCTTTTGGTA
>NW_008337073.1:5098519-5098728 GCF_000622305.1 Nannospalax galili | reverse complement strand
TGTATTGCCTGCATGTATGTGAGTGCACCCATGTTGTGCAATGCCGCGGAGCATCGGATTCCCCTGGAACTGGAGTTAAGGACTGTTTGTAGTCGCCATGTGGGTGCTGGGAATCAAACCTGGGTCCTCTGCAAGAGCAGTCAGTGGTCTTAACTGCTGAGCCATTTCTCCAGGCCCGGTGTTTGATTTCTTAGTCCTATTTTTCTCCT
>NW_008337073.1:5097858-5098347 GCF_000622305.1 Nannospalax galili | reverse complement strand
TTTCATTTTAAAATATACTGTTTCTTACAGAAAGACTCACTGTTTTAGCTAATAATACTGAGATGTTGGTGCATGCATCTCTAATCTGTATCTGATTGTAGGACCCTGAGACCCTCTTCATTCACCTGCTGCCCCCCAATCCCTCCAGACCCCCACTAATTGCTCTTTTAGCTTCTGTAAAATGCTTGGCTGCTGCTTTAGACAGGCCTAGACATGCCCTGGCATGCCCTGACCCCTGCCTGCTATTCACCCCCCTTCCAGGAAACTATAGACTAAGCAAGCCCGGGCATGAAAACTGCCCTATAATGTAAAAACCGAGACTCCTGGCCCCACAGATAACAGTCAGCACATTCCACAGCCCTGAGAATAGCACCTACCAATAAGAAACTTCCAGGGCTGCATCTTATACATCCAATCGGTTTAAAATTATATTGGCGCGCGTGGGCTCTTTGAACCAATCAAAAATTATTTTCTGTTTTTCTACCCCCC
>NW_008337073.1:5096253-5097393 GCF_000622305.1 Nannospalax galili | reverse complement strand
TATATATATATACAAGATGTGACCACTAAGATTCCACTACTAGATCTCCTTTTTAAGTCATCGTGATCTCTAACTTGCACTACTACAAACCTGTCTCCCCAGGTACTCTTTTGCACCCTTAGACTACACCCACTGCGATTCTTCTAAAATGTAGTTCAGATCATATCATTCCTCAATTCTGAAGTCTCTGATGTGTTCTTATTTAATTCAGAATAAAAGCCAAAGTTATTGCATCATCTGCTCTCATATTATCGCTACCCATCCTAGCTACCGGTATTTCCTTGTACTTGGTTATGTGTTTTTCAACATACCAAGCACATCTTCCTGTATACTCTTGTACCTGCTATTCTCAAGTCTGGAACACTCTTCTATGTAAAACATGACATCTTCTTTCCCTTTCTGTAAAGTCCTGCTCAAATGCTATCAAATAAACCTTGCTGATCACTTAAAAGTAGCATTCCCTACTCTTGCTAATTTTCTTCTTAGCATGCACTTCCTCCACATAGTTTCTGTTTACACCTCCTGACCATTACAATGCAAACTTCTTAGGCAAACTTCTTACAATGCAAACTTCTTATTTACCTCTGCGTTCCAGTGAACAATACCAAGTACTTAGTAGGTACTCAATAACTGTTGAGTAAACTGGCTAAATGAAACCAGAAAAACCCTGCAGTGAAGAGATTTGGATAGGTATGGAAGTAATAGGAATAAAAGGAAATGGAGGGTGGGGAAAACATAAGAGGCTCTATAAAAGAACAATTCATATGTCTTAGTGACAACACCTTGTTAACAATGTGTTTCCCTAAGCTTCAGGTCTACCCAGAACCTTAGGATGTAAATATAGTATTCTAAGAAATGTATTTTGGGGCCAGAGAGATGGCTTAGTGGTTAAGAGCACTGGCTGTTCTTGCAGAGAACCCAGTACCTACATGGCAGCTAACAACAGTACGTAACTCCAGTTCCAGGGGATCCAAAAACCTCTTTAGACCTCTATGGCACTGCACAACACAAGTGCACTTAAACACACTTGCAAGCAATACATTAATATATACATGAAATAAAAATATATTGTTTTTAAAAAAAAGAAATGTATTTTGTCTTTGTTCCCAATTACTGGCAGAGTTCCCCAAATTCCAGGAT
>NW_008337073.1:5088563-5096235 GCF_000622305.1 Nannospalax galili | reverse complement strand
AGCAAGTCCCTTTCGACCACAGGTATTTCTGACAATGAAGTGACTTATAGTGGGTGTGGGTGGGTGGGGGTCTTAGACATCTCATGATGTAGTAGGTCACTACAAAGACCAAGTGATTAGATGATAGATACTTTAAACTCCAATCTCCTGGCATCCAGGGAGGATAAGGGGACTGCAGATTAACTTCTACAAAATCTCTTGAATAACCAAATTAGAAATTTGGAGACTTTCTGTATTGGTGAACAAAATAACTCACCTAGAGATGGCAGGGGACCTATATCTATATATTCACCTGTATACATGTTCCATTTGATTGTATGTGAATTACAGCCTTAATAATATACTCAGTAAAATGTTCTCCTGAATTCTAGGAGCTGATGTGGCAAATTTTCAAATATAAAAGATGCATGGGAACTTTTAGTTTATGACCAGTTGAATGGCTTGCACTTGTGATCAGTATTAGAGGGGAGGCTTTTTTGTGGGATTGAGCCCTTTAACTTGAAAGATATACTATAATTCCAGGTAGTTTCAGAATTGAATTGATCACCACCCAGCTGATGTCCAGAGAACTGAGGATAAGCTTATGTTGGAAAATACCCCAGAATGATCTTATTTGGAGCAAGGTCTTTGCAGGTGTAATCAAGTTAAGGTAAGAGTGCACTAGTGTAGGCACTAAATTCATTTTAACTAGTGACCTCATATTAAGAAGAGGGAAATGTGGACAGAGTTATGGGCATATACAGATAATATAGCGAGAACAGAGGCAGAGACTGTTTGGTAAGAATGATGTGTGGTAAAACCATGGATTACCAATGATTACCCCCAGAAACCAAGACAGACTTGGAAACAGGTTCTCCTCAAGGCCTTTGGAGGGAACATGGCCCAGCAGCACTTCGATTTTAGACTTCTAAGATTCAGAACTGTGAAAAAATTAACTTCTGCTATTTTAATCCATATAGTTTGTGGTCATTTGGGATCTGGGAAACTAATACAGCAATTAACTACATTTGGAGAAAAGGTGGCCTTCAGGATAAGCAAAGGGACTGAAACCTAAGTTACTGAAAAAAAAATGACTTCTAGGGAGCTGGAGAGATGGCTCAGTAGTTCTTGCAGAAGACCTGGGTTTGATTCCCAGCACCTACATGGTGGTTAACAATTGTCAGTAATTCCAGCTTCAGAAGGATCTGACGCCTTCTTCTAGCTTCCACAGGCACTGCACAACACATGTGCACTAACACATGTACAGACAAAATCCTTATTCACATAACATAAAAATAAATCAAAAAGAGATAAATATGCCTAGCTAGTTAAAAAAAAAAAAAAAAGAGGGAACCATAGTAGTCCAACAACCTACTGACAAATTATACAGACAACTATCTCAATGAACAAAATATATGTCTGGCCAAGGTTTATCTGAGAATGTTTGGTTTTTGCCCAAGCTTTATCTACATAGCGCATGGTAATTAAGAGTACCAGACTGGTAGAACTAACCTTCTTGGGTGTTTAACAGTCATACTTTGAGGCCTATACTATCTGGTCAGAGGGACTTAAAGGACAATTTTTGCTCCTTGCCCACCAAGGTCAACTAAGTTCCAGGGGACTATGGAACATCTGTTCAAAATGTCCTATAACTGTGGTGAGTCACCTGTCCTCTTGATCAAGGAGGCCATGGAGACCCCACCAGATAGACTTGAACCAGTGTCCAGTCTACAGAGGAGTGTCAACACAGAGGAAACATTTCCTCCATGCTTCCAAGTGAAGTTAGTCACGGTTGAGCAGGACCTTTGACTTATCTTCACAAAGATGGAACTGGTAAAATAAAGGAGCCAAAGGCTCCTCCCAAGCCCATGTGACCCCTGAGGAACAGATCCTCAAACGACCTTAAGAGTAAAAATAAATTGGTTTATTTGGGCCAACTGTATAGTCTTGAACACCCAAAAGGGAAGTATAACCAAAGATTAAAGTGATCAGTATATTTCTTTAAGAGTCCATGTGTATAGCTAAAGGCTACATAACAAGAAACAATGCCAGACAGGATATCCCTTCCTTTGAGTTGTTGGCGAGGGTGGCCCAAGAGACTCCCAGATAGTAACCTAGCATAGAACTGGGAAAATGAACAGCAGATCCCAATCTTATCTAAAGGAATGTTGGCAACTGATTGCTGCTAGATGAGGAAGAGCTGATCTTCCTAAAATAAGGGACTCTAGATAGGCTGACTAGACTCAGTGGATGGACTAGCACTGGGGAACATCTGGGGGCAATGACAACACAGTGGACAGTAACAGGGATGAAAGAGTATATGGGCTCCAGTGGTGGTGGTGGGGCTATGGGAGGGTGACATTTGGGATGTGGGTATAAAAATGAATAAGATTGTTTGGTGTTCTGCATGAAAAACACACACATACACACAAAATCAATCAATAAAAAAAGAGTTATATTTGAGGAAAAAATTGTTTTAAATATTTTTAAAAAGAATAACTTCTGAAAAAAAGTAAAATTTAGAGGGGAAATTATTCAAAAGGAATAATTTTCATGTTTACATTAATATTCCAAAACAATTGCAGCACAGCAAAATGTGTACCCTGTGACACAAATGAACAATAGTACACTTAGAAAAATAAAATCTGTGCATAAGAGGACAATCTGCTTATGACATCATTTGTCACTCCACTGGTTGCCAGGGTTGATCTGAAAGGTTAGGCAGGTATTCCCCATCCCCCGTTGCTTCATGTACATCCCTCCTGAAGATGCATGCTTGCTCAGAGAAGGACTTTCTTCAATAGGGGATATGAGAGCAGCATACGTCTCTAACCCTAGCATCCAGTGAGCTGAAGCAAGAGGATCAAGGCAGCCTGGACTACAAACCAAATTCAAGGACTACAAACCAAATTCAAGGCCAGCTTAGACTACAGGAGACCTTTTTAAAAAAAAAAAAAAAAAGGAGGGTGTTGTGTACAATATGAGTAGCTGTGCTTCCCTGATAAGACCTCCAAAACAAGAATCGAAACTGGGGATCACCCCTTTTACCACCAATCCAATTAACAT
Organism: Nannospalax galili; assembly: GCF_000622305.1. Lineage (NCBI taxonomy): Eukaryota > Metazoa > Chordata > Mammalia > Rodentia > Spalacidae > Nannospalax > Nannospalax galili. Next base: position 5,093,190 of record NW_008337073.1, on the reverse strand, counting down.
TTTTCTTTGCTTTTTTGTTTGTTTTTCTTTTTTTGAGACAGGGTCTCCCTGTAGCCCTAGTTGGCTTAGAATTCCCTGAGACCAGGCTAGCCTTGATCTCATAGAGATCTGCCTGTATCCGCCTCCCAAATGCTGAGATTAAAGGTGTGTGCCACGATGCCCAGCCAATTTGCATTTTTCAATAATCATGTTCAAGGTTCATCTGCCTTCTTTTTATTTGAGTATCTATAGATGCGTGTGAGGATGGTGTGCTGCTCTGTCAACTCTCCACCTTATTCCCTTAAGACAGGGTTTCTCACTGAGCCTGGAGCTCACAGGGCTTTTTTTTCCAGCTAGGCTGGCAACCTGGGAGCCCCAGAAATCCTGTCTCTGTCCCTAATGACACTGGGGTCACAGGCACACATTCAGCCATGCTAGACCTCATTTGCCATTTATCCTTCTTTTCCTTTGGCTCATCTAACATGTGCAATATTGGTTCTACCCCGATGACTATCTACCGCTGTACCTGGATCCTCTTTCCAACTAGGCTTTGTATTCCTCAATCATATCCAAAATATCACTTCATTTTATTTATCTCTACTTTGACTTACTCATTTTCACATCCTTCATTTTAGTCACTAGGTCATGTCTACATGGATGTACTGCCATGATTTTATATCTGATAAAGTGTTTAGTCAAATCTACTCTGTATTTTCTGTTCTTCATTCAACTATTAACTCCACTTACATCCTCTTAGAGTTAAAATGGTTTTCTTAGACCATCCTATTATGTTTTGCCCAGGTTTGTTCTAAATTCCTGAGCTCAAGATACCATCCTACCTCAGCCTCCTGAGTAGCCAGGACTACATGCAAACTACACTTGACTATATTCTGTCACTTTGCCCCCTTGAGAGTACCTAGGGAGTTCTCTTCACCTGAATTCTGCTACAAAGCTCCCATCTAGGTGTCTTACTGCATTCTAAGTTTGCTAAACAGTTTCCTATTTCCCTTGACTTCAGTTTTTCTTGTGAATTAAATTTGTTCTTTGACCATTTCATACCTGTATAAAATGCTTTCTGACAATTCTTCTCACCCAACCCTGTCAACCTGCTCTCTTCCCTGTAAGTCCTTTTGCACATTCATGTCTTTTTGTTTTCTTTTGTGACTCACTGAGTTTAACGAGGGCCGTCTGTGGGACCATAGGTTTGGAACTATCTATTGGAACCTGGTAGGTGTCTTTGGGTTTGTTTTGGTTTTTTTTTTGTTGATGATATTGTTTTAGTTTTTTCCTATCTGAAACAGTGGTTCTCACAGTGTCTATATAAATGACGTAGATGTGATTAATGTTATTATTCAGGCACTTTTTGAATATTATCTAATTCCCTCAAGTAGATCATATGGTCATCAAGGATAGGAGTAATGTCGGTTTCTCTTTCAGTCTGTAGCATAATGCTAGGCCAAGTAACATTTAATAAGATGATTTATAACTTCAAGTCTACGGTTCATCACTTTTTGGGAAAACATTTACAATAGCTTCTGAATTTCTGGCAGGACATGATGGCCCATGCTTCTAATATCAATATTCAGGAGACAGAGGCGGGCAGATCTCTGGGAATTTGAGACCAGCCTGGTCTATATAGCAAATTCTAGGACAGTCAGGGCTACATGAGACCCTGACTATAAACAAACAAACAAGCAAACAAAACAACAAAAAATAATTTCATAGAAACTTATGTTAAACTTTATAAAAATAAGAACCTGTCATTTCAAGTGCCTGGAAAAGACAAATTCACTATGCTCACACTGAGAGATTTTTCGTTATTCTAACACTTCAACAGTGAAAAGAGGGAGCAGGGACAGAAAGGAAAGTCCTCTGTCAGAGAAAGGCATCTTACCTAATTTAAGATCCCTGGTCAAGGTTTTCAAAACAGAAAAAAAAAACAAAAAAAGACCTTATCAAAACATCACTTCCATCAAAGGCCCCACCTAAATGCACTTACTAAAACGACATAAGCTTTGTATTTAAGTTTGGCACTACAAATAAACACACTCAGATGGCAATGAGCTATGTTATCCAGCCTAGAGGAAAAATAAGGTTTTCACTCATGAGTTTAAGAACTTGCCCATAAGGGTAAGAAATTATCAAACATGATTTTTTTCTCTAGAATTCCAGTTTGTAGTTTAAATTTTATTGCACAAGTTAGGATTTTGACATTTAAATAAAGAACTTACGTTTGTTGCCCTTCCATAAATTATATTCTGTAATCACAGCAAAAAATTTGATGGAGAAGCCTATTTTTAGCTGAAATGAGCATATAGTATGAATTAAGCTAATTTACAGTAATTATTCTGACACAGGAAATAAGACTCATATGGACGATGGCTATACAGAGAAAACTAATATATCTTGACACAAAGAAAGTGGGAAATTAAAGAGTAACAGTACAGTTGGAAGAACACTGGAGTGAAGAGTAGAGAGATGTGGACTTCATGCTAGAGATCCAGTTCATGGACTCCCCACCTTGGATTTTTGAAACAAGAGCACCCTATGCTGTCAAGCTGAACTTGAACTCATGATTCTTTTCCTTTAGCATCCCAAGTTTTGGGATTACAGGCATATACTATTACTTCTGGCAATTTTGAGCCTTATTATTCAAATGATCTTGGTTACTTACAATTTCAGTTCCTTAATTTGCAAAAGCTATCTGAAAGGTAAAGTGCCTTCTGATCCTAAAATTGCACAGACTTACATACTTTTACAATAGTATTCCTATATCACAAAAATGTTTTTCCATTTTAACTGATATACAATTAACTTTGTAGGGTAGTACTCATATGGTGTGGTAACTCCAGGTCATTGAATTGTTATTCATGGAATTGTATTTAGCAATTTCCTATGACTTAAAAACCATAATTTACGGTATGCTAAGGCTGAGATCCTAGCAGACAGCCTGAGAGGGTGGGTTCAGACCTCCATCACGGTAGTGGGTTGGAGCTCAGCAGACCACCAGAGAGTGCCGGATTCTGGCCCCACCTCTGGCCTCCTTCTGGCATAGGGTTGACAATGTATAGGACTGCCTGAGAGAGCCTGGATCCTGCCTCCACGTGGTAAAGGAAGCCTGAGTGTACCTGTCTGGAACCTGAATTGGGCTTCTGTGGGTACCCCTGAATAGCTGATGTGAGGCCACCAGTTCCCTCCAAAATAAACCTGAGAGAACCTGAACCCTGTATCAACCAGCTTTATATAACCAATAAAGAAAGGATCTAGGCACCCAGATTATACAAACAAAAGCATACTTCAACTTAATTCTCTATCAGAATCATAAACAACAAAAGAAATTCACATGCCAAAACAACAACGAAAGAATAATAAAATGGAAAGCTATGTCCCCACAAAACTCCACCACTCCTGTAGAAGAGTTCTACAAGGAGAACCCCGTAGAGATAACCAAGGACACAAAATTTACAAGAACAATCATAAACATGATCAAGGAATTCAACAAATTTAAAGAACACACAAACAAATAACAGAACTGAAAGAAGATAGGGATAAACTTCTGAATGAATTCACAAGAGACGGAAACATTACCAACACTGGAGGATAAAGCTGAAGAATTGGACCACTCAAGCAAACGGTATGGAAAATTTTAAAAAACACAGGAATTGAATATGCAAGAAATGTGGGACACCATGAAAAGACCAAATCCACGGACCATAGGAATGGAGGAAGGAGAAGAATTTCAGGTGAATGGTGTTGACCAGATCTTAAACAGGATTGTAGTATAGAATTTCCCAAAATTAAGGAAAGACATCCCCATACAAATACAGGAAGCACATAGAACACCAAATAGGATCAGAAAAGAAACTCCTCACAACATATCACAGCAAAAACACTAAATGCACAGAACAAAGAGAGAATACTGAAAGCAGCAAAAGGAAAACAACAAGACACATACAAAGCAAAGCCCATCAGAACTACAGCTGACTTGTCAGTGCAAACTATGAAAGCCAGAAGAGGCTGGACAAAGGCATTTCCAGTTCTACATGACAATAGATACCAGCCCAGAATACTTTACTCAACAAAAATGTCTACTATAGTTGAGGGGGAAAGAAAATTCTTCCATAAGACAAATAGCCTTCTAGTGTTGACTTTCAGTATAGTGGCAGGTTATAAAATCAATCTCCAAAAATCATTAGATTTTCTATATACCAATAATAAGCAATTGGAGAAAAAAATACAGGGAAATGCTCCCATTCACAACTGCTGCAAAAAAATTAAAATATCTTGGAATAAATCTGACCAAAGACATTAACAATCTCTACAATGAAAATTTTAAATCCTCAAAGAAAGAGATTGAGGAACACAACAGGAGATGGAACGACTTCCCATGTTCATGGATTGGAAGAATTAATATTGTTAAAATGACCATCCTACCAAAAGCAATATATAGATTCAATGCAATCCCAATCAAAATCCCCATGACATACTTCACAGAATTAGAAAAATCCATTCTTAAATTCATATGGAGGCACAAAAGACCCCAGATAATCAAAGCAACTCTGAGCATTCAAAGAGCAACACTGGTGGGATTAAGTATACTACAGAGCCATAGTCATAAAAACAACATGGTACTGGCACAAAAACAGAC
>NW_008337073.1:5085977-5088347 GCF_000622305.1 Nannospalax galili | reverse complement strand
TTTGGGATCTTTTATGTATAATATTGGCAGTAACTTAGAAGATATAGGTGTAGGAAAGGATTTTCTAAATCAGAATTTGCTCAGGAATTAAGGCCAGCAATCGAGAAGTGGGACCTCGTCAAACTAAAAAGCTTCTGTACAGCAAAAGAATCAAAAAAGTGAAGAGAAAACGCACAGAATGGGAAAAATTTTTTACCAGTGACACATCTTACAGAGGTTTAACAGCCAGAATATATAAAGAACTCAAAAAACAAAGAAGCAAGAAACTAAATGACCCAATTAAAAGATGGACTAAATGGGGCTGGAGAGATGGCTCAGCAGTTAAGAGCACTGACTGCTCTTGCAGCAGACCTGGGTTCGATTTCCAGCACCCACATGGCGGTTACATTCCATCCTTAACTCCAGTTCCAGGGGAATCCAAAGCCCTCTTTTGATCTCTGTGGCATTGTACCACATGGGTGCACTCACAAACATGCAGGCTATACACTCATATAAAATAAAAATAGTAAATAAAATATTTTTAAAAAAAGATGGGCTAAAGATCTAAACAGAGAGTTCTCAAAGGAAGAAATAAAGATGGCTAAGAAACATCTCAAAAAGTGTTCAACATCGTTAGTAATTACAAAAATGCAAATTAAAACCACCCTAAGGTATCACCTTACCCCAATCAGACTGGCTAGGATCAAGAGAACAAATGATACCAAATGCTGGCAAGGATGTGGAGAAAGGGGAACGCTCATTCACTGCTGGTGGGATTGCAAATTTGCACAGCCTCTATGGAAAACAGTGTGGAGAACTCTTAAAAAACTAAAAATGAACCTACCATATGACCCACTCCTTGGCATATACCCAAAGGACTCATCCTATTGTAGAGAAACTTGTACAACCATGTTTGTTGCTGTTCTTTCCACAATAGTTAAGAGATGGATGCAACCTAAGTGTCCCTTAACTGACAAGTGGTTAACAAAAATGTGGTATATTTACACAATGGAGCTCTATTCAGCAGGAAAGAAAGATGAAATAACAAAATTTGCAGGTAAATGGATGGATCTAGAAACTGTTATACTAAGTGAAGTAACACAGACTCAGAAAAACAAACGACGTATGTTCTCCCTCATATGTGGCTCCCAGCACCAAATCCTTTTAAATTCCAGGTTCTTTTAATAAGAAGATGCAGTCCCTTCTGCATGAAATAACTACCATCATCATGACTTCGGTTGAGCCTGATCACTAAACAGTCACAATTGGGCTTGTTGATGGTTGTGCTCATTCATTAAAGAGTGCCAAGCAGGGTCATTGGACCCTCACCTGAGTATCCAGCCACTCTTCTCAGTCAATTAATTCAGCCGTGGAAGACAAAAGAAAAATGAGGAAGAGCAATAGAGGGATGCTTTCGGAAGCTCTTGTCAAGAATTCCAGTGGGCTCTGGTATGAACATTTGAAATTTGCCCTGTTTTGACTTTTCTTCTGGTTCCCTGTCTAGAACTTGTAATACTAACTTCTTGCCTTTACTTCACATCTCCTAGGCAGCAGTCAAGGACTATTCTATTCTCCCTACTGTTAAGAGTCATATAATTTGGGAGTCTTTTAGATAGACCCACTGAAGGGGTACCCAATTGCCTCACCCTGTGTCCCTGTTCAGCATGGAAGAAGCCAGAGAGGTCTGCGTTCCTATTCCCTATTGGCAATTTGGGTAACCCCTTCAGAGCATGGCTAGGCAGTTAGGGTAAAAAGACCCCAAAGAAATGTAGCAAGTTTCTTGGTTAAAAGCCAAAATGTCCTTGGTCCTGTTAACAACACATTCTGTTCCAAAGGCCAAAAATGTGAAAAGTATTTGGGAGCTTGTATTTAACCCTTAAAAGATTTTAGGGTTACCTCTTCAGAGGGGGAAATGTTGGAGGGGAGGGAGTGGGCATGGATTTGATCAAAACCCTTTATATGCATGTATGAAATTCTCAATGAAGTTTTTGTAAAAGTTAAAAAAAACCCATAATTCACATATCACAAAAAGTAAAATGAGGAGCTGGAGAGATGGTTCAATGGTTAAGAACTCTTGGTATGCAAGCAAGACAACTGAGGTTTGGACCTGTACACAGGTAGCAAGCCAGGTGTCCTGTGTACACCTATAACCCCAGCACTGGGGAGAGCAGAGAAAGGAGGATCAATTTCTGTAGCTTACTGGCTACCAGTCTAGCCAGAAAAATAGACTTGAATTCCAGGGTCAGAGAGAGAAAGAGATCCTGCCTCAAAAGAACAGGCAAAGAATGACAGAGAAGGACACCTAATGCTCTCCTCTAGCCTCTGCATACAGGCAGGTAGATGTATACATACACGTGCAAACACCATATTCACACACTATATATATATATA
>NW_008337073.1:5056145-5085922 GCF_000622305.1 Nannospalax galili | reverse complement strand
ATATTTAAAGACAGAATATTATCCTCTCTTAGCCCTGACTGGCCTAGAATTCAAGACCAGGCTGGCCTAAAACTCACAAAGATCTGCCTCCCTCTGCCTCCTGAGTGCTGGGATTAAAGGGTTGAATGGTCAGGCTCAGCCAAATAGAAACGTTTTTAAAGTGAAATGATACTATGTTCTTACCCATCAGTTAGTATTTCAGTACCAAAATTTTCATGATTGTAAAAGTGATAAAATGTTACTTTGTAGCTTTTAAAAATATCACCTCTCCACTTCTTTCTATGATTAGCTGATAATCTCTCTCTCTCTCTCTCTCTCTCTCACCACTGGATGTCACTTTGTTGCAAAAGAAGTCAATCCAAATTAACCTCAATAATTAGAATCTGATCTCTAAAACACTAACCCTAATACCTCAATATAAAAGTTTACCTGCAAAAGACAAAAATCGGCTCTTTCTTTTTCTAGTTAATAATACCTGGCTGAAATCGGCTTCAGATACTTTGAGGCTTCAAACATGAAACAAGAAGTACAGCAGGATTTCTAAGATCATCACAAGTCAAAACAAATCAGTGAAATTCATCATCATACAGTCAACATTTATATGAAAAGAAAGAAGGTAAGTGGCATGTAAAAGAGAAAACAGGCATTCTCAAATAATGAATGCTGCTTTTCTAACCGCAATCATATACTACTTTTAGCTTTATGAAAAAAGTATTCAGAAGCAAGAAAATCTGGGAAATGATTAGTTTTATTTTTTCTATCTCCATCCCAAAATGATTTTTTTGTCTTTGAGACAGGGTCTCCCAATAACCCTAGCTGGTCTGGAACTCACTATGTAAAGCAGGCTGGCCTTGAACTCAGTGGCCTGCCTCTGTCTCTGCCTCCAGAGGGCTGGGATTAAAGGGGTGAGCCACCAAGCCTAGCTACAAAATGGTTTTTAACAATTAAATGTTATTACTCTGTCAGTCACAAGTGGTAGTTATAGCCAATAGCATAAAATGAAGGCTAGGGACAGCATTTTTAGCTTCCAAATTTAGAATATTTGAATGTCTGAAGAGTCATTTTCTCTTATGCAATGTGAACAATTCACCTTTCTGATAAATATATGGATATTAATATACTGGTACACCTAGGGGCATGTTTCTCTCATTCAGATCTTCTTTCTTCCTTACAACCCACTACAAAGGGGACTTAGCAAATGAAAACATCAAACACACACACAAACACACACACACACACACACACACACACACACACACACACACACCTATGTCCCCACATCCAATCCTCCTGGGAAGAACTGCTGAATCACTGCCACAATGAGTCAAGTGTTACTGATGGACTGTACTACACCCTTTGAATTTTGCTGAAGTAGGAAAGTTATGAGCTCCTGATTTAGACGAATCATCTGGTTACATAAGTTCTATGATATCCTAGACTGTTTCCAAGAAAACAAAGCTTTTAAATTCTAGAAAAACATGCCTGAAAAGAATAAATTTCAAAAAAGATCAAGGTATGAACTGTCAACAGCTGTTTTACAAGCAAGAGGAGATCCCAGATGCTACTGCTAGGGCAAGGAAACATTTGTTCCTGAATTTTTGAGTTGGAAACAAAAACACTTTTTAAAAAATCCATTCTATTCCATTCCCATTCCCATTCCCATTCCATTCTATTCTTCTATTCATTTCACTGGGGATCGAAGCTAGGGCCTTGGTGAACATCTAGAAAAACTTACCTGTGCTACATTCCCAGCCTAAAAAAAAAGCAACATTATAGATGCTAAGTATAGTTGAAACGGGTCTAAAACTTAAGAATGAGTCAAATAAATTTGTATGAGTTGGCTTTGGAAAATACTGTGGGAAAATATCTAGCAACTCTATACAAAATTTAGAAATAAACCCCCTGGAGAGTTTGGATTTTCCAATTTATCTCTGCAAGGTTCTTTGCAAAATGTGATGTTTAAACATCAAGTTAAACAATCATAAAAATTTCAGCTCTAATTATATATTTTATTCTCCTAAAATAATATGTTTCACTCTATAGGAACCATTTCAGCAAGAATCACTTACTTTTTTCTGAGCAGTTGCGGCTCGCTGTAATTTCTCTTTAGCTAGATTATACTTTTCTTCTCTGTCCTTGATACGCTCATGAAGCTTATGTTTTTCTTCCAACCACTGTATCTGTTTTTCCTCCAATGTCCTGCCAGAGAATATGTACACAAAGCATAGAAGTCATAGAAATTCTTAGGATCAAATATCACAATTGTTCTCAAACTTTTTAAAAAAAATTTATTATTTTTATTTTATGTGTATGTGTGTATTGCCTGCATGTAGGTTAAGTGTACCCGTGTTGTGCAATGCCCACGGAGGTCAGAAGAGGCTGTCGGATCCCCTGGGACTGGAGTTACGGACAGTTGTTAGTTGCCATGTGTGCTGGGATTCGAATCCGGGTCTTCTGCAAGAACAACCAGTGCTCTAAACCGCTGAGCCATCTCTCCAGCGGTTCTCAAACTTTTTACCTGCCTGACCACATCCTTAACTTTTCCAACTGTATGGTCACATACTTCTTCACACTGCTATTACAGAGCAAGTTTTAGGAATCAGACACTATACTTGGAACATTTACTATCTTGCATAAAGAAGCATGTCTAGAGAATTGTAATCCCTTTAATCCCAGTACTCAGGAGGCAGAGGCAGTGGATCGCTGTGAAATTGAGGCCAGGTCAGCCTAGTCTCCATAGAGTTCCAGGCCAGATGGGCTACTGGAAGACCCTGTCTCAAAACAAAGAAACAAATAAACCAAAAACAAACCAAGAAACATGTCTAGTTATTGGTAGGATAAGTACTTAATAACCAGGTCTGAACTATGACAACCACCAAGCTATGAAAACTGTGCCTAATAAAGATGGTTAAAAATCAAGCCTGGCATCAAATCTTAATGCAGTATGTTTCTGTCTAGAGTAAATTTCATATAAATGTTTTAAGGTTTATTATTGTAACATAATTTAAAAGTACGCTGTATTTATTGATATGATTTTAAATATCATCACTATGGTCTAGTACAAATGAGAATAACAAAACCTGCTATGGCTAGATTACTTGCTTATTCAGTTGTACAGATCTTTAGCCAGATAATTCTATTAAGCTATATCCCCAGTCCCATTTTACCACATTTAAACAAAATTTTTTAGAAAATACAAGTCTTGAACATATTTTTGCTACTAGTTTACTGTCTACTGCTAATAAATTTCAAGGCCAAATGAATATAAATAAGTAAATAATCTCTCAAAAGGAAAGTCCAAGTCTAGTTCAAAGAAGTTGGTGTTTGTACACCACAGACACACACACAAATAGCAACCCACAACCAGATTACTCTGTTCTTTGGTATTCAGAATAAATTTGCAAAAGAATGTTCTGGTCTGCTCAATGAATAAAGGTTTTAACTTAAGGCTTTTCAGAATGCTGTGCTTAGGCAGCAGTTTAAAAGTCATTCTTCCAGGTCTAAATTTTTTAAAAATATTTTATTTTTATTTTATGTGTATGAGTGTTATGCCTGCATGTGCCATGTGGGTGCTGGGATTCAAACCCAGGTCTTCTGCAAGAACAGTCAGTATTCTTAACTGCTGAGCCATCTCTCCAGCCCCAGGTCTAAATTTTTAAAAAACAATTCAAGAGTCTCAAAAGTTCATTTTATATAAACAGAAAATACGTTACCTAAGGCCATGATATACAACAAAGGGTATTTATTAACAAAGCACATTCAATGTTTCAATCATCAATAAAATGTGCTTTATATAGTAGAGAGAAAACGTAGCTTGTACATAAAAAAAAAAAACCTCTACTTTTCAACTTCTAGCTGCACTTTTTCAGATTGGCTTCTCAAATTTCGGCATTCTTGTTTTAATCTCTCCACCATTTCCTTTAGCATTTGGTTTGAATTCAGCAAGTCATTCTCTGACTGTGCCAATGAAGTCACTTGGAGCTGCTGCTTTATATAGTAGAGAGAAAACGTAGCTTGTACATAAAAAAAAAAAACCTCTACTTTTCAACTTCTAGCTGCACTTTTTCAGATTGGCTTCTCAAATTTCGGCATTCTTGTTTTAATCTCTCCACCATTTCCTTTAGCATTTGGTTTGAATTCAGCAAGTCATTCTCTGACTGTGCCAATGAAGTCACTTGGAGCTGCAAACGACTGATTTGCTTAAAAAAAAAAAAAAAAGAGAAACAGGTACTAAGACATTCAGCAAGGTAGTAAGAAGCAGAAGACACTAAGCATTTCCCCTCAGGAATGTCCCTCCCACTGGCAGGCCCTCAAGGGATGACCTTTAAATGAGATAATACCATTTCTCACTATAACCAGAGACTCTCAATATCATATGTTCCTCAGATCAGATTCCTTTCTTTCATCCTCAAAAAAGCATGGCAGATGAGGTTTGGGGAGTGGGAGCTTTGGAAAGAATTTTATGAAAGAACAGGAGGAAAGAATTCAGTAGAGTCTGTCTCTTATTACTCAAGCCTTTCCCCATTTTTCTAAGAAGGGATTTTAAAAGCAAGTCAGTTGAGAAAATAGTTGAAGGAACTTGTTTTCCCCAAACACATAAGATCAGCTATCCTACCAGACAGTCTGCTCTCTGAGCAATCAGTGATTGCTGGGTATAAATGCTGGAAGAGTTACTCTTGTTTTTTTAAAAAGTTTCCAAGTAGTTTATATGTCCCAGTACTGACAGAATAAAGATGCTCTAGAAATCTAATAAATGCTATGGAATTTTTAGCCTCTAAAGCCATTTATCAAAGTCATAATCTTTACTCCATCCCAAATTTACCTTCAAGTGGAAGTACTTTTTCTTGGGTAAAGTTACATTTACATCCCTCGTAAGCCATTTCTATCAACTAATAAAGTTTTCCTTTTTCTTTCACTTTCTTTTACCTCTCTTCATTCATTCTGAGAGACCTTTCAGGGCAAACAGAATTAAGAGACAGAAATCTAAAGAACCCATTATGGGTCTGGGATGTAGCTCTGGTAAAGCACATTTGTCTAGTTACTATGCATAAAGGAACTGACTTTGAACCCCAGCACTACCAAAACAAAAAGCATCATGAAATTCAAGAGTCAAAAGAAACACGGTTTTGCTACATAGCTCAGGCTAGCCTCAAATTCATAGTTTTTCTGCTTCTACCTCTCAAGGGCTAGGATTATAGGCAAGCACTACCACACAAAGCAAGAACCATGATTCTTGATGCAATAAATTAGGTAAATGGGAAATAATCCCATTATATCCTGACGGTATCAAAGCCAAGTAAAACTATACATTGTCTATAGAGCGATTATTAGATGGATACAGTAAAACAGTATCTAATATTTCCACTTTAGAATGAATTTCTTCATGTAGAACTACCTTTTTTCTTTTTTCTTTTTTTTTTTACTGAAGTGATAAACATTAAATTTATATTACAGATTCCCAAATAAGTAACCTTCAAGGAGCTTAATATCACGCTATATCCATAGGATGGAAAAAATACAAAAAAAAAACCAAAAAAACCCCAATGCCAAAACAATATTATAGTAATATCTGTCAGAGAATCAACATTATGTCCTCCTAAGTAAGGTTCCATAACTGCACATACAAAGCAGTACCAGCTAATGTTCAAGTACAAATCCTAAATATGGGTTCTTCACCATATATCACTTATAGAGGAAAAGAAAAATATGAACTCAGAAACAAATACTCTTGTATTTTGCTCAACATACATTTCCTTTAAAATATAAATATCTTTCCATAAATAAACCTCTTAGATTTTATATGGACATAGGAAAAAAAAAAAAAACACTTCACGAAATGAATATAAAGTCACACAAGTAACTTTAAACTTCAGTAATATTTCTAAATTTTAAAATTCACAATAACAAAATATTGCTATGTTAATTATAACTTACAAAACTAACACAGTTCATAATGTATCAAAATAGTAAGATAAACAGCAAAAGTAAAGCAAGGCTACTAAATCAGAGAAACTGAAACATTTTATCTTACATAACAGCTTTATCATTGCTGTCAAGTGTGGTGACCAGATTACAGAATACAATATGGAATTGCAATAACTACATAAAACAGATTTAAAGAAGCACTCAAAGAAATAAAAGCACAATGTTTACTACAATCATACCTGTTTCAGTTCAGAATTTTCATTTTTTTCTTTCTCTGCATTTTCAGTATTTACAATTTGTTGTTGAAGTTTTAACCTAAAAACCACAACCAAAGATCATGAATTCATAGTTCATTTATTTCACTGTTCAAGACATTCATTCTACTGAAGGATCATCAGGCTTGGTGGCAAATGCTCTTACCTACTGAGCCATCTCTCTGGCTCCTCCTCTCTCAGTATTTTATTCATCTGCTCAATTAAATGTTTATTTTTCTTTTCTTGAGACAGGGTCTCATGTAGCATAGGCTGGCCTCCAACTCATTATGTAGCCATTATGTAGCCACATAGCCGAGGGAAGATGATTGTGAGCATCTATCCTTCTGCTGCACTTCCTTAAGTGCTAGGATTATTGGCAAGTGCACTACCTTACCTGGTTTTATGCAGGACAGGGGATTCATCCCAAAGCTTCATGTATGCTAGGCAAGTACTCAACCACTCTACATTCCCAGTCCCTCTTTTATTATATGTTTACGGATGCTGGTAACCTAGTCCTTTTAGTTACTGAGTTAAAGGATTCTTTCCACAAAAAGATGATGATGAAATCGTAAGAATTCAGAACACTTTGATAGTTTAGGGCCAGAATGAGAAAACTTAGGCTCTAAGTATATCCTTACACAGGTCAAGAACTTGGATAGACTTGGTCAATCATTGGAAAGATGACACCTAAAGTCAAGGCTTGAATGGTTTCTAAACAAGTTACATAAGTAGGAAGAAAAATAGTCTTCCATAAAGTTGAAACCAAAGAAATGGTAAAGAATATCTAAGTATCAGGAAAACATGAAACAAGAACACTATTAGTGTCGATCATAGGAGATACTATAGAGCATAGGCCTAACTACAATACTAAAACAGCACTGTTTAGAATCTAAAGCTACTGAGATTTCCTTTTCTTCTAGAAAAAAATTATTCTGTGATTTAGGAGAAGTGATTAAATTAAAAATAATTAAACAAAGTGGAAGAAAAAGAGAAGTATAAGGACTACCAGCTTATATCTTCCATGAGAGGAAAGTAACTAAGGGAAAGAAAAGGTATTTACGTCTTTGAAGTGCATGGTTCTAGGAGATGACAAGACCCAGGATATGGACAGGTGATAACAGATTAAAGATAAAGAATTCCTGGGTGAAGACACAATAAACTATACATCTAACCATGTTGTATAGTTCAACAATATGGAAGACTGATGGCAAGGGACAGAAAATAGAGAAATTTGAGCAAGATAGAAAAGACCTCAGTGTCTACTGAAAAGTTATCTGGTACAACAGATTTGAAGAAAAAAGAAAAAAGGGATGAACTAGATGTACCACATATCAGGGAAAACCCATTTTAAACAAACAATCAAATGGTCCAAAAACAAGAATAGAGTTTATAATTGCTGATTTGATCCCTGCTGTTTGAGAAGGGAAGAAAGAATAATTTCCACTTAAAGTGACTAGAGGTTCTATGTCCTTAGGAAAAAAAATCAGGATTCAGTGAGGGCCTTTAAAAAAATGTTGAAATGCAAAATATTTCTAAAATATTCTAGAATACAATAGGCAGTTATTAAAAGGAGACCTTTGCTGGGGATGTAGCTCAGGGATAGTAGAGGTGTTTGTGCAAGACTTGGGGTTGAGTCCCAGCACGGAGGAGGGGGAGGAAAGGGGGAAAGAGGTGAGAACAAGAGCTTTACTAAGTGGGTAGTGTGAACACACAAAGTGAAGGATGAGTAAATTAGAGAATGGTAAACCATAACTACCTTATAAACATAACTACCTTACACTTTAAATGTAATCATGGGGGCTCTGTCGTTAAAAGCACTAGCTGCTGTTGCAGGACGCAGGTTTGATTCCTAGCACCCATATGGCAGCTAACAAGCATCCGTTAACTCCAGTTCCAGGGAATATAACACCCTATTCTGGCCTCTGTGGGCTTTGCATACATGTGGGCACTTATGCACAAGCACACAAAACACTCATACACATAAAAATAAAATAAAAAATTAAGTTGATAATGGAAGTAGAAATAGGAGGTAGGATAGAGGGCCAAGTTACAACAGGAAATCTACTTGTAGAAAATGTTAACATTAAGATGGAACTATTCTACATTCTTTTCAACTGTGCTCCTACCAACTGTGATGATCAGGGTCTAGGTTTTCTAGGTCATACAGCTGTGATATGTGCTATTTCAACATTCAACAGATTTACTGAATGCCTTTAAGTGCTGAGCCCAGTTCTAATAGTTGTAGAGTGAATAAAAATAAATAAAATGAATTCATAGTAACGATGTGAATATTGAAAAGTCCTACAGAAAATCAAGTTGGACAAAATCCCACCATAGACATGGGAAGTAGGTAAGATACTCCAATCCTATCTGAGGAACTACTGGCAATAGATAGCTGCTGGGATGGGAGATTCAATCTCGTTTAAGGGTGAGACTCTTAGTAGGTTGATCAGGGTAGGGTGGATGAACCCACACCAAAAGGCATTTAGGGACACAAAGCTAACTCTACGGGCCTTGTGTGTGTGTGTGTGTGTGTGTGTGTGTGTGTGTGTGTGTGTGTGTGTGTACAAAAATGTTGTGGAGGCTTAGTAAGGGAGTGTGCAGATATGGTAAGGATCTAAATGTGATCAAAATATATTGAATGAAATATGCAAAAATCCAACAAAAAATTAATGAAAAAATAAAGACGGTGCCCCCATCCCTAACAGTCCAACAGTGCTATCTAACAGAAGGCTCTCTGGCGATGAAAATTTTCTATAATTTGAACCTTCCAATATGATAGGACACTAGCTACATGTTGCTACTTGGCCCTAAGAACTGAAAATTTAATTTAAATAGTGACATGTGGTAATACCATATTCAGTGGCAAAAGCTCTTGTGTAACCTCTTGCTTTCATTTCCATTACCAAGGGAAAGCAAAATAATATGATGAGAGAGGCTGTGTTTGTGGTATCTCTAATGCCCCAAATTCCTAGAACAAGCCTCTTCAGAATGACAATGGCCCTCTTTTTTTTTTTTTTTTTCCGTTTTTTTGAGACAGGGTCTCCCTGTAGCCCCAGCTTTCCTGGAACTCACTATGTAGACCAGGCTGGCCTTGAACTCAGAGATCTGCTTGCCTCTGCCTCCCTAGTGCTGGGATTAAACGGATGTGCCACCATGCCCAGCTGACAATGGCTCTCTTAATACCAACTTTCTGGAAAGCAAGTTTCCTGCTTGCCAGCACTGGAATTTGACTGGCCATTATTAACAAAGAAGTAATTTCCTGGAAAGGTAAGAGTCCACTGAATCAAAGCATTACTAGAGAAGCAGAGCCAGGACATAATGAGTGACACAAATCAGAGACAAAAGCAGACAACAAGAACTGGCTGCTTCTTCAAGTGCCACCTCCCTCACTTTTTGGCAATTCAAAATTTTAAAGAACTTGTTTAGGTGATCAATTACAAATTTAGTGTTTACTAATAAGATATTTTTCTCCAGATGGAATATAAACAGATAGGAGGATATATTAAATGCTTTTTTAAAAAGTCACTATCCACTACAGGTAGCCAAACAAACCTAAAGCAATGAAATAAAAATGAAAAAAAAAAAAAAACAGTGCTGATTTTAGAACAAGTAAAAGATCAATTATTTTAAAAACCACTACAGGTATATCTTAAGAGTTACATTCCCTTTCCTTTGCTAGTAATTGCTTTTATTTCTCCTTTTCATCTCTGATATCAAAGTGTATATCACCCGTGGCTTCGTTTCCACCACCACAGAGAAGCAGGCATAAATCCTGGTTTAGCCAGAGTGCCGGAGTCCCCTTGCCACAATGATAGGCCAGGGATGAGCATCTGAACCAGACCCAAGCCATTCTTTAGATTTTTCTAACCTAAAGTGGTAAGAACTCTGACTTCTTTGGTCTCAGCAGATAGTGCTGGCCTGAGTGAGAAAGCAGTAGAAAAGAAGCAAACAACAAGAAACAGAAGGAGGCTGGGGAGCCACTTCTATTTGGTCAAATTTGAAAGGTAGATCCAAGTGTCCAAGAAAACAGCACAACCTCCATCCTTTTTACAAGATGTACCAGTCAATGAAATCCCTTTATTTCCTTGCATGAGTTGGACTGTTGCCATAACCAAAGAATTGACTACATACTTTATTACATTTAACCAGCTATAATTTTTACATGGTTTAACTTTACAGGTAACTTTATGAACTTTACAAACTGAATATATGCAGTAAGGCAGCCTTCTGAACTACAAAATACTTTGTGTGGTACAGTATGTGTGCAGGGGTGCACAAATGTGTGAGTTCACTTGCTTAGGTATGCATGCACAGTTCAGAGGCTGAAATATCTGAAATATCTTCCTCAATGGCTTCTCCACCTTATTTTTGAAGGCAAGGTCTCATTCAATGAGAAACTTGTTGTTTTGGCTAGACTGGCTGGCCAGCAAGTCTCTGGATCCATCTGTCTCTGCTCCCCAGCACAGAGGTTACAGATATGTGTTAACAAGTTTGGCTTTTGATGTGGGTGATGGTGACCAAACTCAAGTGCTCATGCTGGTACAGCAAGCACTTTGCCATTGAGCCAACTCTCAAGCCCACAAAATAAATTTGAAAATATTACTCTCAGTACTATGACTGACTAGTGGTGAATATCACTTTAATGAAAACAAAAGACTAGTATATAATCATTTAAAGCACCTCTAAAGCATAAATTAATTATCTAGCAAATTAGCTAGTTAGCATATTGTGTTATAGTAAATAACGGATACTTTTTATTTTATGATTTATACTTTTCCCTACCAAGATCTTTTACTCAGATAGTCTCTGACCTATCACAGACTCTAAATAGGAGAAGCTACAATTATTATTATTGTAGTACCTAGTAAAAATAGACTTGGATAATGTAGCTGTGTTTACAAATCAAAAGTGACATCACAGTTGTAGAACATTCCCAAGGGGGTTGGGGAAATCATGCAAATCTTGGAATTAGTCCTTCTGTCAGATTTTATACTGGTTATGGTGTCCTTATTTTAAAATAAGTCTGGGGACAATCACACATTATAAATGATTTAGAAAAACCAAAGAGGAATCAAAAACAAATTTTCAACTTGACTAAGGGAATAGAAAATAATTTGTATTACAAAATTGTTAAGGATGAAAGCCATTTTATGTTTTATTAAAAGCTCAAAAGAATAAAACAAAAAACTAAGGGTCAAGTTCATTATTGTCTTTAAGTCATCACAGAATGTTGAACATTTTATCACTATGGCAACTGAAACAGCATAAGAGAAT
Organism: Nannospalax galili; assembly: GCF_000622305.1. NCBI lineage: Eukaryota > Metazoa > Chordata > Mammalia > Rodentia > Spalacidae > Nannospalax > Nannospalax galili. Next base: position 5,074,466 of record NW_008337073.1, on the reverse strand, counting down.
AGGCTTAAATTCAAACAGGAAGCATTTTAAATGGCCAAATTGTGAGACCATGATGAGATAAAAATGATAGATGGGGGAGGGATTCCTAGAAAGGGCAGTGATTTAAAAACTGCCTGTACTGAATAAAGTATCCACCTAAATGCAAAAAATGGGCAAGACTGCCTCTCAAAATCATTACAGATTTATGATTTTTATAATGAGCTGCTAATATTTTAATAGTTCATGAAGGCTAACATAAGAAATACACACAAGTATATGTATGTGTATATATGAAGCAGTTCTATCCAAAGTAATGTTAGCTAAGCAGCTTGTCTCAAAACATAACCTACAATGTAATGATTATTAAGTCATCTAACTTTAATCTATATAATTAGCAAAATTACTAAGATTTTACATTTTTAAAATATTTTAAAATTTATAATTGCTATTTTATGTGTTTGAGTGTATTGTCTGCATGTATGTAAGAGTATCTGTGTCATTCAATGCCCTGTGTCATGTCAGAAAAGAGAGTCGGATCCCCTGGAAGTAGTTATGTTAGCTATCATGTGGATGCTGGGAATTGAACTCAGGTCCTCTGCAAGAACAGCCAGTGCTCTTAACTGCTGAACTACCTCTCCCACCCCTAAGATTTAAAAAAAAAAATTTAATTTAGAAAGTAGATATAGGGAATTTGCAGGTACTGAAGGTCAGATGCTCTGTATGTATTACGCATATATAATGTAAGAATAATTCAGAAAAGAATAAAAACACACCCTTCGTATTAATGAACAGTAGAAAATATCTAAAGTTCAAAACAACTATAGATGAGAAGGCAGGGAGCCCTAAATCCCAACAAGTGAACATCTGTGTCCCTGCCCACATGATTGTGGATACACAACTCACTGTTTAAAATGGAAAAATAAACCTCATATTTTGTTTATAAAACAAGGCCAGACTATATGACTATATGTTGTACAGAAAACATACAGAAACAAGGTGATTAAAAAATTTAGAATAAGGAGACAAAGACATGCCAGACAAATGGAAACAGTACAAACAGGCAGCAGTAGTGACATTAGAAAACGAAGAACTAAACAAACCTGACCAACCAAAGAAAAGTATTTTGTAACATTAAAGGCCACAATAAATAATCAAAAAATGTTATGACCATATTCCAAACTGTATAGCAGCCATTTTTATAAAGCAAACTACAGTAAATACAAGGAATCATAGACAAAACGTGCCTATGATGAGAAACTTTAATATTAATCACTTTATACTGATAGATCAAGTAAACAAGAAATAAGCAAGTGCATAGAAGACCTCAACTTCATAGTAAATAAGGCAGATCAGATGACAATTATCTGTAGTTGTATATACACACATATATAAATATATCAAATGTTATATTGATGGTACCTGACATACTGGTTCAACCTGAAATTTTTCAACTTTACAGTGATGTGAAAGTTATGAATTCAGGAGAAACTGTACTTCAAATTTTGATCTACCAATCTAGGAATATACATTATGACATGCCCTTACAATGTTGGTCAGCAGCACCAAGTGGCAACTCCTGGTCAGTCATGTGACCATTAGTGTAAACACCTGACATTTTATAGTACACGTTGGTGGTGTTATAAAGTTAGGTGGTAGTACTAAGTACATTTTCAACTTACAATATTTTCAACTTATTAAGAGGCTTTCTAGGAAGGGCTGAGACCTCAGCAGACTGCTTGAGACTGCCTGGATCCAGCCTCCTTGTGGTGGGTGAGCTTCCACAAATCTTGCTGGGATTACCTGTGGGCCCTCCCACCACTGATCACAATGCAATGAAATCTGAAACTTGATATTAGCAAAGGGGTGGGGGGTGAAGAGGGGGAAGAGGAGGAGGGGCAGGTTCATTCCCACTTAGAAACAAAAAAAAAATGTTAGGGACTGAAGCATAATTCTCCAATATTTATATCCTGAAGTGCTAAATGAAGGTAGATTTGTAAATAAGATAGAAAAACAGAATGTAATGCTGTCTATCACTACATCATGAAAAATCTAACATGAATTAGACCTAAATCCAAGAGCCAAAACACTAGTTGTATTAGTTACTTTTCTGTTGCTGTCTCCCAATTGGTCAGTTCCTACAAGGGGCAGGGCCTGCCACAGAGCATAGACTACTGAGGGACTGCTTGGAGCCATCTTGGGATGGAAGCCATGAGCCACGGGTAGCATGCGTGGTGTGGGGAATGAGCGGCCAGCCGCAGCAGCTCAAGGACAGAATGGACTGACTCTTCTGGACCTGGGGTGAGATCGCTGGTCCAGGAGGCATGAGCAAATGCTAGTGGTGACTATGGGCATGGCGCGGTCTGATATGGTGTGCTCTGAGCCATGGCGCTGGGCTAGGCACTGGGTACTCATTCCTTTGTAAGTTAATAAATGCACATAAAGATATGTTATATGGTTTGCTTGATAGTGCAGGAGACCCAGAGGGAACTCGGGCAACAGTTGCTGTGACAGAAACACTGACCAAAGCAATTGATAGAGTTTATTTGGGCTTATGGTTCCAAAAGGGGCAAGAATCCATCATGGCAGGGAGGCATGTTGGCAGAGGTGGCTGGAGGAGGAGCAGAAGCTAGGCTCTACATCTTCAAGCAGGCACAGGAAGCAAGAATGCAACTTGAGATTTGACAAGGCTTAAGAACTCTCTAAGCCCACCCCCAGTGATGTGCTTCCTCCAGGACAGCCATACCTTCTAAGACCCCCCAAAACAGCACCACCATCTGGGGACAAAATGTCCAAATACTTCGAGCCTATGAGGGACATTTTCATTCAAACCACCACACTAGTCTTTTAGAGAAAAATATGATATAGCTTTATAAAATTGGACAATACTATACAAAAGAGCACAAAAAGTATAAACTAGAAGGGGAGACACTGATGAAGTGACATTTAAAAACAACAACAAAAACTTCCACCTTCAATAGGTAAGCAAAAAAGAAAAAATATTTGAAAATTATCCAACAAAGGAATTATATTCAATATACACCAAAAGCTATAACAAGTCAGTAAGAAGATAACTTTCCCATTTAAAAAGGGCAAATTACTTTAGCAGACAATTAACAAAAGTAACCTGCACATGCATGAGAAGGTTCCCAATAGTATTTTAGTCATCAGAAAACAACAAATTAGGAACACTGTGTCATATTATACACATCCACTAGAATTAAAGCTAATATGACTGTCAAGTGACTGAGGGCAAAAAAAAATTTTGGAAAACAACATTGTTATATATTACAAAATTAAACATATACAACAAATCACATTTATACAATGGAATACTAATTAGCAATTAAAAATAGTGAACTACCGATACATAGTCCAACATGGGTAAAGCCAGCAGTTGCCTGCCTCTGGAGATTAAAAGATCAACTTTTAGGGTCATGGAACTATTACTTTTATTGTAGTGATGGTTATAAAACCTTGTACAATTACTAAAATCCATCAAGCCTTACATTATTTAAATGTGAAAACTTTGTGTCTACTAAGCACATATAAAGCCTACAAATATTTTAAAGGCAAAAAAGTCTAATAAATAAAAGAAATTGATATAGAAAACCAGAAACTAGTTGATCTACATGAAAATCCTAATTTAAAAAATACTGAACAATGAGTTTTAATATGTTTAAAATGGTACTTTGTTATACTCTGTGTGTGTGTGTGTGTGTGTGTGTGTGTGTGCGCGCGCGCGTGCACTGGCAGAATAGGCCTGTAATCCCAGCACTCCAGAGGCTGGGATGAAACAATCATGAGTTCTAGGACAGCTTGGACTACACAGCTAATTTCAGGCCAAGCTAGGCTAGACGGTGAGATCAATCTTGCCACTAACTAAAACAGAGTGAGGGAAGATGGGAAGGAATAAATGAACAAAATAAGAAATAAAGGGAAAATGACACTGCCGAATAAACTTAAAAAAAAACTTTTGCAGATCTCTGAGAAAAGAAACTTGAAAATAAACAAAAAAGCAATGAAAATTTGATAGGTTATCAAAATTCATTATACTTAATTTAAACAAGCTGATTTCTGTAGAGGCAGAACAAGAAAAGGGCATTTAGTTATTTCACAGACGATTGCTAAGTCTTCAAACACAGGTAGTCATACTATGCCATTATTGCTTAAATCTTTTTAAAAGGATAACATATTTCTAAGCCTGATAAAAAAAGGGAAGGAAGGAGAGGAAATGAAAGAATGAATTAACAAATAGAATATACCATTAGCTTAAACTTAAAAAAAAAGAAAAATGAGAAATTAAGGTGAATAGCTGATTAAGGTTGGTTCAGGATTAGGAAATTCAATCACAGATTATTTTAATAAATCTAAGGAGGGGAAAACTGCTAGTCTTCAAAATCATCTTTTTTTTTTTTTTTTCGGTCTTTTTGAGACAGGGTCTCCCTGTAGCCCCAGCTGGCCTGGAACTCACTATGTTGACCAGGTTGGCCTTGAACTCACAGAGATCCCTGCCTCCCGAGTGCTGGGATTAAAGGTGTGCGCCACCCCGCCCAGCATCATCATTACCTTTTTAAATAAAAACAATCACACATAAAATAAAAATCAATACCTTCTTAAATAGTAAAATACACATCTTCAAGTTAAGGCTAATGTCTTAATGAAAACAGTAGAGACAGTTCATTCAGAACATACAAGCAAAGATGCCCACTATCTCCACACTACCTCCACACCTACTTGGTGTTGTACTGGATATAACAGTCAGTGCAATTAATCAATTAGAAGCCTAAGAACCGGTGAAGAGGAAAATTTATTTCTATTTCTAGATCAAGTAACTCAGTAAAATTAATTCAAATAATTTAGTAAGCAGAATATAAAATTAACACATTTTTGTCTTTATAAACAATAGATGATAAAGGAAAAAAATCCACTCACAAAGCATTTAAACAAAGTTTAAATACTTACGAAGAAATGAATTTACCAAAACTATGTGAAGAAAAATATTTTTTGGGGGGCAGGATGTAACTCAAGAGCTGGCAAGATGGGTCAGCTAATAAAAGCAGCAGCTACTAAGCCTGATGACCTGAGTTTGAACCCTGAAACCCACATGGTGGAAGGAGAGAACCAACAACTCCCACAAGTTGCCCTCTGACCTCCACAGGCACACTATGGCACACATATACGCACACATTAATAAATGTTAAAAAGAGAGAGAAAAAAAAAACTTCAATAAATAAATTTCTGACAAATCACTACAAAGTCCATTCTCTGTAAGCTAGTAATGAAATACCTCTTCTAATCATGTGGTTATTAATATATAATTTAAAAAAATTGTGCAGTAGGTCAGAAGTAACACAATAAAGCCTAAAATTTTTATATGTGAAAAAAAAAAAAACCAATATAGCAGATTCTAGGAAGCAGTAGAGTAGGTAACACTAAGACTTTGTCTCCTTATCTGGGCAGCAACTGCATTGACAGAACTATGATATCACCATTTGGAAATCTAGAGATTGCAAATTCCAGGGAAGGCTTAGACTGTAAGTAACAGTTAACTTAATTACATTTCATCTCTTCCACTAGTAACATCCAAAGTCTCACTACAGGTACTTCTGTATATCACCAGGCTCGACATTATACACCATCTGGAAACAAGAGTCAGTAAAAGCACTCTGCTCTCCAAATATAGGAAATGGTACCTTCCTCACAGACCACTGCTTCCCATCCAAGACATGCCAAGAAACAGGCAGCTATTATTGTTGAATCTCTCTCAATTGCTCTAAGTACCCTTTCTCCATCTTTCTGGTTGAAATTACTTCTAGAGAATCCAGAAAGCCCGTGTCTATTTTTCCCACTTGCATTCATTTTACTTTTTTGTCTACTTTAGGGAGTTAAATATTAAACACTAGGACATTCAAAAGGAGACATAGACCTAGGCCACATATGGTGCATCTGTGTACTCAGGAGACTGAGGGAGGAGGATGAAAAATTCACAGAGTACACACTAAGATCTTATTTTACAACAACAAAAATAGATGCATATTCAGGAAAAATTAGGAAGTGATCTTCCATCTCCAGGAAAAGGCACAGTTTCAAAACAGATCTAAGAAGACTTTAAGTTTACAACTCAAGCTGGTCCCTGGCACCAAGGTAGTTGATACCAATGCCATATGAACAACAGAAATATACAAAATCCTGAAAGAGACCAAAACGAAATTATGGAACTGAAATCATAATTCCACTGGAGGGATTCAAAGGCAGGATAAGCAAGCTTGAAGTACAAAATACCAAGTCTGAAGAAGAAAGATAAAATCACTGAAGAAAAATAAACAAAACCAAAGGACTTGAAAAACACCATCAAGCAGCCCCACATGTTTATCTATCATGGGAATTCCAGAAGGAAGAAAGTGAAAGAAACAGAAGGAATATCTGAAGAAATAGTAGCAGAAAAATTCCCAAGTTGAATAAAAAATATAAATGTACATATGCAAGACATTTAATGATCTGTAAGACGAACTCAAGAAGACCTATACTGGGACACACTGTAATCAAACTTTTGAAAACCAAAGCAACAAGAAAGCAGCAACAGAGAAGCAATTCACCACATGCAAGTGATATTCAGTAAGATTATCAGCACATTTCTCATAAAAAACTTAGGGCCCCAGAAAGCAGCGGACAGATATATTTAATAAAGTACGAAAAAGAAAATTTCAGCACTCAAGAAGACCTATACTGGGACACACTGTAATCAAACTTTTGAAAACCAAAGCAACAAGAAAGCAGCAACAGAGAAGCAATTCACCACATGCAAGTGATATTCAGTAAGATTATCAGCACATTTCTCATAAAAAACTTAGGGCCCCAGAAAGCAGCGGACAGATATATTTAATAAAGTACGAAAAAGAAAATTTCAGCCTGAAATTCTGTATCTTGAAGAAAGAAAGAAAGGAAGGGAGGGAGGGAGGGTATGAAGGAAGAAAGGAAGGAAGGAAGGAGGGAGGGAGGGAGGGAAGGAAGGAAGGAAGGAAGGAAGGAAGGAAGGAAGGAAGGAATGAAGGAAAACCCAGATAAAAACTGAGGAAGTTTGTAGCTACCAGACCTATGCAAGGAAAAGAAAAAGGCTCAAGAGTGCTCACCTAGGTAGAACAGAAAGCCAATTAAATAGTAGCTCAAATTTATACAGAAAAATACAGATGTCAGTAACAATAGATACATACAGTTATTAAAACTATTATTGTAACAATAGTTTATAACTACTTGTTGATGATTTAAATGACTAGTATGCTTAAAAATTAGTTTCCAGTATCACTGTAACTTTAGTTTTTAATACCACCGTCTGTGTTCGACTTAAGAAATTAATTTCTTGAAAAAAAAAACATGTTAGGGGGCATATGATGCATAAAGATGAAATTTTGTGACATGAACAATAGAAAGGCATGAACAGAATTAAAAGGAACAGAGCTTGTGTATGTCTTTGAAATTTAGATGGTATAAATTCTAATTTGAATTGAGTATTACAATTTTCAAGATGTAGAATAGCCTCTTGATAACAACGAAAACAGCTATAAAATATATAAAGAAAATAAATACTTTAATCATTTTTCTACCAAAAGAACGAAGTAAAACAAAACAAAAAGAAAATTAAAGAGGACAATAATGAAGGAAATGAGAGACTTTAAAGACAGAAAACAGCAAAGCAACAGAAGTCATTCCTTATCAGTAATTAAATGTCAATGTGTTAAATGTGTCAAACAAAAGAAAGCCATTGGAAGAAGAACAAATATGATCCAACTAGATGCTCTCTACAAAACATTCACTATAAATTTAAGATGCAAATAAAGAGAAAAAGAGAGCATGGGAAAATATACCCCACATAGTTAATCAAGCAAGAGCAGTGGCAGGTATACTAATACTGGACAAAACAGACTAAATTTTATGAAGTTACAACAGACACAAAGAACTTTATAAAAAGAAAAGTTCGATCAAGTAAGAATATATAACAAACTTTATATAATGACTCACCATGAAAATAAATCAAGCAGGGATGGGGAGATGGCTCAATGGTAAAGCACTTGCTATGCAAGCTTAAGGACCCAAGTTCAGATCCCCAGTATCTACATAGAAAGCAGGGTATGGCAGCCCATTTCTGTAATCCCAGTGCAAGGAGGTAAAGACAGGAGAATCACTGGCTAGGCAGTCTGGCTGAAACAACAAGCTTCACGTTCAGTGAGAGGCCCTGTCTCAAAAAATAAGGTAGACAGCAACAGTGGAAAATATCTAGTGTCAAACCCTGGCCTCCACACACACACACACAGGCAAGTATACCCTACACACACACATACAAATATGAAGCAACACAGAACTTAAGGGAGAACTATTCCAAAATAGTATATGGAGATTTCAATATCCTATTTTCAGTATGGAGAGAACACCTGGCTCAGTGACAGGTTCTAAAAGCAATGCGTTCCTGGTACCAAGCACTCCCAGACTGAGATTTTGTCTCTTAAACCACGATCCAATAAAAAAAGAAACCAAAGCACCTTAGAGTAATTACAGACCGGGAGCAAGGAAAGTCAGTGAGGATATGCTAGAACACCGTATTACACTAGAAAATAAAGAAAATATGGGGGAGGGAATATCTAATAACCAAATCTGAGACAGTTTGCACATCAAATTTAACCCACAGAAGAAAGACTCTACTAGTCAGTACTGAATAAAATGGTATTTACAGAAGAAGGCTCTTCTTTTCAGAATTCCAGTAATAAATGTAGAAGAAATCATGAAAATAGTTAAGAAAATACCAAAGCAACAATTATTTAAGGAAAAATGGATGCTAAAATTAGTGGAAAAGTAAGACTATTTACATACTCTCAAAATATTATATGAGAGTCTTATGGTTACTTATATATTAAAGAATAAAAAATGTATAGTGGACTAGAAAAAAAATGGAAAAATTGGTAAAATCTAAATAAAGTCAATAGGTTTGATAAAAATGTCCGATTTATTAAAACTGCTAACTTCTTAGTCTTGATTACTGTAATATGCTTATAAAAGCTGTCAATACTTGAAGTAAAAGGTACATAGGGATTTTCTGTACTACTTCAATACCATTATATTACCTCTGTAACTATTTCAAAATAAAAAATTAACCTAATACTTTGAAGTTCCCTTCGGGCTGACTCTTCTGCCATCTGTGAAGCCCGTAACTTCTCTTCACACTGATCCTTTTCAGATTGCCTCCAGACATCATGCTCCACCTTCATCTTCTCTAAGTCTGCTAATCTGTTCTCCAGCTCTAGCCTAAAATAGATGATAATGTTAGAACTACAATAAAGATGATACACAGTAAAATGTTTTCATGTATGTGCAAGGAAATTTAACACAAACTAAGGTAATTCAGTACTTACTTTTCATCTTGTAACACCACAAGTCTCTGATAACCTTCTTCCTTGGCAGCTTGTACTTTACGTATTAATTCTCGATCTTTTTCTACTAAGAGTGCTTTGTGGTGTTCCACAGTTGATTTGAGAATTTCATTGTCTGACTGCAATCCTAGCATATTTTTAAAATAAAAATAAACTATATTCAATTCTAACATGAAAATTCACAATTATAATAAGCATTAAAAACTCAATAAGGTGGGCTGGAGAGATGGCTCAGCAGTTAAGAGCACTGACTGCTCTTGCAGAGGACCCGGGTTCGATTCCGAGCACCCACATGGCAGCTACAAACCGTCCTTAGCTCCAGCTCCAGGGATCCGAAGCTCTCTTCTGATCTCCTCAGCACTGCACGGCACAGGTGCACTCACATACATGCAAGCAATACACTCATACACATAAAATAAAAATAATAAAATTATTTTTTAAAAACCCAGTAAGACAAAAGAATGTGAAAATCTCTCTGGATAAATATTTTCAGAGATCCTTATAGTACTAATAAAATATCTTAAAATAGGAATGAAACAGATTTTAAAAAAAGGAGATAATTTCTGTTATCCCTTTTAAAAATATATATGTTTAAAAATATATATCCAGGGGAATCTGAAACACTCTTCTGACCTCCAACGGCATTGCACCACACAGGTGCACTCACATACATGCAGGCAATACACTCATACACATAAAATAAAAATAATAAATATTTTTTTAAAAATTAAAAATAAAAAATATATATATATATACACACACACACACAAAACTTTCGAAAAGGTTCTATACATTTATTCATTTGCATCTTCAGAGCCAGAAATCAACTTGGATGAATACCCAAAGAGGATGATTTACTTCATTTCTAAAGAGGTTCTGTAGCTGAAGTCCCATAAACTACTAGCTGGTAATAGTGACTTAAAAAAAAAAAAAAAAAAATCACTAACCTCTTCAAAACCCAGGATTCTAGCACATCTGCTACATTTCTAACAAAAATATAAATAAAACTTCAGCTTATTGAAAGAGTCCCCAAAATCTTCCTTAAGATACGTATTTTGCAGATAAGTAACTATAGCAAATTCATATTTAACTCAAAGTACAAACATGATGCAATATACCCCAAATTATTAAAACTAAGAAAATTTACTACCTGACTCTGCCAGTATTATATAGAAAGGAATAGTGAAAACAATCATTAATACATATAAACTCTATTTGAAACAACAGATGTAAAATTAACTACAGGCCAACCTGTAAACATTGTTACAGTCCAAGGGTAGATTTTTTTTTTTTTAAGTATTTAAGAAAGTATTTAAGAAAGAAGTATAATAACTTCTGAGGAATTTTGATGAAACACTTTAAGACTTAAATGCAACCCTACAAAGAATGACAATCTAGTACCTGGTCTTAGGTTTACTTTTATTTTATCTTTTTTGGTCTTTTTGAGACACGATCTCCTTGTAGCCCCAGCTGTCCTAGAACTCACTATGTAGACTAGGCTGGCCTCGAACTCACAAAGATCCACCTGCCTCTGCCTCCCAAGCGCTGGGATTAAAGGCGTGTGCCACCACGCCTAGCTAGGTTTACATTTAAAACAAACAAAAAAATTAGGCCTGGAACTTATCTCCTTATATTGTTTTTCCTAATACCTAGATGATCTAATAAATATTTAAAATTATAAATACATGAAGGATATTCATTTTCAATGTTTCTTTTAATTCATGAAGTAATCAAGGAACTATTATATAAACATAAAACTGATTGTTAATAAAGATCATAGAATGAACAAAACATTCAACATGAGAAAAATATTCCACATGTGCTTTAAGATCAAAATAAAAAAAACCCACATAAAATAAAAATGATAAATTTTAAAAAGGGGGGGCTGGAGAGATGGCACAGCGGTTAAGAGCTGACTGCTTTTGAAGAGGACCCGGGTTCGATTCCCAGCACCCACATGGAGGCTATAAACCATCCTTAACTCCAGTTCCAGGGGAATCGGACACCCTCTTCTGACCTCCATGACATTGCATGGCACGGGTGCACTCATATACATGCAGGCAATACACTCACACACATAAAATAAAAATAATTAAAAAAAAAACTCACTTTGCCTATTTTGATAATTTGAATTTATACCCGAAAACAATAGAGAAAAACATAAAAAATCATGTATTACCATCCAGTTCACTTTGAATCTTATTCCTTTCTCTTTCCAGCTCACTCTTAGCTCTTGCTGCCTCCAGTTTGATGTCTGTTATTTCCAGTTTGTTTGAATGTTTAAGTTCTTGTACCTATTTGTTTGTAAGTAGAAATTGAAATCATTATTGGGCCATTTTCTTACCTGTCAGATGTACCCATAGCATAAGCAGAAATGAGAAAACACTCTGGTAGTAGAGTCTAAGCATCTTCCAAGAAGGAAAGCATCCACTGCCAGTAACAGTGCTTATCTCCAAGAGATACCAAATAGATATTGCCTTTTCCTGATGTAACTGATGCATTTATTTACAAATATTTGGGCAGGGTCACCTGGGCTTAATCATGTCTAAGAGTTCAAGGCCAGCCTTGTCTACATAGTGGTTCAGGTCAGCTGGGACTACAGGGAGACCCTGTCTCAGAAAAAAAAAAAAAAAAATGCTTAACTGTGGGACTGCAGAGATAGCTCGGCAGTTAAAAGTATTGATTATTCTTGGAGAGGACCTGGGTTTGGTCCCCAGTACTTACATGGTGGCTAAAAACCATCAGTAATTCCAGTTCCAGGAGATCAGACGCCCTCTTAAGAATGGCCTCCACAGGCATTGCATGACAAGAGTGTACTTACATACATGCAGGCAAAACACTTATACACATAAAATAAGAATAAATTTTAAAAATTTCTAAAGTCTTACCTGCACATAGCTAAAGTCAATGACAATTATGAAAACAGAAAAAAGTTGAAACCTTCCTTTTAAAATAAGCTGGTAAAAGGGGCATAGACGACATTGTAGGTAATAGGAACAGCATATAAAATGTTAAATAGGAATGACATCACAAGGTTTGTTCTTTAAACAATGAGCTATCTCTTACAAGTAGAGCATAGGGAAGTATAAAAATCTGTGTGGGAGTAGCAGGTAATGAACTTTACATACCATTCAACATAATTGTTTAGCTACAGATGGTAGCATAATTCTTTGCTTTAGAAAGTTAACTCTAATAGAAAATAAGTTGGATTAAGAAACTGAAAGCAAAGAAATCAAGAGGCAAAAAGGGAACAACTGAACTTGGCAAATGAATGTGTGTAGACATTTGCACACATGTGCAGAGGCACACGCCACTTTTGAGGTAGAAGGGAGGAGGGAAAGCAATTATAAATTGTATAAATATAATCCTTTATTGCCAAAACCTAATTCTTCTAAAGTCCTGGTAAATGTGAATAATTCTCAACATTTTCCATATAATTAACCCATCACATATCATTTTTTAGTTTTCATTAGCTATTCCTTTTGAAGGCCGAATAATTCTAGCTTATAAGTAGTATTCCTTCATGTAACAAATATTTACTGAATACCTACTGTGTGCCAGGTATAATTTTAGGATTGTACAAATTTAGGATAAGGAGCAAATAAAGTTTGGTCTGTCCAACCATCTACATACACTATTAACATTTTCTAGTCTTTCTCTTTGGTAAGGTTCTTCTAAAGTCATATACACAGGCTTTAATCAATATAGATATAAGGGTTAGATAAACCTATACTCTGACACCAAAGTTTAAAATTATGAAATGTCTGTAGAGTCCAATAAAAACCAGTAACAAATCAAGCTGGGAGTTAAGGCACAAACAAGGAAAAGGCCCTAGAGTCAAAGATTAAGAACCACACACAGGAGTTTCTCATTGGAAGACTTCCTCTACAAAACATATTGAAAGTATTACAAATAATGGTTTCATGGAAAATCTAAATCTAAAGAAAAGAAATAAGTATTTTACAGACTTTACATTACTAATCACAGTAATAAATTTCTTCAAATTAATTTCTAAACTATTAAATGACACTACATAAAATAGCAACCTTCTGACTTTTTGTGTTACTTTTCTAAAGTTCTGGTCTATAAAAGTAAGTCTCATAGCATGAAAATAGGTAAGAAATGATATTTAATACTTAACCTATCTAATCACTGGTTCTTACTAAATCATTATTTAAGGGCAATTTAAATTATAAATGTCCTAAATTTTTGAGAAACTAATGAAAATACAATTATAATTTGCTATTATTACTAATTGTAAAAAGTTGAGAATGACACAGCAGTATACTAAACCACACTGTAGCTGCTTTTAATATGAGGTGACAAATTAGAGCCAATTTTGTAGAACACTGATTAATTTTATAGTAACCCCAAGAAAAACAAAGAAATAAAAATCTATTTAGCTTTAATTTCACCCTGAGATTTAGAGAAATTAAGAAACTTTCTTGGGGCTGGGGAGATGCTCAGTTGGCAAGGTGCTTGCTGTGCACCCACATAAAATTCTGGGTACCGCAGGGTGCATGTGAAGTCCCAGCGTCAGGGAGGCAGAGACAGGCAATCCCTGGAGCTTGCTAGCCAGCCAATTTGGCTGAATGGGTGAATTCCAGGTTCCCAAATTAACAAACAAACAAGTAAGGTGGACAGCAAAAGAAGACGACACCTGGCAAGGACCTCTGGCCTACACACATGTATTACATACCAATATATGCACAGAGAACACACGCACAAAACACACAAGAGAAAAAGGAAATGTACAACTAAATTATACTTAGTGAGTCTGAAAGAATACTGCACAGAAGACCAGCAACAGGGCCAGATACAGGCTTACTTTTGCTGTAAAGTAATGGGATGTGCTCAAGCAACCCATTCTCTTTGCACTTAAATTTATAAATATATGGATCTTAACTTTTACTTTGATGTTGTATTTCTATTATCCTAAAATAATACATTTAGTAACATAACCAGTAATTGTTAAATTCCTAAAATATAAACTAAAAAGAATACTAAAAGCATGAAAATTGAGGATAGGGACATGGCTTGGTCAGTAAAGTGCTTGTCACACAAACATGAGGACTCGAGTGTGGAACACCAGCCAGCACCCGTGTGGGACAGGGAAGGAAAAAAAGGAGTCAAGTATGGCACACTTGTAATCCCAGAGCTGGGGAAGCAGAGACAGGCAGATCCCTCAGGCTTACTGGTCTATCAGACCAAATCGATGAGCTGTTTGGGGAGAGACCTTGTCTCAAAAACTAAGTTAGAGAACAATTGAGGAGGATACCTAATAACAATCTTTGGCCTCCATACATGTGCACACACATACAAACATCAATAAACACATAAAACATGAAAATTTATGACATGGGAATGGCAACTTCAAATACCCATAGTTTCTGCTTTTAGAACTCTGGCCATTAATTTCTCTGGTGTTTGATCAGGCTTCCAAAATTGTAGGAAACTAAAAACCAAAATTACAAGAAATGCATGACATCCTGAATCTCTACCAAATGGAGTCACTCTGTTTCTCATAGACTCCAGACAGACTGTGGCCTTTAAATTGCAATTTGCCCCATGCTTTTAACACAAGACAAATAACTACTAAAAATGTTTAATGGCAGTATTAGACATTTTCTGGGAGCTCAGAATCTGTTGAAGTAGGCAAATCTACAAAAAGAAACTGAGTAAATACTACATAGAAGAAACAAAAAAAATACAGGTTGTTTGTTTGAGACAAGGGCTCTCTATCCCTGGCTGGCCTGCAACTTGCCATGTAGACCAGGCTGGCCTCAAACTTACAGAGATCTTTCTGCTCTGCCTCAAAGTACTGGGATAAAAGGTGTGAGCCACCACATCCAGTAAAAACACAGTTTTTTTTGTTTTTTTTTTTTAAACTGTGTATTACACCAGAAGCTCAAGGTGCAAATTCCAAAAGAATGAAACTTAAACTCTAAGTTTCTAAGTTCTGAGATAGTGTGACCTCTTTAACTTAGCTAATAAGTACAAGTTTGTGTATGGCTTTCTAAAATTGTCTTAGATTTATAAAGATTGAAAACTTCATGAAGCAACTTAGACCAATATACCTCATTGAATGTGAAATATGAAGGACATCATTTTCAGTCCATCTGTGATAATACCTTTAATCTAAGCCACTGATACTGGCATAGCTTTGTTCTAAAGCCTAAAAACACTGACAAATTGAAATAGCTTAGACAAACAGACCCCAGGTGTTCCTTTGCATTGCAAACAACCACTTGCTAGGAGTGCAAAATGTTGATGAAAATTTCAAGTTGCAAAGAAAACTGTGACACCCATGCTAGAAATATTTAAGACTTTATCTCTCTATGCAGAATTTTTATATATAAAATTTCAGATGAAGCTTCCTTTGTCTAAAGTTGAAGAATGTATTGAACACTCCATTTACATGCAAAGTAATTCAAGTGTGCTTTTAAAAACAGGCAATTTTTGGCAATGTGATAATAAACAAGAATAGAGAAATGATACCAAACTATAGTTTTCCTTCAGGGGAATAGGAGAAATCATTTGTGCTCTAACTTGAAAAAGGAAAGCAATAGCAAAGATTATATGTACAGAATAAATTAGTGAAATAAGGGTCAGAACATACGTAAGCCAGAAAATTTAGGCAAACTGTGGTGCCAAAAAAAAAAAAAAAAAAAAAGTTTGCCTCCTCCTCACCCCGCCATGCCACTCAAGAGAAGTCAGTACAGAAGTCCAGCATATCCAGTGACATGTTGCTATATTTCAGGAGTCTGACAGTATACTACTGAGGTCTACAACAATGCATTGTAAACACTGGATACTTAATATTACTTAACAAAACTGCAAAAAATTTACATAGGACTTAAAAGAAAAATTTGAGAACTCCTTAACCTGAATTTACTTTATCTTTCCTGAACTCTACCACTGTAGACGTTCAATATGTATGAGTATGAATAGTCTACTAACAAAAACCAAATTATTAATTTATTTATAGTAGGATTTACACAGTAGTAAGTTGGAAGGATTCTTAGTGATCAACAGAAAGAAGTCTCAATTCAGTTGGGAAACTGGATCCCAATAAAACAAACAGGATCTCAAAGACAGGAAGCAGCTTGCCTTAGGGCCATACTATGACTGACACTGAGAGGAACAGAACTTACCACTGGGCTCACAAATCTGTTCTTTGTTTTCTTCTTTAAAGACTCACTAATGTACTACCATTTCCATTATCATTTTCTCACCTCTTACTATTTATTGTGTTTAATATTATATTTAATTTTTCATGACAATTTTTAAGAAATAAATGCCCGTGAACTTTCCATTGTATCTTATTACCTTGTCCAAAATGATTTTATAATTTCTAAGTATACCTAAATTTTAACCTATAAACTAAAAAGCAATGCCTAAAATTAAAATATTTTAACAATAAGGTTGGAAAAGTAGTTCAATTACTAGACTGCATCCCTAGCATGCCCGAAGGCAAGGCTTCCATTCTTAAACCACAAAAGGGGGGTGGGGGCATGGGAGAGAAAAGGAAGAAGGGAAAATGTGTGCATGTGTTTATATTTTAACCATTAAAAGTCTTATTTGCCTAGTTTTGCTTATTATTTTTAGTATCAGTCATGTCAGCTGAATTATATGAAACAATGGCTATAAAATCATTTTGTATACTATATATAAATTCAAACAAAAATTAAAAGTCATTAAATACAAAATCTGCAAATGTAGAACAGTATGAGGTTTTGGGGCTTTTTTTAAAAAATAACATTTATTCATTTGATGAAGGACAGCCCACATGCGTGCCATCATGTGTGTGTGAAGATCAGAAGACAAATCTCAGAAGTGAGTTTTCCTTCCACAATGTCGGTACCAAGGATAAGAGTCAGTTTGGTAGCAGGCACTCACTGAGCCATCTTATGGACTCAAATATGTGGTTTTCATGGAAAAAAAAATTGAGTAGACTAACTTCCAAAAGTGACATCTCGTACATCTAAAATTGTAGCTTGGTCTTTCAAACACAAAAATTCAATTTTATCATGATACTTAAAAATTAAGACTCAAAGTTAAACTTATACCAATAAGATATATAAAGAATAATTTCCAAATGCAAGTTTAATTGTAAGAAAAAAGAAAAGTATAATGTTAACTAGAATACTTTATGCCTGAAGAATTAGTACCTTTGCTCTCTGTAGACAAAATTACATGGAAAGTCAAAATGTCATCACTAGGATGCTTAGTGCTAAGAAAGACTAAGATGAACAGATTGCTTCGTAGCCAGAGGTTAAAACAAAGGCAGTATGAAAAGGAAATCTATCTTGTACAAAATTTTAAAATATGATTTTATTTTTTAAAAGGAATTCTGAGGGAGATACCCTGGCAAAGCCAAAAAAAAGCTGTTTCCAGAAGCCATGGACTTCAAACAAAAAACGAAGCACAAAGGGTACAATAATTCCTTATGAGTTGTTGGTCAGGGAGGCCCAGAGGCCCCCAAAACAATATAGGCACTTGCCACCCCTACTGTTGCCCACCAGAACTAGGTAAGATCCTATTGCCACAGACCCTACACATCATATATGCAAGATGTAGAGAAATCAAGCTTGCACTGAGCTGAAAGTGTTAGGGAAAGAGGAATTTACTGCTTGTTTGAATATACTGCTTGTCTGAATTTACTGCTTGTAACCAATTAACTCAACTGGAGACACAGGCATCCGGAGATAGAGGCAAGTGCTACAGGCCCCCGGAGCCTGACCTGTTCTGTGTCATGTCATGTAGACATGTCTGCTTACACGAGATAACAGGAAAGAGCCATGCCAGGCACATACCAACTATCTCTCCCCGACTGAGACACCTGAAGGGAGTTGTAACATTTTTCTTGTTTTAAAGTTACTGGTTTGTGAAATGCTTGCTTTGAAACTATTGGCTGTATAAA